>NC_071511.1:85904219-86207249 GCF_027887155.1 Malaclemys terrapin pileata | reverse complement strand
AACAAAAAATCTAAAGTTCTGGGCATCTGTAACTATTTTGCACACGTTTCAGAGTAGCAGCTGTGTTAGTCTGTATCCGCAAAAAGAACAGGAGTACTTGTGGCACCTTAGAGACTAACAGATCTATTAGAGCATAAGCTTTCGTGGACTACAGCCCACTTCTTCAGATTGAATGAGGACTGGGAATGGCTGAGCCATTGAATCTATCTCCCCTTGTAAGTATTCTCACACTTCTTATCAAACTGTCTGTACTGGGCTAGCTTGATTATCACTTCAAAAGTTTTTTTTCTCTTACTTAATTGGCCTCTCAGAGTTGGTAAGACAACTCCCACCTGTTTATGCTCTCTGTATGTGTGTATATATATCTCCTCAATATTTATTCCACTCTATATGCATCCGAAGAAGTGGGCTGTAGTCCACGAAAGCTTATGCTCTAATAAATTTGTTAGTCTCTAAGGTGCCACAAGTGCTTCTATTTTGCACACATGAGTGCAACTTGCACCATCCTTCCATTCTGCCCAACAGCTTTGTTCTTGTGTGTTGGCAAAGTATAGAAACATACAAGAATCCTATACCAGGAAGCACTCAGAGACCAAGTTTCTCATTCACACATCCTCTCTGCTCACAAAAACAGAGCAGGCATGGGGACTGTGTCATGATGTACACACCCACATCCACCCACACACACGTGCACACTGAAGCAAGAACTGAAGCAAAGCTGTGTTTATCAAGTGTCCCTTTAAAAGTAAGCCCACCCAAGCATTGCCCCATATATGAAAACAGGAAGTCTTTACAATGCATCAGAAATAGCATGTTAAAAATTAACATTCATAGGGAGAGCTAAATAAAAGTATGACAGACCCCAGAAAAGCAACTGCAAAAACCACTACTGAGCCAGATTTAAATATGAAAAAATTACAAAGTGTAACCCCTTTATCATATCTTCATGTGTGTCCCTGCCCTCAACAATCAGAGATTTTGGATCTGATTCTCCACTGGCATGCGCTTCAACTAACTGCTTATACCTAGATAAATAGGTAAGAATTGCTATAGTATCAGAATGATGGTGTTTTACATCCACTTAGAACAGGTGTAGACTATACACAGAGCAAGGCAGAGGAGAATCAGACCTTGTGGAATTGGAGAAAGAGGGTCCTGGTTCAGGAGGTCCTAGTCTGGTGTGACTCTAGGGTTTAGGAGTGCAAACACCTGTAACAGGGTTTTATGTATGTTTAGTGTTTATTATTTGTTTGAGAACAATGAGGAGTCCCGTGGCACTTTAAAGACTAACAGATTTATTTGGGCATAAGCTTTTGTGGTTAAAAAAAACTCCATTTCTTTGTTTAAGGGTGACAATGTGCTTAGTGCTGTACATAAAGACAGTCCTTGCCCCAGGAAGCTTTATCTTATTTTGTAATATTATTATGAACTTGCAGTTTGTTGTCAGAGAAGAAGAGGGTTTTTTTAGAGAAGGTGAGGGGACTATCTTGGCTAATTGGTTTTGGGAAATTATGGGGCTCAGCATGGAGACAGGAGTGGGGAAAGGAAATTAACAGTGGCCCAGCTCCTCAGCTGAGTTAATGGAGCTACACAGATATAAACCAGATCAAGCTCTAGCCCCAGGTGTCAAGAACAGTCTCTTTGGCAGAGCAGTGGGGTGTGGGGAGCTGTGATAAGAGAGACGGTCTAAGGATGAAGTTGCGTAAAGCCTTGAAGGCAAGGATGAGAAGTTAAAATTTGGGGCTCAGTGTAAAGGGAAGCCATTGGAAGGTTACTTAGTGAGGATGGGCCACCTGTCAGAGGGGCTAAGTAGGGAACAGCAAAGGAACTGAGACCAAGTTTCAAAAGAACTAAGAATTAATTTCTGCTTCTCCTGCCATTGCCTAAAGACCTATATGAATTTATTTTCTTATAGTAACCCAGTAAAAGACAGTTGATTATCAAGTTCTGCTAAAATGGAAGAGAATGTACACAAACAAATCTCCGTGCTCCAGCCTGACTCCGAAGGGCATGTTCTCTATTCTGAATGCTGAAGGTGGTCACTTTCCCACACCAGGGCCTGACACTGGCACAGCTGGACAACTCTATGTCTCAGCCTTATTTTATTTTTCAGTACAAATCCCTGGCAGAAAGCTCTCCGCAGATCTATTTAAAAAGAAAAAAAAAAAAGTGTTAAAATTAAAGCTAACCTCGCTTGGAAAGCCTGAAAAAGTAGCCGAGAAGAATATGAACGACTGTCCAGGAGAGATAATCAGTTGTTAAAACATGCCCGCTGTTCTAATTATAAAGCAAATGAAATTTGGTTTAAATTGGAATTAATTGGATGCCCCCTTATCCTTTCTATCTATCTTGCACTCCCCAGCCCTTCTGAACAAGCTTGACGGAACGAAAAAAAAAAAGGAATCTCATTTTCTCCGGAGCCCCTACTCCCTAAAGATTGCCCCAGAGGCCTCCAGTCTGTAATCCGTTTAAACCATTCCAAGGAGCACAAACAATTGGTGTTGACCAAGCCCCACCCAATGCCTAGTCTCCCTCTGACCTGCCTCCTCAGAGCCAGCCTGCTTCAGAAAGAAGATGAAAGTGGCTAATCTGGCTGTCGGATGCTGTTTATCAGAGGGGATTTCCTCCGGGGCATCTTTGGGAATGAAGCAAGCACCAATTGATGCGACTGAGTCCACTTGCCCATAACTGTGCTAGGAGTTTGTGAAAATTAAAAAAAAAAAAGAAAAAGAAAAAAAAAGAAAGAAATAAAAATCCAACATAAATTAGATGGACAATATGTGAGCCCCTTTCTGTTGAGACAGAGATGAGCAAGAGTCACTACCAGGGGTATAGACCTCAAATCAACTAATAAGGCTTTAGTTTCCAAAACTGGTGGCTGTATTTGCTAACCTCTAAGTGAAGCTGCTTCTGCCTGGCATGTTACAGTGTCCCACCAGAGCTTGGGAGTGTACATGTGCCTAAATTCTGGTGGAGCCATCGCCACAAACCTCATGTCCTGGCTTACGTAACTGCATGGAGACCCAAATGCTAGATGGCTGAGTACATGGTTTCACTCTAGCAGCTGGCATTATCTGTTGGTGTCTAGGGCATAAGCAGAAGTGAATACTGTACTCTCATAACAGTTGTTTCAAGTTAAAAAGGAGTTCCTGTTTATTTAGGTTTCTTCTTTACATCTGTGATATGCAGTCCTGGAGGAGGAAAAACAGCTGCTGGCTTTAACTCAGTAGTTTCTCTGCAAAAGCAGATGGAAGCCTCAGAAAGAAACTCCTAAATACAGTGTACCACTAAGGAATTCCAGTAAAGCAACTGAGGATATGGAATGGCTGGTAGGCATGAAATGAATCCAAACCACATACAACTACCACTGAGATATTTGTATCATTTGTAGCGAAGGGAAAACCATCCCCACTGGGAGACTTTGCTAAGGCAGTGGTTCCCAAACTGGGGTTCGCGAACCCCTGGGGGTTCGCAGAACGTTACAGGGGGTTCGCCAGAAAAATTTCACTAATGGCGGACAGAGGACCCCGGGCATTGGAGACAGCAGGTGGGACCCGGCTGCAGGGCAGACATCCCGAGTCCCAGGGAGAGCGGGGCTGGGCACTTGGGGCCGGCAGCCCAAGTCCTGCCCCCATCAGCAGAGGAGCCGGCAGCCCGAGCCCCAGGGAGAGTGGGGCCGGGCAGTTGGGGCCGGCAGCCCAAGCCCTGCCCCTGTCAGTAGAGGAGCCGGCAGCCTGAGCCTCAGGGAGAGTGGGGCCGGGCAGTTGGGGCTGGCAGCCCGAGCCCTGCCCCCGTCAGTAGAGGAGCCGGCAGCCCGAACCCCAGGGAGAGCAGAACCAGGCAGTTGCCGGCAGCCTGAGCCCTGCCCCCGTCAGCAGGGGAGCCGGCAGCCTGAACCCCAGCGCTCCACGTGGGGCTGGCAGCCCAAGCCCCAGGGAGAGCGGGGCTGGGCAGTAGGGGCCGGGAGCCTGAGTCCTGGCAGTCAGCGGGGGAGCTGGCAGCCCGAACCCCAGTGCTCCGTACAGGGCTGGCAGCCTGAGCCCCAGGGAGAGCGGGGCTGGGCAGTAGGGGCCGGGAGCCTGAGTCCTGGCGGTCAGCGGGGGAGCTGGCAGCCCGAACCCCAGTGCTCCGTACGGGGCTGGCAGCCCAAGCACTGCCCCTGTCAGCGGGGGAGCTGGCAGCCCGAACCCCAGCCCGAGCCCCAGGAATTTGCCAAATCTCATCTAAAGCCAGAACCACGGCCCTCCTTGTTACCACCAGCCACAACCTCACCTGAAACTAGAGGTGGGTGAAAAATACCACGCATTTTTCACAGAAAGTTTTGAATTTTTTTCACATTTTTCAAAATTCCCCAAGAAAATTTTACAAAAAACTGAAACGGAAAAATAGTCCATTTTCAAAAACTGTTTTCATGAAACATTTTCTGATTTTTGAAAACCAAAAATAAATTTATTTTTATTAAAAACCATTTTTTTTAAAACAAAAGCCAAAAAAACATTTTACGGAAACATTTTTTGGTTTCTGGTTTTTCTATGTTCGTTAAAAAAAGTTTCAATTAAAAATATTTTTCAGAGGTTCATAGATTCCGGGGCCCGGCAGTTGGGGCATCCATCACACTGAGGAAATTTAAACTTAAATCCCTGAAAATATTCATTTTTAGGAGGGGGTTCACGAGATTTCACAATTTAGTGAAAGGGGTTCACGGGCTGTTAAAGTTTGGGAACCACTGTGCTAAGGTGAAGGATGTGATTTTGGGGGTGAATGATGCAAGTAGGTGAGATCTTTATTTGCAGTTTGTCGAATACGCCAGGGCCCATCTAGTTTGCATTAAATGCAGTTTTCAGCCACCTTTATCATTCATACAGAGATGCAACTTAAAGAAACTACAGGCTCCAGCATCTAAGGACTATTTTGCACCAGAATAACTACATTGATTTTCACTCATGTTGTTTGCTTCAGTGGAAGTCTGTGTGTGGTCACTCAATGACTTAGTAATTTTGGTGCAAGTTTTGGTAAAGATTATAAGTGATATACAGTCAAGCTGTATGTGACATAAGGCTGGATTTTTATCTCTAGGGACTTTGGTGACTCAAGATTTTCAGCTGTGATTTGCACAGTTGTCACTAGAACCCAATTCCCTCTCCCTGAGATAGAAACAATGGATAATTTTCTACATTTGTTCTTTCTTAGTAGGTTTTGTCACTGTGAGTGAAATTCACTCCCATGCACAGAGCCAGAACAAGGCTGCTTCACCATTTAAGTTCCACTCAAGTCCTATTTTTGTGGGCTTCCAAGCTGCTCCTGGCTGGTAAGGTAGCAGCAATAACCAAGAATGGTTTGGCTAGAAGATCCTGGCCTTTTTCTTTTGAGATGGACCTCTCTAGAGTTATCCATCCCTTTGTCACCTCATGTCCGGATTACTGCAATGTATTCTATTTGGGCTGCACTTGGAGACCATTTGGAAACGTCATAATGTCATTGCCTATGTGCTTAGAGGGAACACAGCACATCTGTGCTCTAGGATCTGCACTGGTTTCCAGTCCACCTCAAACCCTAAACATAATACATTCCTCTCTATTCTGAGTCAGCTATCTGTAAAGCCTTAGCATAATGCCTCCCTATCCTTTCTTGTTCACCTGCAGCCATGTCTTCTCTTCTCTACCTTTGGCATGGGCTAATATGTGAGGAGCTGGTTAAAAACTAACTGTGTCTGTTGTGAGCATGCAGGCCTAGATAACTCGTACTTTACTTGTTTCTATTTTTAAAATTATGTTGTAACTAAATAGCAAGTCACGTGTCCCTTTCAATTGTATTGTATTTGTATTTCTGATTGTTTGACATATAAATTAGGTGCTGAGCAAGTGAAAATGGCACTCTGCAAACCAGCTGGAGTACAAAGCTGAGTGGAATGCTGCACTGGTGCAAAGGCTATTTGTGAATATTCATTCAGATTCAGAAGTGACTTTTGATTCAACCATATTCATGACGCTCTCATGCAGGACTGGATTAATCTTTTGTGGGCCCTGGCACTCGAATCATGGCCTGGACCCTGACACTCGGATCATGGCTACAGCCCTGCTCCGACCCAAGGGCCTGCACCTGCTTGACCTCTTCCCTCCCACCCAAGGCCTTGCCTGCCCCTGGCATGGGTGGGAGGAGAAGGAGAGGAGTGAGCAAGAAGCGAGAGAGGAAGGGGGCGGAGAGGACTGAGTGGCGGACAGGGAAGGGCCGTGGGGAGAAGAGGCTGAGTGGGGACAGGGCTTTGGGGCAGAACAGAGTGTGGGCCCAGTGCCATGGTACCATTGTAAACCTGGTACTGCTCTCACGCTATCTAGCCGTGAACAGGTAGGTGCTTGACACTCACTAGCATGAAAATGCACAAAAAGTGACTCTAGCTCAAATGCTTGAATTTTCGCCTTAAACCAGTTTTGAATTGCAGAATTAGTCAGTAACTGTGGATTATTAATTCTGAATGGCAGTTTTTACACTGGAAAATGCACTACAAAATACAGTGTGGTCTTGGTTAGTTTTAGTTATGTATGTTATCCAAATCCGGAAACAGGAACAATACCATGTAACTTATGGTAACTAACCATCAAAGCCCACACTTTAAATCATCACTCTTGGTGAACCATCTGCAGACTAATGAATCTGAGAATTTGTTCACAGAAAATTTGGGAACAGAAAAAGAAGCAAATTTTGTCTGAATGACTTGTTCTCTGTTATTTGCCCAGCTCTACCTTGGGAAAGGATGGCTGTGTTCAATTAGAAAGCTTGTATTAAGACGGTGGAAGTGGGATCTAAATGAATGATTTACTTGTAACTTCATGTATTCCTTCTCCAAGGCTTGTACATCTGAATGGACGCAGAAATCCATTTCACAGTCTTCCCTTAGGAACTGTATCAAGAGTCCATTCCAGACAGGCATTAATCCAGTCCCAGTTCTTCTTCTTCCCAGTGCACTCACCAACAACACATCCTTTACTTATTTGACAGTTAACACTAATACAGAATCTCAGCTATTTTTTTTCACCCGTCACAGACACAGGTAAATCCCAGCCTACAAGAGCTGGAGAGCCAGACACTTAAGATACAGGAACATTAGCCACCTGGGCACTTCAGTGTTTACCAAATAATCAGCAATTTCTAATACAAGCTCCAATCTATAACACTTCAGAACTAGAGCTGGTGTGCTGGCCAGGTTAGAAAAAGGTATTGATGGAGAGGGACAAAGAGACACTCTATCAAGTTAGGCCTTTGGGTCTGCTCTTTATTGAGCATGCAACTATTAAGAGCTAAATTGTGCCAGTTAGACACAGCCCAGAGAAGAGGGGGTGTTTGTACTTCAGAGAACAACAGTCCCTCCCCACAATCCCTTGTGTACAGAGAGACTCTGCAGGCTACATCATAGTCTACAGCAGGGGTAGGCAACCTATGGCATGCGTGGCACGTGAGCTAATTTTCAGTGGCACTCACACTGCCCGGGTCCTGGCCACCGGTCCGGGGGACTCTGCATTTTAATTTAATTTTAAATGAAGCTTCTTAAACATTTTAAAAACCTTATTTACTTTACATACAACAATAGTTTAGTTATATATTATAGACTTATAGAAAGAGACCTTCTAAAAACGTTTAAATATATTACTGGCACACGAAACCTTAAATCAGAGTGAATAAATGAAGACTCGGCACACCGCTTCTGAAAGGTTGCCGACCTCTGGTCTACAGCCTGCTCACTGTAGAATGCCTTGGCCCAGCCTCATGCCTGCTCCTTCCTGCCCCCCGGCATGCACGGAGGGAGCAATCTCTCTATTCTCACTAGTCAGGGACTAGTTGTGACTGACTGTTGTTGGAGGGGCAGTGGAGACTCTTTGCACCCTTCTCCTCCCCTGCACACCTGCAAAGTGCCACCCATAATTGGGCGTTAACAGGGGACCACCCTCTCCAATGCAAAATCCAGAGGGAGGGGATCCCGCATGGAGGATACTCCCCAAATGGTACCATCTAGGGGAGTGTGGCTGTGGGCCAGAGCACAGATTGCATTCAGCAGAACAGGCAGCAGTTCAGTCCCTAAACCCTGCCAGTTCCTGCGAGATCCAAACATTGCTCGCAAAAATATTAGTGGAAAAACAAACAGAAAAGGGTGTGAATATGGGTGAATTGGAATGTAGTTCAGTGTTCACAAAATGCTACTGGACGTTACGGTCTGAAGGCCATAGTTACCTGTGCCACCCCATTAACCTTCAGTGGAGTGGCACAGGTATAAGCTAGGCATCATTTGAAGTCAATGGGGTTTTCACAAGTGTCACTGATGGCATAATTCAATGACTATAGGGTAGTACAGGTGCCACTGCAAGTCTTATTTGGCCTACAGAATCCAGGTGAAAGCCTTACAACAATAACTATGTTTAAATAGGATTGTGAAACACAGTTGTGTTATTCTTTCCTTTGTGGACAGAAAACACATTAACGAATTATATTTCAGCCTAGGTTTCTACCAGATTCAAAACATGGATTTCCAAACATGGATTTTCTGTTCAAACGGGCAAGGATGAAGTATATTTGTAACATGATTTGGCCCCGATTGTGCTGAAATGTGGCTCTTTTTGTAGTTTGGATAAGGCCCCAGACTGCAAGGTTGGCAGCTGAAAAAACAACGTTTTTACTGAGCAAATTTGACATGCAAGTGTGGGAGTGGCAATAGACTGGCTAATGCCCCACCATGCCATTTCACAGAGCAAAACACTACTTCAGGGCTATGATGATGAAGTATAGCAATCCTATAACTGGCCACACCCATTGTGATGTAAAGTATAGAATCCAAGTAGAAAGGGTTGGATTAGGTGGCTCCTTTGGTTCTGTCCATCCAAAAACATTCTGTTTCTGACTAGTGTGTTTTGGCTTGATTTTTTCTCTGTGCACATTAGCTCCTTTCTCCCTTTTTGTACTTCCCATTCTTCTTTGTCTCATGTGAGCACTGTCTCTCTGGATCCTTCTAACTTGGAGAAAGTGACATGAAGCATAATAATAAAGCTTCCAGGGATTCTGTCATTTAAAGGACTGGTGGAGAGATGGTTTTTCCCACCTTCCTCTCATGCTGACCTAAGGCCTCTTTTTTCCTTTCACTTCCCTCTGTTCGATTTGCACCAACACAACTGTCAGGCATTTGAAAGAGTCATTAAGCTGCCAGTGACATCTGATTACTTGGAGTCAATTTGGCAGAGTGAGAATGAGAAATCTCCTGTTCTGTCTCCCATCTTTTCTTTTCCTCCAGCCCTCTCTCTCCTGGGATCCCAAGTTTAAAACATGGTTTGTGTTTTGAGAGGTCCTAGAGTGAGGTCCTTCTGGGTGTGCTTTATTGACTTTAACAAATGGTTAGCCAGCGAGAATTTCTGTTTAATAGTCTGTGCACATGAACTGGTATGAAGAATTGTAATGTTAGCTTGTGATAGCCTTTGTTTTACAGATATATTTAGTGCTTTGTGCTCTCTTGAACTGTGCTTACTAGCCTGAAATGTCATTTCACAAAATTGTTCTGTTTTGAAATTTTCTTTGTTTTCTTGTAAATCTCTGATTTAATACCGTGCCAGGATTCTGATACTTCACATGAGAAGCTCCCTACGCTATCTGGAGAAAAATCCTGTATACTTTGGTCATACAGAGTTTTTTCCTGGGGCTTCTATGATTGTTTAGCTGAATACCTACCCTGGTTCCTCACAGTCCCAATCCTGGTTCCCCAATCAGTCCCTCAGGGCTTGAATCTTGTCTGAAGGCTGATCTGCCCACATAGGTATGTCCCTAGTTTGGGGGTCATGTTATGGGGCATGGTCAGGGGAAGTAGGTGTGGCCAGACACTGTTCTCTCTCTAGTCTAGCTTCAGTCATGCTCCCCAGGCTGTGCTAACATACATAGCAAAGTGGGCAGGTGTAGAACATAGGGAGGCACAAAGCTGGCATAAAGCTACCTTCGTTTCACTCTTCTATTCCTACTCTGAGTGTAGCTCAGGTGGAATGGAGAACCCGGCTGTCTGACTAGCTTTTCCTTTCTCACATAAGAAACTTGTATCTGCCATTGAGTCTAAGAGTGGTCAAGAGCCATCTGGGATAGGATAAAAAACTCTAAGAGAGAGGATAAGATGGACAAAGCATAAGTGTTGACAGTGTTATTTATATACATCTCAGGTCTTTTCATCCCTGCTTGTTCTATTCTTTTCTTTTGTCTCCTCAAGTGTCACACCTGATTTATATTTCTCAGCAAGCTGAGTGTCAAGCTTTTCTGAGCTGCAGGTGGAGATGCTCAGCTCTTTGATTGCTTCAGAAATATTTTTTCATGTTTTAGAGTTCCAAGTGAGGGAGAGATGGAGGAGGGAATAAAACTCCTTAGCACCAAAGGGCTGTTCTTTGACTGAACCTCTATAACAGGCTTTTGAAACAGCAGGAGGGCGAATCAGAGTAATAAAATGTTGACAGCCTCTCTCCAAATCCAAGGCTTACAGTTTGATAGGGCTTTGATTGGGAGTTCTTGAATGTCTTAGGACTTATCTGCAGATGGAGTGGTTCCTGATTAATTGTTCTTGATTAGCACTGTGTGGACACTCTTATTCTGGAATGAGTGTCTACGCATGATGGTAGTCAGGAGTAGTTAATCCGGAATCATTCCATGTGCATCAGTCAGGCCTCAAAATCATGACTTTTTTAATAATATATTTCAGGCTCTTTTTTATTTTAGATTTCTGAGGCTTTGGGGCCCACTCAGGTAGTGTTTTCAATTTTATCTCTGCAGCCAGGAGAGCGAGAAACTTTTTTTCTTAAATGGAAGCTGAGAGTCTCAGCTAATCACTTGACTCCAGGACCTGAGTGTTTAAGAAAAAAAATCACATATAACAAGACTTGTGATAAAATTCTGAGAGTTGGCAGTACTGGTATGTGTCGATATTTAATAGAAAAAGCACCATGTTGGCACATTAAAATATGTAGCTCTGTTCCCAAGTTAGCAGATGCAGTAAAGTTATTCCTGTTATGCACTGCAAAAGGCTTCCTGAGTCCAGCTCTTAAAAGGTCCCAAAATGGGCCAAAAAAGATGGCGGTCTCTGTGGTGGATTGGCGCTTCTAAGGTGAGTCTGATTAATTGATTGCAAGGAGGTACCATAAAAATACTTAAACACCGTGGCTGAGCACTAAAATTTTGTTACAAATGGCTGAGAGGAACAAGAGAGGCAATGTTTCTTTGAGACTAGGTTAGCATGGGTGTTTGGCAAGTACTTTGTTAGGAAAGATAATTTATGGTGAGTGGTGCTGGAGTAGTGGAGCTCTGCAAACTTTCTCCTTTTGGAGACTTTGCAGGACAGTGAGATAGGTTACCCTTTCAGCCTTGGAATAGCAGAGGGTTGTGAGTTCCAGATCAGGGTGCATTGGCAAAGCTGTGAGTGGGAGCTCAGGATTGACATAGCAGATGACATGACAGGACAAGAATAAGTTGCATTGGTAGAAGTGTAGAGAGACGCTTGTCCAGTGCTTTTTGCATGCTCTGCTTGAGAATGAGGGTCTGATTCTCCACTGTCTTGCACCTTGTGCTGTCCTTTACATTTGTGCAAAGTGGGTGCAAAACATTGCTGTGTTCAACTGGTAGCATGTTCCACTTTGGGCCATCATGAGTGGTTACACAAGTGCTGGGCAGTTGGACAAGCCCAGTGTTATAGGTTCTGCACTTTCATGAGCAGTAGATTTCCCCAGTTTATACAAGTGAATGGGGGGGGGGGGGAAATGCCAAAGAAGCTTTCTCTAGTGATTACCCAGTGAGACAGAGTGAGATTCTTTTAATCTGGTGATTTTTCTTCAGTTTCTGCCAGAGGTTCCTGTCTGTTCTGAAATCTTTTCATTTCTTCTCATTTAAATATTTAAGCCAATGTCAAGACTTAATGACGACTGAGATGATGAATAGTGTTTAATAAATAGGAAGGGATTCACGAGGCTGAAGACTTCTCCGGAATTAGTGCAGCAGCCTTCAGAAGAGTCACCTTTTTTAGGCACCCAGATAGTCTGCTGGGGGACATTGGGCACTGGTCCAACAACAAATGAAGATGGAGCTCAGAAATAGTGGGCCTGATCGTTGGCCCAACTACAGCTACTTTGCAAGGCAGTGGTAGTGCTGACCTAACCAGCTTGTGGGGATTTTGCCCTGAGGTGCTTCAGAGCTGTGGGAATATCTCTTATGTCATTTGCAGCCTCCCTGTGTAGGGGTTATGTCCAGGAGAATAGGACCATGGCCAGGGTATCTATACCCCAGAAATCGCCGTCTGCTGGAATGACACACAAATTAGCATAGCACAGCAGATGGCTCCGTGATTAGGGTGATTGCTTGGGATTGAAACCTGCTTCGCTAAAGACTCTTTGCGTGGCCTTGCAAAAGTCACTTAGTCTTGCTGTGCCTCAGGTCCCCATCTGTATAGTGGAGATAATAGCACCGCCCTACCTCACAGGGGGGTTGTGAGGATAAATACATTAGTGAGACTTTGGATACTATGGGAATGGGGGAGCAGATAAGTACCTAAGACATTCTGATAGATTATATCAGGGATCGGCAAGCCCCCTGGCGGTCCGGGCCAGTTTGTTTACCTGCCGCGTCCGGAGGCTCGGCCGATTGCGGCTCCCACTGGCCGGGATTCACCGTTCCAGGCCAATGGGGGCTGCGGGAAGTGGCACGGGCCGAGGGACATACTGGCCGCCACTTCCCACAGCTCCCATTGGCCTGGGACGGCGAACCCCGGCCAGTGGGAGCCGCGATCGGCTGAACATGCGAACGCGGCAGGTAAACAAACCAGCCCAGCCCACCAGGGGGCTTACCCTGGTCGGCCGCATGCCAAAGGTTGCCAATAGCGGGACTATATGCTACTTATATTGCAAGGGGAGGGGGATGCACCTAAAAGGCTGTTAAAAGGGTTCTAAAGGAAGGAAATACTGACTGGAGGCAGCCTCTAGCTCTGTCATTCAAGCTCACAACTGAGAGTCAGCAAACCTTGGCTACACTCCCTGGCTCTGCCTCAGATTTCTTTTGTGACCTAGGGCAAGACACTTAGCCTCCCTCTGTCTCATAATACACCCCCACCACACATACACCCACACACCGCAGTACAGTGAGGTGTAATTCATTTAATCTAAAGCACTGGAGGAACCTCAGCTACAAGGAACTATTGGAGGTCAAAATATGATCAGACATTGTCCTGCTGCCTCCTCTAAGTCCTGCTGGAGATGCACTTGCTCAATGGGGTAGAGGAACACATTTTGAAATCCAACTAGGGTGCCAGTGGCTAATATGTTTGTGGAGCATTACCCAGGGTAGCAGCAGTGTGAAACTAGAACACAAGAGGGGAAAATAATCAAGCTAAGGGGAAAAAGCATACCAATGTCCTCTTCCAACATAAAAGCCCTCCTCCCTCTGCAGGAAATAAAAGCCAGAATGAAATGAAGGTAAATGCCAGAGGTTTAAGTACCACATTGCAGAGTGTGTTTTAAAGGTTACCTTTCAGGGGGTTGAAGACAGAGCAAGCGACAGAAAGGGAAAGAGAGTTGGAGCACTTCCCATGGTGAAGATCACTCCAGCTCTTAATGGATTTTTAGATCCCTCTCTGCTTTTCGTGACATTATTAAAATTGCTTATTTTTAATATTTTTTCTTCTTCTTGGTTTTGTTTTGAGAGGGACCAACTCTGTTGCCATACCAACCGTGCAGCTGCAAGAAGCAAAATCACATCAACAGTTTGGAACAAAATTGAAGTTTAAAAAAAAAACAACAACCCCACACATGCACACATGAACAAAAGTCACAGCGTTTAATAGCGGGAGTGGGAAGGTGACATTTTCTGTGCTCACCTGCCTAGGGTGAAAAAACAGGGAGGCAGCCAGTTCTGGGAGAGTCAAAAGGCTTGTGTAGAACCATCATTCTGTGTTATACACAGTGTGTTTGTAAATCTAACAGATAGAGGAGAACTCATAAAAATGATGCTAAGTTTTACCTCTCATTCATAGCAATTTATGTTGCATTCCATTTATCTTCTGTACATTGTCTGCTTAATTGTTAGGTCTTTGGGGCAAGAGTCTTGTCATCTTAGACCAGGACTACACTATACATAATAAACATACATCAGTATAACTATATCACTCAGGCGTGTGAAAAATCCACACCCCTGAGTAACGCAATTATACCAACCTAACCCCCAGTGTAGAAAGCTCCGTGTCGGCAGGAGGGTTTATCCCATTGACATGGCTACTGTCTTTCATGGAGGTGGATTAACTACGCTGATGGGAGAAGCTCTCCCATCAGCATAGTAACATCTTCACTTTTAGCCCACGAAAGCTTATGCCCAAATAAATTTGTTAGTCTCTAAGGTGCCACAAGGATTCCTCATTGTTTTTCCTAGTACTTGGTGTGTCTACTGCATTTTGCATTGAATTGTCTCTCTTCCCCTTCCCCACCTCCTTGCTCCTCTGTTCACACTCTCCATGTATTTGCTTTTGACTTTGCTTCTTCTGTGCCCTCTTTTCATCCTATCTTCTTGTTGGATTTCTCTGGCCCATCTCTGCTCAGTTTTTTTCATCAGAATGCAAACCCCGTCCTGCTGAGGGGGAGTTCTAGATGAACTTTAGAACCCATTGTGGTTGAATGAGCTGACCATGAGTTTGCCCATCCCTAAAGTACCACATTTATGAACAGTAGTTAAAAACGGATCCAAAACATGACTGAGCAGCAAGTGAAGATGGCCTTTATCATTCTACTTAGGTGCTTCTATGTCTCCCATCAGGGACCTATCCCAGCTCCTCGCATATATTAAAGACTTTATCCTCGCAATACCCTTGTGAGGTAGGGCAGTATTATTTTCTCTGTTACAGAGGGGGCACAGGGAAACTACGGGTTTTTCTACACAATTGGGCAATGTGCTCTACAGGGAGGTGTGATCTCTAAAGCATAACATGTTGTGCATTAATTGGGTCATTTAAACCCTGTTGGTGTGCTTTAACATAGTGCTGTTTGAAACAGGACTTTGTGCACCAGCAGGATCTACACAGATTAATTAATGCACAACATGTTATTTGCCTATGTTCACACAGGAAGTCTAGCAGAGCGAGGAATTGATCCAGTGCCTTTAAGTCATAGAATCATAGAATATCAGGGTTGGAAGGGACCTCAGGAGGTCATCTAGTCCAACCCCCTGCTCAAAGCAGGACCAATCCCCAATTAATCCCCAAATCCCTAAATGGCCCCTTCAAGGATTCAACTCACAACCCTGGGTTTAGCAGGCCAATGCTCAAACCACTGAGCTATCCCATCCCCACTCCAGGGGCAGAAATGTTTTGGGGAATGAATCAGGGCAACAATTTCCCACCTAAACAAGGACAAATCGCTGTAGATAAAATGGGAGGGAAAATGCCCCACATTAGAGAAGATTTTAAATTGACATTTGAGACTCGTGGAGAGAACGGGGGAAATCAGGGGAGACAAGAGAGCTGATCATTTGAGGGGAAAGGGAGGAATCTCCCCGGATTTTATAGCCACGTGTGAGATAATGAGAGAGAAAAGTCCATTCCTTAACCACAAGATCATCCCTTCTCCCTGGGTCAATAAGGACTAAACTCTAAACAACAGGATTTGAATCATTGTCTAACTTGTTCAAAGCAGATCTATATCACACAGTGCTTAAAGCACTGATTGCTGGTGGTGCCCAATCTACACTAATATTCTCATCTGGGGGTGGAGCTGGATCAGTGGTGGCAAAAATGGGAAATGTTAGTGAAAGAAGCCTGGCATAGGCAGCCTATGAAATCCTGACCTTCAAAAGGTCAGCGTAGTATATTTACTTCACAAAACCAGCATCTCTCTCCATCCATCCATATTCTTTCTAAGGATCTTTTCTACCATACCAGCGGTAAACAAACCATTGCTCCATGTCATCTCACTACTTTAGATTAATCCTGCCCATGGGCTGACATGAGGTATCACTTGCCTTTCCCCAGCCCGCAATCCTAAAGTTAGAATTGGCTCGAAATCTGTTTTGGAAAGTCAGACTCGGAGGATAAAGAAAAGAAGAAAGAGAAAAACCTGAACAAGGAGAATTTCCTTCCCCACAGGTCCTGCCTGCCACTCAGGGGGGATCTGAATGGACTCTTGTGGGTGTCAGATGGCCTTGTGGAAACAAATTATCACCTTGGCTTGTGAGGTTAATGTGATTTCATGTGCTGCGTCTTTTAACAGTGCCGCTCTGTGCACAGAGGGAGCCAGGCAGTGATGCAGAGTTGATGCTGGGGGACAGCAAACCGAGATGATAGAGGGAAGCCCTCGCAGAGAGCTTAATTTTACTCCCTCAGACAGCCTGGCTTCTGTGAAGAGGGATTTGCCTTAATAACACACAAAAAGAAGAAAGTAAGAAAGCCCTCGGCGCGGGCTCACCTTTCAAATAGCAAATACTGTAATCAGACTGGTAGGGTTTCCATGAGAGGCCAGAGGGAGCCAGCTTCCTACAGGAGTCCCAGAAGAGAAGCCATTGCATTTATTATTCAATGCCACTCCAATATGCTGGTTTTTCACCCCTTCGTGCCAGCCCTGATAGTCCAAGAATCACTCAAATCCAATAGCGTTTAAAAGCAATCGCCACCTCTCGGTACCAAGTATTTAACATGGCAAAAGGAAAAGCAGGCTGGAACTTGTAGTTTCGTTTCATCCCCACAGAGAAATGTGCATATACATACCCT
Organism: Malaclemys terrapin pileata; assembly: GCF_027887155.1. NCBI lineage: Eukaryota > Metazoa > Chordata > Testudines > Emydidae > Malaclemys > Malaclemys terrapin. The sequence goes on along the minus strand of NC_071511.1, from coordinate 86,190,508 downwards.
ATACACTTCACTTATGCCTTTACAAACTGTCTTTATGGCATTGGTAAAGTACCTAGTACTTATGATACCTAAGAGCCTAGATATACACACATCCAGTCACATGTTCACAAATATACACATATGCATTTGCCTTCACACACCCACAAACTATAGTGCATATATAACATACAGACATACCTTTCATATCCAGTAAATACTGTACCCTGACCTTGTCATATATATATACACATACATAGCTGCCCTGCATCTATTGGTTTAAGTATTACCATGCCACTGTAAGGCATTAGACTGCATTCATGAGAACAACAACAAAAGCCACACACACAAAAAAAGACAGAAAGAAACTATGAGCATTTATCTGGGAACAGAGAGAATACACTCAAAGCATGATAAAATACGAGCAGCTATATCTGTGCATTTTGTGTGGATATATCCTGTAAACAATGCAGTATATTGTTACACACCATTATATCATGTGAAGTCATATCTTACAACCATTACAAGACATGATGTCTCACTGAGCTCCATTATTTAAATGTAATTCCAGTGTAAATCGAGATAAGTCCCTAGATTTATTACTTTATCTGGGACAAAAGAGTTTTAGCTAAATTGTTCAATAAAATTTTAAAACTTTTCATTTGATGTCTGTATTTTTGTTGGTAGACACATATTATGTCTAATAAAATGAACCCAAACTGTACTCCAAGGCTATATTTTTTTAGCTGCAGGGGTTCCAGTAACTGCAGCTTTGCTCTTATTTCTTTTGCTTTTATTTCAACAGAAACCCACAGTAAAAATACAGTGAAAAACACTTGTAGGAAAGTAGTTGCACAGGCCTGTTATTATCACAAATATTTGGGGCCAAATTTAAAGAAATGACATAAAAGTTACAAGGTGATAAGTTGGCATAACTGGGTCAAATTCTTCTGTCAGCAACAGCAGTGAAAATCTGGAATAATTCCACTGACCGAGATCAGAATCTTGCCCTATGAAGGAGAGACAAGGGGATGAGGGAAAGAGAAAAAAGAGAAGCAAACATCAGTGAAATAGAGTAAGAGGGAAGAAATGAATGCTGCCAGAAACATCACTTGCTTTAGAATCTATGAATCACTACTTTTCATTCATGTACCAGAGGCAATGAAAGCTGATTCAAGCATTGGAACTGATGGAGAAAGATTATATCAAATTTTCAGGGGAATTCTTTGACTCTTCTCCACTTACCGGGGTACAGTCACACACCTACAGTTACCTGCAGCAAATTTATCTACTTTCTTTTGCAGCTTTCTTCCTCTCTCCCCCCTTACCTGTCACTTCTGTTTTATTCTGAAATGCCTGCAATTAGAGAAGGGCCCCAAGCAGACTCCTCATGAGCTTACCCAAATTTGGATATAGGTCCAGATCAGAGTTTGACAACTCAGTCTCATTCCCTGAATCCAAACAACCCCAATCCATCGAGAAAGTTTGGATCTTGGTGTGGATCTGACTTCATCATTTGGGTCTATTGGTAGCTGTAATGCTTAGGCCTGCTTATAGGTTCCTGCCCCACATGCAGAAGGACCAATGCTGTCTTTGAGATGGGATGTCTGCAGCTTCCCATGCAGTGCTACTCACCGCAGCATGGAGTCCAGTAAAATGCAGCTGCTAGAAGGGCAAAGTGGCAGCCGAGGCAGCCACTGCATGAATGTTTAACTTGTCAATCCTCATGACGCCAGGACCCTCCCCACCCACCACTATGCCAACGTTCAGCAAAAGAACACATTAGGGCCGTCAATAGCGGTTCCCAGCAAGTACTTCAGGCTTAGTGACTGGCACTCAAAGCTCCTCCTTCTCTTCCTCAGTAATGAGCCTGTGTGCTGGGCCCAAACACACGGTTGCTGTTTGCTTCCCAGTCATTTGCAAGAACTCTAATTGGTAATGGAGCTTTGCCAGCTGCTGGAGCATGCAGAGGGCACTGCACAAAAGGGGCAGTTGCTTGAAAAGATTGTGACGCACTACATCAAGCCACTTCCAAGCCAGCTCTTTCACAGCATTCTCAAACTAACTGGCTAACTGGAATCAGAAGTGTGCAACTGTTTGCCATAGGACCAAGTCCTGTATTGTTAATGGCTAAGGGTGATTCTCAGGGTAAGAGCCTATTCTTTCAGAGCAGGAGGATCTGGGTCAGTGGGAAGTTCCAAGTGGCCATATAGTGACAAATGTGGAGTCCCTAGAGGGTCATAATTCTGTTATAACCTGTATGTATCACAGAGGGGAAATTTCATAGAAAGCTGCTTTTGGCCTACATATATGTATGTTTGTTTAGCTGGTCTCTTCTTTCAGCTTCAGCTGTTGTTCCTGGCAGCAGAATGAATGAAAGAAGAATTGCAAAAACGGGGAACAAAGTTATAAGAAAGGCAAAAACCTTAAATTCTCTATGCAGCCTTCCTCAAATATACTGTATGTGCCAGCATATATATTTAGTTCTCTTTTTCCGTCTCCTGTCAGTCTGGAGATGGTACCCAAGAGACCATTGCACAGCACTGTATGCACAGGAAGGGAAGCGTGATGCTCTTGGTGATTGCCTAATTTGGTAGTCATTTGATTAGAGCTGGCTTTTATTGGCTTTGTTGATAACTCCTGGTACAATGGGGAAAACGCGAGAGCGAGGAAGAGATGGGGATTTAATTGGATAATTCTCGCTGAAGCATCCCCTGTTTAACCAGCCAGAACCCCACCTGCATCTTTACATTACTTTGCATGTTAACAGGGTCTGTATCCTGCGGAGCGGTTGGTGTGGAGTGAGGGGTTATTAGAACTGGTGACACATCTTCTATTTATCCTCCAGGGTAATTAAAGCGTTATCTGAACCTTAGGCTAGGGCAGTTTGAATCACCACAGCTGCACACATCTGTAAGTGCATGTGTTTGCTCCTGTCCATTCAGTCAGCACTCATTGAGACCCAGATACACTTTATTGTATTATGCCTTTCTTAGTGTCACATATATATGGAGCTGGATCAAACTCTTGTTCTGACCTGTTGGGGGTATCCTCCTTTCCATTGCAATTTATGAGCCACAAAAATACTAATGTTCCTTATTCCAGCCCCCAGTCCAGGCAGGCTCCCCTCCATCTCATAATTGGCAGGTGTCTTCATATCTCAGTCTAAAGTCCTGTCTACACTATAGTTGGACTCCCAGAAATGTAGCACTGGAAGGCATCTTAAGAGGTCATCTAATCCACCCACATCCTGTGTTGAGGCAGGACCAAGTATACCTAGACCATCCCTGGCAGGAGTTTGTCTAACCTGTTCTTAACAGCCTTCAATGATGGGGATTCCACAACCTCTCTAAGTCACTTATTCCAGTATTTAATTATCCTTATAGTTAGAAAGTTTTTCCTGTTATCCAACTTAAATCTCGCTTACTGCAGTCATGCTGCCTCAACTTTAAACACACTTCTTACTAGCAAGATTTGAGTACAGTTTCCCTTACCAGTAATACTCACAACTGTACCGTGCCCATGTTTTAAAAGAATGCTATAGATTGCCCAAGTGGATAGTCTGTAGCATAATTTGATAGCATGATTTGCAGAAAATTCAAAGGTGGATAAGGAACTGGTTAATGGGGAGACTGCAGTGGGTCTTATTGAAGGGTGAACTGTCAGGTTGGAGGGAGGTCACCAGTGGAGTTCCTCAAGGTTCGGTTTTGGGACCCATTTTATTTAGTCTATTTATTACTGACCTCGGAACCAATTGTAGGAGTGGGCTGATAAAGTTTGCGGATGACACAAAGCTGGGAGGGATTGCCAATTCAGAGGTGGATCGGGATATTCTGCAGGGAGACTTGGATGACCTTGTAAATTGGAGTAATAGTAATAGGATGAAATTTAATAGTGAAAAGTGTAAGGTGATGCATTTAGGGATGACTAACAACAATTTTAGTTACAAGCTGGGGACGCATCGGTTAGAAGTAACGGAGGAGGAGAAAGACCTCGGGGTCTTGGTAGACCGCAGGATGACTATGAGTCGACAATGTGACGTGGCGGTGAAAAAAGCCAATGCAGTCTTGGGATGCATTAGGCGAGGTATATCTAGTAGGGATAAGGAGGTGCTGCTTCCGTTGTACAAGGCACTGGTGAGACCACATTTGGAGTATTGTGTGCAGTTCTGGTCTCCCATGTTTAAAAAAGATGAATTCAAACTGGAACGGGTACAGAGAAGGGCCACTAGGATGATCAGAGGAATGGAAAACCTGTTTTATGAAAGGAGACTCGAGGAGCTCGGGTTGTTTAGCCTAACCAAACGAAGGCTGAGGGGGGATATGATTGCTCTCTTTAAATATATCAGAGGGATAAATACCAGGGAGGGAGAGGAATTATTCCAGCTCAGTACTAATGTGGACACGAGAACGAATGGATATAAACTGGCCGTGGGGAAGTTTAGGCTTGAAATTAGACGAAGGTTTCTGACCGTCAGAGGGGTGAAATATTGGAACAGCCTTCCGAGGGAAACGGTGGGGGCGACGGACCTGTCTGGTTTTAAGATTAAGCTAGATAAGTTTATGGAGGGAATGGTTTAATGGGATAACGTGAGTTTCGTCAAAGGAACAGCGTGCCATCGCTGGTAAATAGTATAATGGCCAATGAGGGTCTGGCTGGAGAATCTTGCCTACATGCTCGGGGTTCTACTGATCGCCATATTTGGGGTCGGGAAGGAATTTTCCTCCAGGGTAGATTGGCAAAGGCCCTGGAGGTTTTTCGCCTTCCTCCGCAGCATGGGGCAGGGATCGCTAGCTGGAGGATTCTCTGCTAATTGAAATCTCTAAACCACAGGATTTGGGGACTTCAACAGCAGAGTCAAGGGAAAGGGTTGGGACGGCTTTGTGGCCTGCATCATGCGGGAGGTCAGACCAGATGATCATAATGGTCCCTTCTGACCTTAAAGTCTATGAGTGTATGAATCTATGAGAAACAAAATCCTGGCTACATTGATCAGGGAAACTGTGCTAGAACCTGACTAGCAACGAGCTGTGATTAAAAGCATTTGTAGTAGCTCACTTTCACTCCCAGCTTGGATAGGACATTAGTGTCTCCATGGTGGGGCATCTTCCACTTCTCTGCCCCTGCTCCAGCATGGGAGAGGGAAGAAGTGTGAATGAGGGGATTCATCTACCCTTACCTGTCCCTGCACTGGAGTGAAAAAGCCGGAGGCACTACTTCATTCTGCATTGTGCCCTGCACTGAACTTTCCAAGAATGGGAAGGGTGATATTTTATTTTCTCAATATAAAACAAAACAAAAACCACCACCCCTCGCTGAAGGAAAAAGTAACCAAGATGCTTAGGATTTCTAAAACTAGGAAGAGGAACAATGGAGTAGAAAATGCTGAAACACTTGGACGCTGAGTGAGTGCAAGTAGGACACCTGAACACCTTAAAATGTCTAATTCTGTTTGTTTTCCTAACTAAGTTAGCCAAAATAAATTTGATGCATGGCATTCCCTTCATAAACCCTCAGCTGGATGGGTGAAAATTTCCAGGTGGCAGCAATGTGCAGATGCTAAGAAATGTCACCATCAGCATCTGGAGTTTTTCCTATTGCAGTCAACGTGTCCTGTATTTTTGTGACATATCTCATGATTCAAATGGGCCAGCCCCAAGCTGGTTTCCGGTTAGAGACAGACCAGACGCACAGAGGTTCTCACGCCAGACTCTAGCAAAATCCATATTAGACTTACATTGTCTCAAATGGTTTTGTTCTGCATGATTTTTATTTACCTCAGAAGCAGCATTTGGCTTTCAGGGAGGTTTCCAGCAAGCTGCCTTTTTCTCTGACCATTAGACATCATGGCCTCCATGATGTCACTCCAAGGGAAGTTAAATGCTTTATATTGATAATGAATAAACCAATTTGAGGGAAACAAACATCAGGAAGGTGGAAGAATGACTCAAACTCTCCTATCTCTGGCACCCATAAAGACCTGCTAACCTACATTTTGGGGCCCCAAACACACCTAAAGCCCTACCACCAGCCCTGACCATAATGACCATCAGTACAAACATGAACAGTCGCTCTTTTAGGATAGCAATATGGCCAGATGATTAACCTGGTGGCCATATTCTGTAAAATATCCTACATAAAGCACTTTTGTCAATGGATTACAAAGCTATCTAAGAAGACACATACGGAGACTCATTCTGTCAAAAGGGTTTTGGTGAGAGTTTGATCTGCCAAGTCTTTCCAAGGGTGCACTTTAACCTGAGAGACAACTTCATCCCTGGGGAACTCCTCTGAAACTCATGGAATTACACAGGAGATGGCATTGGCCCACTATGTCAATTTCTGCTTTAAAGGAACACCGCTTATTAGAAATTAAAATGACTCTCCCAGGAGATTAGCCCCAATTTGTAGGTCTCAGTGAAAGGTGTGTGTTATTTTTACCACACACCCTTTGCTTCAGAGCTAAAATGACCAACTACCCCCTCTCCATTCCCCCCCAAAAAAATTCCACTGTTCCTAATATAAGCAAAAGAGTGCCCGCCTACATGCCCTGAGAGGAATAATCAGGCTACTTCATGCCCATTCCCCCGATGTAAATAAATCAGGTCTCACCAATGTGCCCCACAGTGGGGACAGGGGATTATGCACCCTGACAAAGCTATACATGTCAGTCCCAGACATATGCCCTGATACTGGTAAATAAACTGCAGGTTGTGTTTATGCCCTGACATTGGTATAATCAAACAGGTGCCTGAATAGGAGATGCAGCATGTGCAGCAGTGTGTTCACTAGTGGTATCTGTAGTAGGTCTGGGCTTTTATGGTTTTCTTATTTAATTTAGCACTGAACTAAAGACCAGTTTTTAAAATCTAAACACTTCTGAAGTGCATTTGGCTTTCCCTCCCTCGCTCTCTCTGTTTCAAGTCTGACTAATTCTCACCACTTTTTCAGTATCCCTTTGAGAAGTTCTGTTTAAATTCAGGGCCAGTGTGACCTGCTGAATAATCCATTCCACTTTCATTTCCTCATCTTTATATCTCCACACATCCTGTCTCCTTCCTTTCGACCCCATGCAGGTGTCCCAGCCATTCCCAGCCTCAAATATTTTCAATTCTGAAGTCATGTCCTGTTGCACCGCAATACCATCAGGTTCTGACTCCAGGCAGGAGGCCAGGAGTTAATTTTTTTTCTCCTGTATACAGCACAGCGTGGCAGTTAGGTTTTCTGATGTCAGTTATGCCATGTAGGTGACTGGTTAGTGCAGCAGATGCATCCTAGAAATAGCTTTTTATCCACCAAATTTGGATCTGGAAATAGCTTTCAGACTCCCCAAAGTCAGTGATCCACACATGGGTTTGGATTCTGCCAATCTCGAAAGTTCAAGGAGTTTCAAATTGGAATTTAGGACTGAGCCCAACTCTAACATGCTATTAAGTCAGTGCAAGTAGGAAATCAGCAACGAAGATCCCAATAATAGCAATTTCCCCATCCTTACTAACGCACACTTCTCCTTGCTGACCACTCCTTGTTAAATATATTCCATTCTGATTTTCAAGGAGGGGGAAAGACGAACATGCAAATATGCAGCATCTCACTCACACGTTTCAACAAACAGCAATTCAGGAAGAAGTTAAAAATGAGACCTGATGCTGGGTCTCCTGGAAAGCGCCGAGCCACCAATCCTACAGCAGTAGACACTTCCAGTACACTCACAACACGTGTCCTCGATGTCCTGCTTCGGCAACCCTAGACACAGCACATCAAGGGACGTGAGAGAACTCCCCTTGCAATTTCAGGTACGGTAGATTTTTGTCCACACCATCAGCACACTCACCTTCCAGGTCTTTCACAACTCTACACTTCCCTAGTTAACCATTATTGTCTCTTATCACTTCCTCCCTCTCCCCCTCCACTCATACCAGGCTAAAATGCCTCTCTTCACCCACAAACAGCTTCACGCTGCCCATTACACACACTGCACACTCCCTGAACTGCTCCATACAGCTGCTACCCTTCCCTCCATCAAATCGGTCCTTCAGCCCCACTTTTGCTGTGATGTCTACATTCTGTAAGTCAATTCATAGTGGTGAGGTTAGGGAGGCCTTGTATTATTTATTTATAATTGCATGAGTGTATTACTACCATCCTCCATCCTCCCTGCCCTTCCCTCCTATTGTTCATTGTGTCTTGTTTCAAATTAGATTGAAAGCTTTTCAGGGCAGAGACCATGTCTTCCTATACGTTTGTATAGCACAATAGGGCCTCAGTCTTGATTGGGACCTTTGGCACTATTGTAGCACAAATGAATAATAAAAAGCAATAATAATAATTAAAGTGCAACCTTGACTCCATAAAACCCAGTCGCCATGGGCCTGAGCCAAAGCTCATTGAAGTCAACTGAAAGAAAGACTTCCTTTGACCTAAGTAGGCTTTGAATCATGCCCCTAATGAGGTTAAAAATTACACTAAGCTACACAGCCAGGCTGAAATTCCCAGTTCTGCTGTCACGCTCCCTCATCCTGCAAAGGCTGGGAGTGCATTGGAGACAGTATTTTCAGCCCCTGCGGGGAAGAAGTGCATCATGTCATCTCAGTCAAGAGGGATCATTATGGCCAATCATAAAACATCGGCGATGAGCTTTGAATGGTGTCAACCAGTCATCGTCAACTGGAAGAAAGGAAGATGCAGTGTGGGGCTCTCTGGAAATAGAAATGCACTTGGGTGGGCTATCTGAGCACTTACTCTTTCCCCTCCCTCTCTTTATGATTCATGGGATTGTATCTCTGGCGGATACCCCTTGCCCCATCTGTACACTCAGCTGCTTTTAGTCTCCGCTGTTGGCAGGTATATTGCGGCAGGAAGCTTGACATTACCTTGGAGAACACCCTGTGACATTGAACAAAGGATGTTTCCCAGCACTGGGCAGTGACACACATTGTTAACAGAACTGGTCTGAATCATGGAAAACAAGTGAAATGACAATCACTGATCAGTCGTTCCTCCTCCTCCCTCATAACTCTGTCAACCCTTTCAGCAGGATTGTCAAAATATGTTTGTCACAGAACAATTCCTAGCTCTTTTTTTTTTTTTTTTTTTTTTGTAACAGACTGTGGCTGAACTCATCCATTTGGAACAAAACCCAATATTCATTTCCTCTCTGGGCGGTTTATCTTATTATTGGCTCACCTGCTCCTGAAGTTGAAAAGCTGTGAGTGTAGCTGGTTCTTCAAAGTAAAATTCTATTTTGTTTCCCAGCCTCGCACATTTGGTGGCTGCAGGTTATAAACAGGAATTTAAAGACCCTCCTGGTAAATGGTGAGAAACGTTCTGTTTAGAGTAGGACTGAATGAGCTGGAAACATCCTTCTGCCAAACCCCACTCCAAGCCAGAATCTTTCCTAAGTCTCAGACCTGCTCATCTCAGGAAACCCTTTACCCCACAAGGCTTGTTGCCCAATTTTTCCAACCTCATATAGACATCTCTGGGTAGGATTTTCAGAAGCACATATCATTGGCCTAACTGTGCTCTGATGGAAGTTTATGATAAAAATCCCATTGACTTCATTGGGAACAGAGTTAAGCCATGCCATAGCTGCAACTCTCCAACATGCATATAGGCTGTCTTCCCTTTGAGAAGCCTGTCAGCAGCTTTTATGCTTGGTCTAAGGTACTACTGTATTCAAATCTCACGTCTGCTCTTTGAGATGTCTTTTTCCTTGGGGAAAAAGTATATGAATGCAATGGCATGAGATTTAGCATAAAGGCTGTCAGACTTGCCAGACGTCGCTGTGGGATCTGCAAAGATAGCAAGGAACTCCGGGGCCTACTGGAAGGTCTTTCAGGGTATCAGGGTGACATCTGGGGTGATGTGAGAGGAGAGTAGCCTCAAGAGACTTGCATAAGCATCGGAAATTTTGCTTATCAGAATGGAACCTCTGAATCTTTGGGGGTTCAGTAATTCAGAGACAGTTTACTGCTTATATACTTTCTGTATAAATTGGGGGATTTTTAATGTTTTGCACTTCCAAAGCACCTACACTCCAAGAATTCCAAAGCACTTTACAAATATCACTTAATAAAACTCACAACTCTTTTCTGAGATAGGGGATGGTATCCTCATTTTACAGATGCGGAAACTACGGCCCAGAGCAGCTTGGCCAGTGATCTGTAAGGCCATGGAGCAGGGCTGTGGCAGGAATAGAATCCAGATTTCCTGAATTTGTGCTTTGCAGACAAGACCAGGCTTCTGCCTCCAGTACAACAGTCACTACATTGCTTTTTAAACATAGATACATTTGTATTAATAACAGGAGCTTTATTTCATAAGAGTTCCTTTGCTTTCATTGTATGGTGATCCCACTCCAAGATTTTCTAGTGAAGTGCCCTGAAAAGACTAAACAAGATACCCAAGACAGGAGCCAGCCTGATGGTTCTGAGTCCATTAGTTTCAAGAAGTAACTCCCAGACCCCTTGTCTTTTCTCTGCACTTGGCATGTTAGGTCCATTGATCTCATTACTATGATATATCGATTTCCTATTTAACTCGAATTCCCTCTGGAAAGCTATGATGGTGTCTTTCAACTGCAGACAGATTGAGTGGTGATGTGCTAGTACCGGCTGCCAGCACTGCACAGTATGAAAAGATTCTGGGCTGGCACTGTAGAATTCAGCGCTTATTGCCCCAGATGCAACTGGCTCAGCCCTTTAGAGAGCTTTTGCTCTCCCTCACTCTCTCATATTCTAGCCAAATCCATCCATAATGAGTGGGAAAACTGCCCATCCTTGCAAGAGCTAGAAATGCATAGAGAATATCCATTGTTCCTTCTGCTGCCGATGCTGCAAACAGATCTGAGCTTGCATGTCAGCCAGAGCTACCTTGAGTGGCAGAGAAGTCATCATGCAGGTCAAGGACAGATGAATGAGGCATGTGTTAAAACAAGAAAACCAATCACAGCTGCAAATGAAAGGAAGAGAAAGTGTGAAGAAGGATTCAAAGGTGTCAGACTAGTCCCACTGATTCTGACTACAATAAGTTCTTATTCTTGTCTTTCAGTCCCCGTATCTCCTTTCTTGATCAGGAGGTGCTGCACGGTAATGACTTAGAACCAAGCAGATTGAGAGGCTGATCTATTATGCATGCTGCATTTCCATTCTCATGTAGCCTGTTGCCACCTGTCCTGTTAAATTAATGTGGGGTCTGTAAAAGCACCCTGGCAAGACATGCTCTCCCCGGAGAACTGAATTCTATTGTGTGATATGCCCTGAATATGGCATTCTGTTAAACAACAGCCGCCTCTGGGCTGCGATGCGACTTCGGCTGCTCAGCTGCCTGTGCTGGTTCGAGTGTGGTGTTTCCTCCTATATGCCACGGTTTGGTGAAGGGCTTCATATTGTAGCTGGTAGCCTTCATTCTTCTAGAAAGACTGAGGTTTCTGAAATTCTATTTACACCTACACTGCTTAACTTACAGCACATACCGTTGCAAAATCTGTGCAACTATAAGGTGATACACGTTATTCTGATGCATTCCCTTTAAGGCTGGTTTATAAAAGGAGCGGAAGGGAGACTGCGGGCACAGCAGCTATTAGGACTAATATGTTCTGTCATATGATACACCTCTGGATTAATTAAACGTAGAAAAGAAAACAAAACAAAAGGGGGCAAGATGTGTCTGAGAGTTATCCATGCAGCTTTTTACTTCAAGTTCACAAGTCTTGAAGGAGATGGAAGGGTGGTTTAGTGAATAGGGCACTGACTTGGGGATCAAAAGACCTAGGTTTAATTCTCATCTTAGACACAGCATTCCTGAGTGACCTTGGGCAAGTCACTTAGTCTATCTCATGCCTCGGTTTCCATCTGTACAATGGGGATAATACTTCCCTACTTCACAGAGGTGTTGTGAGAATACAATCCATTAATGTGCGATGCCCAAATACTGTGGTGATGAGGACCATAGAAGTACCTAGTTATAGAAAGAATATAGAGCAATTCAGTGGTAAGTAAAATGTCATTGATGTTTTGGTAGCCTATGTGAAATGATGTTGTAGCCCTGTGGGTCCCAGGATATTAGAGAGACATGGTGGATGTGGTCAGACCTTTTATTGGACCAACTTCTGTTGGTGAGAGAGACAAGCTTTCCGGCTTACTCAGGCCTGAAGAAAAGCTCTGCCTAAGCTCAAAAACGTCTCTCTCTCAACAGAAGTTGATCCAATAAAAGATATTACCTCACCAAGCTTGTCCCTCTATCCGAAATGAGTTAGTCAAGTTCCCCAGGGGGGCAAGTCACCAAATCACCACTTTGGCATCCTTGTAGACAGACCAAAAGGCCTTAGACTGAATGGGCATAGACAATGAACTATCCAAAAAAGTTCTCCATGTTTCTCTCCCATTCTGCAGATAAATAAAAGGTTTTAGTCTCCAAAACTCTGGCACATTTTACAACCCTCACATTTCCTTTTCCCAACTTCTCTCTATGTGTTTGGCAGTTCCCTCCATCTCGCCTGTTGTTTTGCTAATGCTTTCCTCCTAGGAGATGGAGGTGTATGTGAAGAACGCTGCATGGATTTCTCTTGCGGCTGGGTTGTGGAAAGTACAGAAAATGGAGTGTGATTGCACCGCTTAGGTGATTGCTTTGTACCTTGGGAGAAGGGGTTTGACAGTTTGTATGCAGCACTATCTGGGTGTACCTGGAAGGCGTATCTGATTAATAGAATTGTTTTATTTGCCTCTGGCTGAACCACGCAAAGCTCAAGAGAGTTTTTTTTCTGAGCCGCTCCATTAACACACAAACAGGCAGCAATGCTAGCTGCTGACACCAGGGTTAATTAAATCTATCTCTCCATCAATTCTTATTCAACTATTATCGACGGTCGTTAGATCAGTGACAAAGTGACAAGAAAACAGTAATAGACTCATTTTAACCTTTGCAGTGCTGGAAAAGCTTAGTGAGAAACGGAGCTGGCACTTCCCTTGCATTCCTTTTTGTGTTTCTCTCAAATGCTTTTTGGCCCATACCTGTCAGCATCACTTTGTTTTCATACATCTAGGAACACAGGCATCTCTTGCACTTCCTATCCCTGCCCAATCTCCATTAAGGAGAAGGAAGGAAAGTAATTCCTTCCAGGAATAAATTATGTCTCTTTTATCTTGTGACACTTGATACTGTGGAAGAAATTAGGACAATTAGCTTACATAAAAAATATAGAGGAAAAAAAGTTTGGAAGTCATCAAGTCTCTCATAAACTTCAGGCTTTAACATTACGTTAGATGCAGTAAGAGTCGTATCTTGCTTGCCCAGGAAAATAAGTTATTGGAGTAAACATCCTTTGTACCCATATATCCCCATAAAATATACTTATCACAAAATTCTATCTTGCAGCTCTGTGGAGTCTCTGCAAACTGGCATATGCATCATACTTCACTGATTACAAACTAACCAACGCACTAAACCAAATTCAGGCTTTTCAGCTCTTTCTCACTTTCTCTCTCGTGGTCTGCAAATCTAGAGATCAAGGCACTGAACCCAAATCCAAAAGCTGGGATTCTGATTTCTGAGCTGGGTGGCAAGCCTATGGTCCTTCCCCCTCTCCACAATGGTATAAGGATTGCACATGTGATGTGAGATCAATTCTAAGATTAAGCTGTGATGATTTATGTATGACTTATGAATTCTGGCTGATATGAAGTTGTTACTGTGAAAACTACTGTATCATGAATGCCCTTCTCTCTATATGTATCCTCCATTGCTGACAAGCTTTTAAGCATGTATCTCCAAAACCAGAGACAATGGTGGGTCATTAGACATTAACTACTGTATATTCCGAGTGACACATCTTGAGATAATGGCTTTTCTTGAAATGAGACAGAGGTGATAAAGCAGGAGTTTATAAAAAGACTCAGAGTCACACAGGAAGTTTTGGGCAGCAGGAGGAAGGAAGGAAATGGAATGGCCAAGTCCAGCAGATGTGGGCCAGGGGAAGAAAGCTCCATGTTGCAGAACACAAGCCAGGCACTGCAATAGAAGGACATTGGGTGTCCCCAAAGGACTCTAACCCCAACCCAAAGAATGTTCAGGAGTGGTGAGGAAACCAAGGTAGGGAACTGCATATAGGGGTTATTATTTTATTTATAGATCAGTGTATTTATCATGCTACATAAGAAAGAAAAATGCTGTTTTTGAGTCCTGTGCAAAGTCTGTATGTGTTATGTGCTACACTTTAGCACATGGGCCCTTTGAAGAGGTAAACCTTTAGGTGGAGTTCTAGGGGAGAAGGAGTACTTGTGGCACCTTAAAGACTAACAAAGTACACAAGTACTCCTCATTCTTTTTGCAGATACAGACTAACACGGCTGCTACTCTGAAACCTGTCATTATTCCAGGGGAGGGTGTGTTTAAGCTAGAGGGAGGGTCTGAGGGCTAAGCACTGGTTCCGGAGACTGGGCAATGGGCCATATGGTTGCAACTCTCAAGAGGCGGTGATAGCTAGAAGATCTGCACCCTAGTTGTGTGCTCAGAGGCTCTAAGATAGGGACAGTGCCTGGGTTCTGTTCAGGCTCCAGGGGCTTAAAACACATGTGATCCAGTGGCTGGATCTGCTCACAACAGTCTGGTGAATAGCCAAAACGGGGCATTCGAGTGGACCTGTGACATAAGCCTACCAAGCCTATACCTAGCATCTGTTTTTCCATTCCTGGGGGATCCCATGCAGATAGTCCGACTCCTCACTCTGGGAGCCATGTAAGTGGGGCATCTAATCATCTATGATCTTGCTCAGTTCTGACCCCTGTTAGCATCTCCTTTTCAAGGTCTTCTGGGAGTTGTGGAAAAGCCTCATAATATACCAAGAAAGAAGAAAGTTCCCCTCCTTGTAAAACCAGTGACATGACTAGGTCCTGCACATTAATTTTCTGACCTTACAAAGTTCAAATTCTCAGAACCTTAAAGAAGGCTTCTTGGGATGGTGGTATCTGTTATTCATTCAGCTGCTTAAAATACATCTACCCAGTGGCAAATTAACCAAAAGGATGGATATCTGAGAGAGCAAAGACTCATTTCAGTTATGGAGACGTTTGTGATGAGATAATACGCTAGGCCAAAATAGGGGCATCTACCCATTTAGACCTAGATTTTCAAAAGTGGACCTAAGTTTTGTGTTCTTTGGTTTTGAAGTGCCCTGCTTGAGACACCTAAGACTTGGTACAGCTCCTGCTGGGTCCAATGGAACTGGGATGGCTCTACATGTCTGGAAATCAAACCCACAGTGTCTCAAGCTGGGCACATGGAATCTGAGGAACCCAAAACCAACAGTCATTTTTGAAAATGTGGGCCTTAGCGGCTACCCAAGATTCTGATGTCTCGTGCACTAGTATGGGTGACTCTGTGATGGGTTGAATCACATCACCCCCCTTGGGAGCTGCCAACTGATGTGCTAAGACTACTTCTGCCCCTGCTTTCCTGCCCCGTCAGCTTAGGACTTCAGTGCCCTGCCTGGTTTGAGCCAGACTCGCTAGCCTGCTGCAAACCCAGACCCAGGTCTGAATCACGTCCCCTAACAACTGTAGGCTTACCTGAAAGCAGCTAACAGAAGTGTTCTTGTCTTTACCACTCAGATGCCCAACTCTCAATGGAGTCTGAATCCAAATAAATCCATTTTACCCTGTATAAAGCTTATACAGGGTAAACTCATAAATTGTTCACCCTCTATAACACTGATAGAGAGATATGCACAGCTGTTTGCCCACCCAGGTATTAACACATACTCTGAGTTAATTAATAAGTAAAAAGTGATTTTATTAAATACAAAAGTATGATTTAAGTGGTTCCAAGTAGTAACAGAAAGAACAAAGTAAGTCACCAAGTGAAATAAAATAAAAGTCTATGTCTAGTAAAACTGAATACAGATAATCTCACCATTCCAGAATGCTTCCTTTTACAGACTATTCTCCTGTTAGTCTGGGTCCAGCAATCACTCACACCCCTTGCAGTCACTGTCCTTTGTTCCAGTTTCTTTCAGGTATCTTTGGGGGTGGAGAGGCTCTCTCTTTAGCCAGCTGAAGACAAAATGGAGGGGTCTCCCCTGGGCTTAAATAGACTTTCTCTTGTGGATGGAGATCCCCTCCTCTCTCCTATGCAAAGTCCAGCTACAAAATGGAGTTTTGGAGTTATCTGGGCAAGTCACATGTCCATGCATGACTGAGTTCCTTACCAGCCAAGCCACCTTCCTGGGAAAGTCCAGATGTGGATTGGTGTCTCCAAGTTCATTGTTGGCTTAAGTGTTTCTTGATGGGGCACTTACTGAAAATAGTCTTTTCTCAGGAAGCTGACCAACTGCTTCACTACAGCCTACTTAGAATCAAACAAGTATGCAGCCAATATTCATAACTTCGGATACAAAAATGATACATGCATACAACTAGGATTAATAGATTCAGTAGATCATGACCTTTACAGAGATATGTTACCTGGTATATGTAGCATAAAACACATTCTAGTTATGTTATATATATAAACATTCATAAACATATTTCCATAAAGCCTTATGGGTGGCACTGTCACAGACTCCACTATCAAAGGTGAGAAAAGGTGAACTGCGGGAGCTGCTCTAGGACGGTGATGTGCAAAGAGGCTGCTCTGAGTCAGTGACACATTGGGCAGGCAGTCTGGAAAGTGACAGGCTGTGGAGCGATGCACTGAGGGAGCTGACCCATTCTTTGGCAAATGCTCTGGCATGGTGACACGTTCAGAGAGATGCTGTGGGCATACTGGCAAGATGCTTGGAGGGGATGACATAGGGAGGCTCTTGGCAGCAGCAAAACATTAATGGGGAGATGCTCTAGGGCAGCGATAGCTTGGGGCAGGCACTCTGGGGAGGCGACACATTGTTTGGGAGGAGGTCACATATTGCATGACAGAGTCTCTGGGACACATGGAAGGAGAAACACTGGCAGAATCACTATTGTGATGGGATGTATAAACCCCATACTGGGACAGAAGGGGTTAAGGAGCAGTTCTGGGCCCAGGTGTCTCTGTGCCACTGCATATGTAGAACCTGCTTCATCTGGAGGAGCGTAAAAGAGAGCCAGACAGCTCCTAAGGGGGCAGACAGGATAGAAGGACAGACCTACCTGAGTGAGGGCCCAGCTAGAGCCCTGGCTGAAGGAGAGAAGTCTGTAAGCAGCAGCTACCCCAGTTCCTAGAGGAGGGACCAGACTTTCTCTAGCCTGAGGAAACACTTCACTCCATTGTCTGCTGGATCATTTGTGAGGCTTTCTGACCATGCCCTTGAGTGAGTGGGTATATGGGTAGGAAGTGGCCCAACAAGGCAGTTCTGAAGCACTCCTGGGCATTTGATATTGCTGCCTCTCACAGGGCCCTGGGTCAGAGCCTGGTGGAGAAGGAGGACCCAGGCTCCCCTCCTGCCACCTTCCCATTAAGGGGGCACAAGCCCCTCCTCCTCTTCCCCCTGGGAGCTGAGGTCTGGACGTGGGCTGAAGACTCCCTCTTTCATGGGGAATGTTGCACTCACAAAGATTTGTTGTTGTTGGACTCTGTTAACCACTGGAAAGGGGCAGACTCAACTGGTGCCCTGGCTGGAGTCACCTATTACTGGAAAGGTGACCGCTATGGTGCCAGAGTGACTACCAGCAGGGGACTTCAGAGAAGGGGAACATTTGTGACCCGGGTATCTAACCACTAGGTGGTACCACTGGTAAGCTCAACCCGACACAACTATAAACTCCTAAGCAATTAAGTATCCCTTGGGAAAGTCAACTACAAATATCACTCAGTCTGTGAAGTATGTAATCACAAAAAGGACCTAGACACTTTTCATTCCCCGGAGCAATTCTCTATTGGATCAATATTTTTCCTCCTGCACCAAGGAGAACCTATGTCCTGAAGGCTCCTTTCAGTACCATTTGGGTTTTCACAGGCAGGCTTGAGGGGAAAGCAACTTTACTCTTTCCCCTCTCTGATTAACAGTTTAAATGAGAACTGAAGGCTGCCGAAGGGCTGCAATCCAATTCCACATTTCTATCTCAATGGCTTACAGGGCGCTGTCCGGCTCCCTTCAAGGTCAGTCACAGCCCTGCAGTGAAATTTCAGCATATCCAGAAAGTGTTGCTTGTGTCCCACAATTTTTCCTTTGCAGAGCAGATAGACGGCGCTGCAGCCCTGACAGCTCACCTCTCCTAACCTGCCCATCACCTGAATGCCACCTCCACTCTGCCCTGGTGTGAAACTCACCCACGACACATAGCAAACACAATAGTGTCTGCATTTGTCCACTTGTCCATTGGAAAAATGGTGCTTCAGAGGGGATTCTGCTCCAAACTGCCTGAGCTCGGAAAAGAGAATGGTCATGTGGTTAGATGGCTCAATGAGTCAGTGCCCTGGCCTGCCACCTCGAAGACTTCATTCAAGTCATGTCTTATGTCACAACTGTGATCTCAATCCAGTCTCTAGAGGACATCACAAAGCCAATGATGTGTCAGGACTGATCATTTCTAGAACCTGAACAGCTGGGATTGCTCTAGCTCACTAATGAGGTACACTCACAGACGTGCTTTATCTGAAACCCAGCTGGCCAATGACACCAAGGGATCCATGTCTGAAGTGGCTCATAGGTGATTTAACTGCACTACTGTTGACATTGAAGGAGGTCATGCTCTGACATGGGGACCCAGCACAATCCCAATCCCCCCAAACCTGACACTTGTAATCAGGTCCCATCAGGTTTGGATGGGGTTGCAAGGCTCTACTGTATTGCTGCATTAGCAGGCCAAGACCAACCCATCTCCGGAGAGCAGACTTTTCAAGTTTTCAGGTAGCAGACTCCATCCTTACTGGGCATGGAACGCTTTCAGCCTGTGCATAGGGCAGGCTTTTCACACACCTTAGGTGACATTTTCCACATTGACTTTCCAGTCATTTGCTGGCTCCCTCTTCTGGAGTTGTCACAGATTGCCCATGCAGTGTTTGGGATATTAGTGAATGCCTGTGTCATTTTCCGCATCCTGGCAGATTGTCCATTCCTACATCCTTTCATTGGGGAACAGAGAAAATACCCAACCCTAGCCCTCAAAACATGTGCACATCCACATTTTAGAGAGTTATACCATCCTCGCTTCCCCATTATCATCAACAAACAGGCACATTATAAAATGTCCTTTGGTCTTGATCCCAGTAAAAATAGCAGTGAGGGGAAAGTTGCTTTTGGCTTAAGGTGATTGTTTTAGGCTAACATCAGAACTGAGAGCAAGACCGAAAGCCCTCGTAATCCTAGTCTTCCATGCCTTTCTTTATTCAGCAAAGAGCCCTGGTTCTGCCTTGCAGGGGACTCTCAATGTTGCATAAAGGAAAGCTTGAAGGGGAAAAAAAGATGGAGAGAAACAAGCCTGAAAAACTAGCATTTGGAATGATGAGAGACCGTTTTGTTAAAGAGCAGTAATTAGGAGGTACAGAAACATAAGGGGTTAACATGCTTGCCTCTCACCTCTCGAAATGCAGCGTTCAATCCTGTAAGGTTACTGATGAAAATGAGTTCAGTTTCTCAGCCTATTTGCTAGTGGATGTTGGCTCCCAGGGTAAAACACCATTAAAGGGGCATCATTATTAGTTTCTGCTCAGCAGAAATTCAGGACTGGAATATTAGGGATATGACAGATCGGGGTTGTGGTATACTGTCTAGGTTCGGTGGAGGTCCTGGCTTGGAGGAGTGGAAGGGAATGGAGCTATACTTTACAATTGTGGCACAGTTGCATTGGCAGAACTGGCCAGGAGCCAGGACTGGAACAGCATGGAGGACTGCAGCTCAGTCAATTTTAAAAGCAATTATTTCCCGAGGGGGAAGCGTGTCGGTAATCATGAATATACCCTATTTTTTTCTATTTTACTTTGCCATCCATTCAGTCCAAGGCGCCTGAGCCCCAAGTGTGTCAGTGTCCAGCAGACAACGGCTAGGTGGCCACATGGTGCTTCGTGCAGCAGCCAGTAAGGAACTAGTTTCTACACACAGGGTGAGTTTTTTAAGGGTAAAAGTGCGATGCCTCGATAGCGGCTAAAGAGGCAGATGTGGTAGTAGCTTCTCCCTTACGAGCGTTATGCCTCTCCAGTGCTTCCAGCTGGCCCAGCAGCAAGGGTTTAAAGCAGATCTGCTTGTAAGGATCAGTTTTGCTGATTAGCATCAGTTTAAAATAAAACCAAGCCAACACTTTAAATACTTTTAGCCAGCTCTTGTTGCTCAAAAAAGAAAATAATTTCTGTATTCATTTAGAGAAGGAAATAATTACCTCATTTATGACATGAAGTCGATTTTTTGTCCTGAACAAGAGGGAACTCTGCACCAACAGAGGGAATTTTAGAGAGAAGGGAAACAAGATTTGCATTTACGTGCTTCGATTAAAAATGAAAAGAAGTCTATGATGTTGTGGGTTTATTTCCTGCCCTCCCCCCCCCCCCCAACACAACATAAAATCCGATTGTGTGAAGACTAAGATATGATGTGGCTATTAAATGTCCTGGATTCTTCTGTGTTGAAGGGGGGAAATGTCTCCCAAACCTTATTAGTCATAAGACTTGTTGAGACTTTACAGTTTGGAGACATCTGGGGTTAGAGAGTTCTTCTTTCCCAATTGTCCTTGTAAATAGATAGATGAATTTAAATTGTAGGCTCAGGAAATCTGTTCTTCTTTCAATGGCCCCAAGCAAGATGAAATCGGGCAATTTACATGGGTTAAACTGATTGATGTTAACAGCAGTTGTGGGTATAAATGAGTCAGAAGCCCTGTGTGTACATTTCAGCTATTGGGTCATATCTGAAATCCATTCCCAAGCGGGCTGAAAGATCCAACCTGGCATTTCTGTGTGGCTGCCCATAGGTGACAGGTGCCACCTAATGGAGCCTCCACCAGTATCCTGGGCATGTACAGGCTTGTTAATTCAGTTAGAAGGAGGAGGAAGAGAAAGGCATGTGGATTTCTTTCTCTTGAACTTCTTCATATGCATTAGCCTCTGGGAACAGCCTGTGCCTCTATGGTCCTCCTAGCAGCACCCATTGATCCAAATTATAGATTATAAAATTGACTCCTGAAAGACTAGAGAGGAGCTGTGGCAGAAGCCAAGGATGACACAGTATAGGGGTGCTCTGGCCAGTCACCTTTTCCATCCATACCCCCCTAAGCTGGGTGCCATGGAAGGATTGGCATAGCGCTACTGTGCTGGGTCTCTGCCACCCAGAGAATCCTCAGGAAGCCAGTTAAGCGGTCTTTATGGCTCATAGCACGGCTGAGTTTCAGGCCTTCAGTTTCTTCCTTGCGTTTGCCAGCACTGCAATATGAATAACCCTTATTAGAGTGAGCGTGCAGCTAGACTTGAACTGGCACAATTTTGATCTAGCAGGTAGTAGCTCAAGCAGATAAGCTAAGGGAGGGCTCCTTCTGCATAGCTCATCTGCTAGAAGCTCTGCTCCAGCTGAGCAAGTCACAGCTATGCATTGAGCTGTTCTCATTTGAAAGCAGCCTGTATTCATATACAAGGGGAGGGAGATTCTAGTTTACTTTAATCTCCTCTGGGCACATTGCCCTTAGGAAGTGGTCTGGACTGACCTCCATCCCAGCAGCTCCTGCCTGGTCTCCTTGTACAGTCTCCAAGGGAAAATGGAGTGGTTGCTGGTTCCATCACATGCGAAATCTGAGCCTGCTTCAGGAATGCGTGGTGCCCTTCTGGAGCAGTGGTGACATCGGGTTAGGGAGTGTGGGGAAGGTTATATTTGAACAGGATAATTGATATTAAATTACATGGGAAAGAAGAAATTGTAGACGGGTGAGTTGGTAAATATATCTATTTTTCATCGTCTGCACCAAAATGATTGAAGTCAGTGGCAAGGATGATACATGACAGAAAATAGATAAAACATTGATGACAGAGGATTAATATTTCAGGAGGGGTCATATGCATTGTGTGGCACCCTTGGTAAATCTTTAGCCAACGTTGGATAACCTTGAGAGATGCAGTTATAAGTTCTTATTTATTTTGTGGCAAGGCAGGAGTGAGTGTTTAGGAAATAGTAACCAGGGGAGATTTAGGCACTCTTGTTATCCCACTGGGGAAGTCCCATTGTTGAAGAAGAGATCTGAAATCATCCATTAGGATCAGAGCAGCAGTTTGCAGAAAGAGCTACTGATTAGCTAGCATTGCAAAAAAAATCCTTTCAGTGCAGCTGGCCTATTCCACAGGCAGGTGCAGAAAGCTGGGGTCAGGGCCTGTCTCCGTCTCCCTCCCTCCTTATCCATTTGAGGTGCCATGAACCCCTTGGAGCATACTACGGGAGTGGTGTCTGTGCTCATGCAAGTTCAGGGATTGCAGCTGTGACAGACCCTTGAACTATTCGCCTGAGAGATTGCTCCTTGCCTGCTCCTCCTCTGCTAGCCATGGTCAGGGTGCGTCATAATTTGGCCCTAATGTGGAAATGGGCCCGAACACACACACACACACACAAACTTTGTGGGATTAAGGTGACAGACCAAGCCCATCAGTATGTTAGAGCAATTGTGTATCGTGACAATCTACTGTCCAGTAACTAATCTTTCGTGTTTGTTTAAAACTATTGAAAAGATCCCAGAAGGATGTTTTGGGCAGTTGCTTCTCTGCTCTGTGGGTTCGATTGTATGGAATTGTGCAGGGTTTTCCCATGTCTCACCTCCTTTCCATTCATCCCTTGTCTTGTAGGCCTGACACTGACTATGTATTTACTGGTGTCCAGGTGGAGTTTTTGAGGTTGATTTTGACCTGTAAAGCTCTAAATAGTCTGGGACCAGCCTATCTAAGGCCTGGTCTACACTACGAGTTTAGGTCGAATTTAGCACCGTTAATTCGAATTAAGCCTGGACACGTTCACACGACGAAGCCCTTTTTTCGACTTAAAGGGCCCTTTAAACCGGTTTCTTTACTCCATTTCCGATGAGGGGATTAGCGCTAAAATCGGCCTTTGCGGGTCGGAATTGGGGTAATGTGGATGGAATTCGACATTATTGGCCTCCAGGAGCTATCCCACAGTGCTTCATTGTGACCGCTCTGGATAGCACTCTCAACTCAGATGCACTGACCAGGTAGACAGGAAAAGCCCTGAGAACTTTTGAATTTCATTTCCTGTTTGCCCAGCGAGGAGAGCACAGGTGACCACGCAGAGCTCATCAGCACAGGTAACCATGATGGAGTCCCAGGATCGCAAAAGAGCTCCATCATGGTCCGAACGGGAGGTACGGGATCTGCTCACCATATGGGGAGATGAATCAGTGCTAGCTGAACTCCGTAGCAGTAAACGAAATGGCAAAATATTAGAAAAGGTCTCAAAGGCCATGAAGGACAGAGGCCATAACAGGGACACACAGCAGTGCCGCGTGAAAATTAAGGAGCTAAGGCAAACCTACCACAAAGCCAGAGAGGCAAACGGAAGGTCCGGGGCAGAGCCGCAAACATGCCGCTTCTACGCGGAGCTGCATGCGATCCTAGGGGGTGCAGCCATCACTACCCCAATCGTGTTCTATGACTCCATCAATGGAGAATCACGCAACAGGGAAGCGGGTTCGGGGTACGCGGAAGATGAGGATGAAGACAATGAAGATAGCACACAGCAAGGAAGCGGAGAAACCGGTTTCCCCAACAGCCAGGATATGTTTATCACCCTGGACCTGGAACCAGTAACCCCCGAACTCACCCAAGGCATGCTCCCAGACCCTGAGGGCACACAGGGGACCTCTGGTGAGTGTACCTTTGTAAATATTACACATGGTTTAAAAGCAAGCGTGTTTAATGATTAATGATTAATTTGCCCTGGCAATCGCAGCCAGTACAGCTACTGGAAAAGTCTGTTACCATGTATGGGGATGGAGCGGAAATCCTCCAGGGACATCTCCAGAAAGCTCTCCTTCATGTACTCCCAAAGCCTTTGCAAAAGGTTTCTGGGAGGGCTGCCTTATCCCGTCCGCCATGGTAGGACACTTTACCACGCCAGGCCACTAGCACGTAGTCTGGAATCATTGCATAACAAAGCATGGCAGCGTATGGTCCCGGTGTTTGCTGACATGCAGACAACATCCATTCCTTATCGCTCTTTGTTATCCTCAGGAGAGTGATATCATTCACGGTCACCTGGTTGAAATGGGGTGATTTTATTAAGGGGACATTCAGAGGTGCCCGTTCCTGTTCAGCTGAACAGAAATGTTCCCTGCTGTTAGCCACGCGGTAGGGGGGAGGGGTGAAGTGATCATCCCAGAGAATGGGGGGGGGTAGTTGAGTTTGTGCTGCATGTTAACCCAGAAACCACAGCCCCTCCTTTTACATTGCAAACCCATTTTAAATGGCCAACCCAAGGGGTGCTTGGTATGGGAAATGAGGGCGCTACTGTTTGAAATCATTCCCACATGTTAAGAAGGTTAAAAAAGCCAAAAGACTGTGGCTTACCATGGCTGCCTGCAAGCCGAATTCTGTTGCCTGGCATTGCGTGAGTGATCTCTCACACCAAACCGGCAGGCCCTCAATATAAGAGGAAAAATGCGACCCTGTAACGAAATCACATGTTCTGTGTAATGTGAACAGCAAAATTTAACGTGAAAGAACCCATTGTTCTCTAAAATGTGTCTTTTTTAACCACCTCTCCCTTGTCCTCCACCAGCTGCAAATGTTTCTCCTTCACAGAGGCTAACGAAGATTAGAAGAAGAAAACGGCGGACTTGGGATGATATGTTCTCGGAGCTCCAGATGTCCTCCCATGCTGACAGAGCACAGCAGAATGCGTGGAGGCAGTCAATATCAGACTACAGAAAAGCACAATATGAATGAGAGGAGAGGTGGCGGGCTGAATCGCGGGATGAACAGAGCAAGTGGTGGGCTGAAGATGATAGGTGGCGTCAGCTTGCAGACAGAAGGCAAGAGTCGATGCTCCGGCTGCTGGAGCATCAAACTGATATGCTCCAACGTATGGTTGAGCTGCAGGAAAGGCAGCAGGAGCAGAGACCGCCGCTACAGCCCATGTAACCAACAGCCCTCCTCCCCAAGTTCCATAGCCTCCTCACCCAGATGCCCAAGAACACGGTGGGGTGGCCTCCAGCCATCCAGTCACTCCACCCCAGATGATTGTCCGAGCATCAGAAGGCTGGCCTTCAATAAGAATTAAAGTTTTAAGCTGCAGTGTGTCCTTTTCCTTCCCTCCTCCCCCACCCATCCCGGGCTACCTTGGCAATTATCCCCCTCGTTGTGTGATGAATTAATAAAGAATGCATGCATGTGAAGTAACAATGACTTTATTGCCTCTGCAAGCGGTGCTCGAAGCGGGGAGGGGAGGGTGGAGTGGTTGGTTTACAGGGAAGTAGAGTGAACCAGGTGGGGGAGGCGGAGGGTTGATCAAGGAGAAACAAACAGAAGTTTCACACCATAGCCTGGCCAGTCACAAAACTCATTTTCAAAGCTTCTCTGATTCACACCGCGCCCTGCTGTGCTCTTCTAACCGCCCTGGTGTCTGGCTGCGCGTAATCAGCGGCCAGGCGATTTGCCTCAACCTCCCACCCTGCCATAAATGTCTCCCCCTTACTCTCACAGATATTGTGGAGTGCACAGCCAGCAGCAATAACAATGGGGATATTCTTTTCGCTGAGGTGTGAGCGAGTCAGTAAGCTGCGCCAGCGCGCTTTTAAATGTCCAAATGCACATTCCACCACCATTCGGCACTTGCTCAGCCTGTAGTTGAACAGGTCCTGACTACTGTCCAGGCTACCTGTGTACGGCTTCATGAGCCATGGCATTAAGGGGTAGGCTGGGTCCCCAAGGATCACGATGGGCATTTAAACATCCCCAACGGTTATTTTCTGGTCCGGGAAGAAAGTCCCTTCCTCCAGCTTTCGAAACAGACCAAAGTGCCTGAAGACGCGAGCATCATGTACCTTTCCCGGCCATCCCACGTTGATGTTGGTGAAACGTCCCTTGTGATCCACCAGGGCTTGCAGCAGCATTGAAAAGTACCCCTTGCGGTTTATGTACTCGGTGGCTTGGTGCTCCAGTGACAAGATAGGGATATGGGTTCCGTCTATCGCCCCACCACAGTTTGGGAATCCCATTGCAGCAAAGCCATCCACTATGGCCTGCATGTTTCCCAGAGTCACTACCCTTGATATCAGCAGGTCTTTGATTACCCTGGCAACTTGGATCACAGCAGCCCCCACAGTAGATTTGCCCACTCCAAATTGATTCCCGACTGACCGGTAGCTGTCTAGCATTGCAAGCTTCCACAGGGCTATCGCCACTCGCTTTTCAACTGTGAGGGCTGCTCTCATCCTTGTATTCTGGCGCTTCAGGGCAGGGTAAAGCAAGTCACAAAGTTCCATGAAAGTGCCCTTATGCATGCGAAAGTTTCGCAGCCACTGGGAATGGTCCCACACCTGCAACACGATGCGGTCCCACCAGTCTGTGCTTGTTTCCTGGGCCCAGAATCGGCGTTCCATGGCATGAACCTGCCCCAGTAACACCATGATTTGCACATTGCTGGGGCCCATGCCTTCTGTGAGGTCTATGTCCATGTCAATTTCCTCATCACTCTCGTCCCCACGCTGCAATCGCCTCATCAGCTGGTCCTGGTTTTGCTTTGGCATGTCCTGGCTCTGCATATACTCCAGGACAATGCGCGTGGTGTTCATAGTGCTCATAATTGCTGCGGTGATCTGAGCGGGCTCCATGATCCCAGTGCTATGGCGTCTGGTCTGAAAAAAGGCGTGAAACTATTGTCTGACGGAGGGAGGGAGGGAGGGAGGGGCGAGTGACGACATGGTGTACAGGTACAGGGAATTAAAATCAACAAAGGTGGCTGTGCATCAGGGAGGAACACAAACAACTGTCACACAGAATGGCCCCCCCAAAGATTGAACTCAAAACCCTGGGTTTAGCAGGCCGTTGATTTCACGGAGGGAGGGGGAAGCAAATGAATACAGAACAAATCTATTTTTTACATCTTAAGCTGGCAGCAGACGGTGCAGCATGACTGATAGCCCTCGGTATCTTCTGGGTGCTTGGCAGAAAATAGTGTACTACGACTGATAGCTGCCATCATCATTGGGAAGGCAGCAGAATATGACTGGGGGACATACGGAGTTTCAGCCATCATCTGATCGAACTGCAGTATGACGACGATGGATACCAGTCTTAATACACCATCTACTGCCAAAAGGCAAGGGGCTGCTGCTGTGTAGCAATGCAGCCCCACATTTGCCAGCCCCACGTCTGCCAGCACCCAGATCACTGATGAAGGCTACCAGTCATACTGCACCGTCTACTGCCAAACGTCAATTAGCTGCTGCTGTGTAGCAATGCAGTACCACGTCTGCCGGCACCCAGATGACATATGGTGATGCTGAGCTGAGCTGAGCGGGCTCCATGCTTGGCGTGGTATGTTGTCTGCACAGTAACCCAGGTAAAAAGGTGTGAATCGATTGTCTGCCGTTGCTGTGACGGAGGGGGAGGGGCCTGATGACATGTACCCAGAACCCCCCGCGACACTGTTTTGCATCATTCAGGCATTGGGATCTCAGCCCAGAATTCCAATGGGCAGCGGAGACTGCAGGAACTGTGGGATAGCTACCCATAGTGCAATGCTCTGGAAGTTGATGCTAGCCTCGGTACTGTGGACGCGGTCCGCCAACTTAATGCACTTAGAGCATTTTATGTGGGGACACACACACAGTCGGCTGTATACAACCTATAAAACCGGCTTCTATAAATTTGACATAATTTCGTAGGGTAGACATACCCCAAGTAATTGCCTGTCTTCAAGTCCCATACTAATGCAGCTGTGGTCAGTAGGAGCATTCAAAGCGCAGTCCCCCTGGTATGAAAGAGTGTGAGCTAGGAGCAAAGCATTCTCCATGGGGGAGCTTTAGCTGTAGAATCCACCTTCTTCCCCCTTGATGACTTTCAGAGAATTCTACACAGTCCATCTCTGTAGCCTAGGTTTCGAGGAGGGGGTAATCTGAGGATAACTGGTATTTGGGGTGTGTTTAGGCTATTTTTTGGTGTGGGGTTCTAGTTGGTTATTTTTCTGTTTACTAGTAGAAAATTTAAAATTAAAATCGGGAGGGGGGATATAAACTGAGATGTTCAAAACGCCCTAGGGGTTTGGATGCCCATTTCCCATTAGTTTTAATGGAAATTGGGCATTCAAATCCATTTGGTAGGTTTGAAAAGCTCAGAGGCAGTGCTGATGGTTTTTCTGTTGGACTTATCTCAAAATACATGTATAAATGTATGTGTACCCCCTCGGGGAAATAAACACTACTAGCAGGTAGAAAACTGTACTAGGGCTAGGATGGAATTATTGTCAAAATCCTTCTGCTCCCATTTAACCCAATGGTAAAATGCCCATGGACATCAGTGGGAACAGAATTAAGCCAATGTTGAGTGCTTTTAAACCTCCACTCCTAATGTGTGTAATTAATACTGAATTAAAATTCTTTTAAACTCAGCTTGTAGACAGGAAGAGGATGTTAGATCATAGAAGGACGGGCCAATCAGAGAAAAGGAAAGGCAGGCATGAGGCTGCAAGAAGGAGGCCTGGGTTTTCAGTTTGCCTCAGTTAGAATTGAGGGGAGTGTTATTGAGGGGAGGATTTAGGAAAGGTCTTGCCAGCAACCCTCAAAACAGACAGAAAGTATGAGTGAAGAAATTAAGAGTAATACGGGAAATTTGGGGCAATGGACACAACTCTGGCTTCCTAGACCCTGCTGAGTGGGAAATTGTTGCTGGTTTGTAGCTATTTTGAGATAAAGAATTAATTTAGGATTACAGGGAAAACAATAAAGCTGTCCCAGAAACTCAAGCAGTTGAAATGTTATTGCTAGGGCTGAAAGTAAATAATAATCACAGACCTGATCTTTATGCCACTGAATTCAGAATTTCCATTGACATCAATGGGAACAGAAGCAGGTCCTATGTTTGTTCTATTTATTTGGAGTACATTTGGACTGTTAGTTTTAGAAATAGTCACCCTAATGTACAATGCACCAGCGTTTGCATGGAACCCAAGTTAAGCTCTAACATACCGTACAATGTGCCCATGCAGGCATTAGGCCTAATTCTCTTCAGTGACATTTAGAAGGAGCCTAAGGGGCCCTCTGTATTTGCTGCTCCATAGGTTTGCTTGTTTATTTGGAAATTTGCAGTGCCTGAACTTTTTTGTTTTAATAAAACCTTTAAGAAAGTTTTCCCCTCCGATGAGGGGTTTTTTTTTTTTGGAATATAGGAGATTCTCTAGTGTTGTTTGGATGTTCCATGAATACACATTATTATTATTACTATTATTTATTTGTATTGTGGTAGTGCCTAAGAGACCCAGTCATGGAGAAGGACCCTATTGTGCTAGGCCCTATATCCCATACATACAGAATTGTGAATTAAAGGGCCATAGTTCCATCAAAGGAGAATAGTGACATCTTTCCTCTCATGATTTATGATGACACCAGAACCCCAAGATGGAATTATAGGCCATTAATTTACATTTCATTTTGCCCCAACAAATAGAATTACTCAGTTTATCGCAATAAAAAACAGGATGAGCTCTGTAGAAAGAGAAGACACAAGGGAAAAGAATACCCTGTAAACAAAAGACACTCACAAGAAATCATCTCTTGAGTCCAGCAATCTCACCAATAATCACCCTGTCATCAGCTTTCCCTTTATCGAGAAGACAGTTCAGAAGGTGGTCAGGCAGCAATTTAGGAGATGTCTGGAATCTTCACATTTCCTCAATCCCTTTCAGTCTAGCTCTTGGCCAGAGTATAGTTCCCAAGAATGTGCTAGACTCACTGGCTGTTGATCAAATGATGGACAAAAGTCAGGTGTCCAGATCCATCCTGATTCTTTTAAATCTATCAGCAGCCTCTGCTCTCATTCACCATGAGGTTTTGTTGAATTTTCTGGGATTGCTATCTGTAGAAGAGAGTACAGCTCCTGAGTGGTTAGGTTCTTTCCTAAGGGAAGTAATGGAAGCCCCATCATTTGATTTTTTTTCTCTTTTTTTAATAAAACGAGGAAACACATTAGCAAATGTGTTCTGTCTGTTTGTGTATCTATACTGTGCCCATCACTGTGATTTCTGAGTCCCTATAGGGAACTATACGTCACTGGTCATCTAGATTATCTAATAGTTCTTTTCATGTCTCATTTCTATATATGGTTCTCCCCAGAGATAATATCATGCAGATTTCTATGGCAGCAGCCTTTGGAATTTCCCATAGCAGTACTAGACTCCCAGATAATGCAATAGGGATTCCAGTGTAAGAAGAGCAACAGGCAATTCCAAAAACCACCTCTGTGTATGCTTCCTCCCCACAAGTGAAAAGAGGGAACAGAAGACTGGGGCATTTGCACATTTCCACAATAACCCATTGATGTCTCTTTTTAGAAAAATAGAATTTTGCATGCATCATTCACATGTCAGAGGTTGTTTTGCACAGAATCAGTTTCATAGAAAGGGACCATAGACCAGGAAATATTTTTGAAACATGGGTGCAACAGCTCTTTAAAATTATTTTTAATGATTGCACTGGATTCAGAAATTAATCATAGTGGTTGAGAAGATCCTACATTGGTTTCAAAAGACATCACATATCTGTGCACTGAAGCAGGGCTTCTTAATTTGTGGCAGTGATGTTCTCCAGTAGAGTACACATGTTTCATTTCTCACCTGGCTGTCAAATGTTTAGCGAAAGACAAGTGCTCCATTATGGGGCCGCATTAACTCTCCTGAACTTCTTGTTCAGGTTACATGTGAGTGAGAGTATATAGACCCTGATTCAGCAAAGTACATAAGTGCCTGCTTAACTTAAAGCTTGTGTTTCAATCCAAAATAGGACTTGAATGTATGCTTAAAGTTAAGCACATATTTAAGTAACTTTTTAATAGAGATTAATTTAAGCACATGCTTAAGTGGTTCGCTGATCCAGGGCCATAATCACACTGCATATAGGTATCAATTTAGACTTTCTCTTGGCTGTGATATAGCAAAATCTTTTGTGATAATAAAGTGGTACCATAGCTGGGAAAAGAGAAAATCTAGTACTGCTGGTGTTCTGTGCTGAAGGAGAACTAGGCATATCAGCTGTGACATGTGTGATTTGAAGAAGAGTATTGCTTTAAGAAGTTACAATGTCATTTCAGGAAAAGACAGCACAGATACACTTAGGAAAACACGGTGAAACTAGACAACCTTCCAGTCCACTCTGCAGTGTATTTGTAGTGTCCATTTCAAGGTTAGTGAAACAATAAAAAATACTGAGAAAAGAAAGTTAATCTGTGATCCAAAGCACTTAAACAAATATGTTTAAAATAATCACTGCAGACCCGTTGCCTCTCTCCCATCTCTTGTAACAGTGTCACTGAAATGCAATGATTAAAGCAGTCTGCCCCCTTACAATTTCAACATTAATTTAATATCTTATTTCCAGCCAACACCTTATTAATTCTAGATCTTCTAATTTATGTCAAGCCAGGTACTCCAAATGTCCCAATTATGCAAAGATCAAGGAGCACTTACTGCAAACAGCATGCAAGTACTGCTGGGCGAGCATCAGCCCCTTCCCAGCAAACCCTTCACATCACTGGCTGGAAGAGATTGTCATAGTCGCCTACTGGTTTGTTGAGTTGCATGACACAGTTCCAGGATCAAACATACTCCTGAGATGAAGGATTTCCAGCCTGCAGCAAAGCGTGGGGAAGCAAATGATCCTTTTTGCTGTTATTGCTTCTTGCTGCATTACCGACAACAAAATCCACTGTGTTATGATGAGCTAATGAGCGTCCTCCTTGGGAGTTCTGTAGTTACAGCCCTCAGAGACTTTTCCATGTTTTGTGTCTGACTAATATAGTTTGTGGAGCAAAATAGCTTTTTGCAAGCATTGAAAAATTGATGTCTCACATTTTGAACTTTTTTCAAATGTTACCACATATTTCCAGGTGATGGTATTACGAGGCACAGACACGGGAATTCCATTCTACCAACTCCTAGACCTAGATCCTCTCCTTCCCCTCTTCTATACTCCTCCCAGAACTTACCTTCTCCCACCTAACCTGTTTTATCAGATACCATCTGCCCTCATTATAAGGCTCCTCATTAGGCAGGCTGTTCAGTGGTTTACAACATAAATCTCATGAATGCATACACCCTATACTGCCATACGCCGCACTGTGCAATATACTCTATAGTCACACTACACTGACATACTGCAACTAACTGCTATGAGATGGCTTTAGAACACCACACGCAACTGAAACCCTTTGATCGACCCTCAGTGATGTCACACCTATATCAAATAAGCTTCTCTACTTGTCTCTTTCTGAAATGATCAAGTGCCCTTGCTCATTGATTGAGTGATAGCAAGTACCATGAACTGCAGTTCATCAGTTCTTCAAACTGCTCAAACAAGAAGCAAGAACTCTTGGTAATTTCTGAAATAGGCAGGCAGGGGAGCCCTTGTAAATCGGTTACGTACAGAAACACAGATGCTGCTGTGAGAGAACGTCATAGGTTCTCTCTTTTCTCTGTGTGCCTCTTTTCAGTGCTGTGTCTGTGGTTGCTATACACTCTGCCCAACTGGCATATGGAGAATCTATAGTGCAAGGTAACATCTCCTTTGGGGGGGTGGGGGAAGGTGCTGAGACTGTTGGTATGTGCTAACCGGTGATTGGTTGAAGGGGCTTCAGTACTGTGTAATGGCCGGTAAATGTACAATTTTGATTGCCTTGCTTAACTTTACATATAGATTCCATTTCAGAGCAACAATAAGATACTCCAGGAACATGCATTGCAGGGTGATTATGATATTTCACAGATGGTTTAAACTTATTTGGCTTTGTGTCTTGGAACACCCCAAATGGGGCATGCTATAATTGCCCAGAAATTGACTCCTGTAATGTTTGCCTGTAATGGGCTGCCTCTGATGCTTTATTAGAGCCACTCCTTAATAAAAACAACTGCTTGTGGGAGATCAAAGCTGCCAGTGTGAGAACATCTTCCACCCAAGGATTTCAATGAGCTTTGCAAGCATCCAGGAATTCAGACTCACAGCACCCACATGAAGTACAGTGGTGAAGTATTATCATTATTTGACAGCTGGCAAAATGGAGGCAGAGGGAGAGTAAGTGACTTGCTCCAGACTCCTTGGAAAGTCAGTGGCAGAGCTGAGATTAGTATTCTGGTGTTCCCGATTCCCCCACCAGACCAAGCTGTCCATCTGCCTTTTGATGCTTGGAGTGCAGTAGTGAACTGTAAGCCTGACTCCAGCGGCACCCACGAAGGCTGCATACGTTCACAATAACACAATTGTCAGTTTGAACTTGTAGAACATTATTGCCCATTAATTATTGATACTTATTGTACCCTCTGGACAATAAATGATTGAGGTTACACACTGAATGGAGAATGAGAAGCTTGTGTTCTGTTTACAGCACAGCAGGGCTGGGTTGTTTTTTCCTCCTTGCCTTTCCTTCTGAGTAAGAGAGTGCCCCACTGAAGTTAGATAAATGCCAAGGCTCTGACCACAGTGAATGACAGTCATTGGGCCAGACAGTCCCTCATATGTAGGAGTCTCCAGAGGAATCCTGGTTTGGGGGGAATCCCTGAATCCGTGGCCTATAACTGATAAGTGGCCTCCTGTAATACAGAGCGCATGTCGGTTTGAGCAAGTGGTCCAGAGATGGAGGTGCAATGGCAGATACCACACCCCAGCTCGGCAGCTCATCTTCACAGTAGTTGCTGCACTCTTGGCTCACAGCAACTAAAGTTCCCAGTGGAAAGTCTAGAATGCTGTGTCTGGGGGAGGTTAGACAGGTAACAGAGATTTGAGACGCTCCTATTAATAACGGCTTCTTCCCTTTGTCTGTGCTGAACGACATGACCTGGTCAGCCCTGCTAATAATTTCATCATCTTTGGGTGGATGTGCATGTACCAGAGGATATTGCAGTCACATGATATTTTGCACTTATATACAGTAACTCCTCACTCAACGTCCTCCCGCTTAACGTTGTTTCAAAGTTACGTCGCTGCTCCATTAGGAAACATGCTCATTTAAAGTTGTGCAATGCTCCCTTATAACGTCATTTGGCTGACTTTACAAGGGAGCATTGCACAAGTTCCTCTTCTCTGCCTCCTCCTCCTCCTTTCCTCCGTCTCTCCCAGTGCTTCCCCTGCCGCCAAACAGCTGTTTGGCAGCGCTTAGGACTTTCTGGGAGGGAGTGAGCGAGGAAGCTGCCCCCCCCCCCAGGCAGGCAGGCAGGGCCACCCGGAATGCAGGGGCTTTAGGGGCTGCAGGGCCCTGGGCTAAGGGGGCCCTGGGGCCCTGGCCTGCAGCTCTAAAGCCTCTTTTGGAATGCGGCCCTGCAAGCACAGACTGGAGCTGCCCCTGCTCCTCCTGAGTCCTCCAGCCCGTGCTCGCAGGGCCGCATTCCAAAAGGGGCTTTAGAGCTGCAGGCTAGGGCCCCGGACCCCGCTTAGCCCAGGGCCCTGCAGCCCCTAAAGCCCCTGCTTTCCGAGTGGCCCTGCCTGGGGGTGGGGGGCAACTCCCAGAATCACAGCCATGGGGGTGATGCCGCGCTGCACAGAGCCATCAGCACATCCCCTGCACCAAACAGGAGCTGCCCCAAATAAGTGCTCTGCACCTCCTGCCTGCCCCAGCCCTGAGCCTCCTCCTGCACCCCCACCCTGAGCACCCTCCTGCACCCTAACTCCCTCCCAGACCCCACATCCCCACCCTGAGTGCCCTCCCACACCCTAACTCCCTCCCAGACCCTGCACCCCCACCCTGAGTGCCCTCCTGCATCCTAACTCCCTCCCAGATGCTGCACCCCCAGCCCTGAGCCCCAGGAGGAGAATGGAGAAAAAAAGAATGAAAAATGGGGGTGGGAGATAAGAAAGAATGCTCCCCCCGGGGGGGCCCCAGAAATGAAGCTGAGCACAGGGCCCCACTAACTCTAAATCCGCCACTGGTGGGAAGGGGGGGAGCGGGGAAGCGCCACATCTCCGCTCCTCCCCCTCCCTCCCAGAAAGTCCTAAGTGCTGCCAAACAGTTGTTTGCCGGCAGGAAGGGGGAGGAAAGGGGAGGAGCGGGGACGCAGCGTGCTCCGGGGAGGAGGTGGAGTGGGGGTGTGAAGAGGCGGGCCTGGAGTGGAGCAGGGATGGGAAGAGGCAGGCAGCATCCCCCAGCAAAGTCAGCACCTGTTCTTCTGGGGGGAAGCTGCTGCTGCGCAAGGTGCTTCTAGCATCCTTGCCTGCCTCATTGTCTGCAGCGGGCTGTGCCTGTGTGGGGTAAGCCAGGGGCACCTCCCCACCACAGTTAAAATTAAAAATTAAATTAGAATATGGAGATATACCTATCTCATAGAACTGAAAGATCATTGAGTCCAGCCCCCTGCCTTTACTAGCAGGACCAAGTACTGATTTTTGCCCTAAATCCCTACGCGGCCCCCTCAAGGATTGAACTCACAACGCTGGGTTTAGCAGGCCAATGCTCAAACCACTGAGTTATCCCTCCCCCCATATGGTACTGTATAGTATATAATGCCTTTTGTCTGCCCCAAAAAATTTCCATGGAACCTAACACCCCACATTTACATTAAATCTTATGGGAAAATTGGATTCGTTTAACATTGTTTCACTTAAAGTTGCATTTTTCAGGAACATAACTACTACATTAAGTGAGGAGTTACTGTAGCATCTTTCTTCAAAGCACCTGATGTTCCTTAAGAGAACTGTTGCCCAGACAGAAATATGTTCATTTTTAGTGAAAGGGTTAATGACTGCTGTGTGAGTTTGTTTGTTTGTTGTAACTTTGTGTTCACTGCAGGTTCATTTCATTGGTATTTTGACTTTATTGACTGGGTAACAAGAAACACTTCCTGCCTGTGTTTTAGACCCTCACCCTTTCCACCCAGCCCTTGTTGCTTAAGCCTTATGGAACGATGGCTGTTTGGAGACTGCACAAATGTTGGGGATGATGTTACAGAGAGAGAGATTGGTTTTCATGTCAGGATCACATTGCTATGTGCAGCAAGGATCCTCACTGTCATGCCAGGTTCTGATGAAAGCATGGGCTAATACTTTCATCTGAGACTCTCAAATTTCATGTGACTGTCCTAAAGTCATACAGTGAACCTGTTCCAGAGATGGCAGTAGAACCCTGGTGTCCTGACTCCCTTGTCTCTACCATGAGAAGTTGTTCTCACCTCCTCGGAAGGATCTCACCCTTTGCATAGTCTTATATGCAGCCAGACTTATACAAAATTCTTAAATACTTTGTGCTGTGAGTTAATGATAAAAACTGACCAATTCTTCTCACATGAAGGTGCATTTTAAATATTCTTGTGTATGTGTGTGTGTGTGTGTGTATATATATTTATGTGTGTGTGTGTGTGTGTGTGTGTGTGTGTGTGTGTGTGTGTGTGTGTGTGTGTAAACAACACACACACACATACACAAGTTTTAGTTTTATCAGACATCAAGGAGAAGGATTTGGATGGGAAGCTCATTGTGCTTGGTCAGGTTGGGATTGACAAAGAAGTGATGTTCTCCCCACTGACCTTAAATTAACCATGGGGACTTAGCCTCTGCAGCATTTCTTGGAGGCTTTCTGTTAGACTTCTTGCCTCTTTGGGCTAGTCTACCCTACAAAGGCTTTGCCACTGTAGCTGTACCAGCAAAGCCCCCTACTGGAGACACAGCATATGA
This sequence comes from Malaclemys terrapin pileata, assembly GCF_027887155.1. NCBI lineage: Eukaryota > Metazoa > Chordata > Testudines > Emydidae > Malaclemys > Malaclemys terrapin. The sequence goes on along the minus strand of NC_071511.1, from coordinate 86,153,777 downwards.
CAGCAAAATGAGGTTTTTTGCTAGTACAGTTAACCCCCCCTTCCCAAACAACAAGCTATTTTCAACACAAGGACTCTTTTGCAGTTATAAGCCTGCGTCTACACTGTTTTTTTTGCCAGCATAGCTATGTTGGTTGGGGCGTTTTTTTTTTCTACACTCCAACATGGCTATGCCAGCAAAACTCATCATGATCAACCTCATTCATCGACTGCAAGGTGGTGTTTGTGATATGGGGTTGGTAAAGCTGGTTCCATTCCTTCTCGATCTATATCCTACCAAACATGATCTTTCTGCTTTCTGGTCTACTGCAATCATGCAATCATTGCAGCACAAAATGCCCCTGATTTCTGTATTCTCTCCATATAGCCCTGAAGGATAGAGCTACGGTGAGCATCCATTCTGTCTCCTCACGCAAGGCTTGTCTGGAGCTTGTTTCTACATTCCTGCCATATCTTTCCACAGCAGCTTGCTGAGAGGCTTGGCTGAGGTAGAGATCTGGTACACCACAGAGATGATAATTAATCATCTCTGACATCCATTTACAGATTGGCCTCACCAGTTTTAGGAATAGCCAGGCTTAGGAGCACCCATCACTTTCTTTTCTGAATCTAACTCCTTCACAGTATTCAGGAGACCTAGGACAGGTACAGGAGGTGGAGAATGAGGCATGGGATGCCATTGGTATTAATGTACTCTCTCCAACGCTCTGCTGCCTTTCTCCATATGAAGTCATTTACACCTGTGCAAAATGATTCCATTCTGATTTGGTATCATTTTCACTCAACGTCACCCAGGTGCTGTTAACAGTTCAAGGTACAAGCCAGTGGAGAACCAAGCCCACATTACACACTTTGCCCTCTCTGCAGCTGAAGTACTGCCTGTGGCAGCATGCATCCAGCTTTACTGAGCCTGCAGCATCATTCTGGACCTGTCTGTGCTTGGAGAATCTCCATCCCCTTTCCTTGGAGGATTTGGGGAGCAGTTTATTCACATGACAGAGGTGGTGTCCTCTTTTAAGCAAGGGACTAGGAATGGAATCATAGGATCATTATAGTGAGAAATGAAAAATACCTATTCAATCAGAGAGTCTATTTCCCTGCCATAGTGAAATATAGTTTCTTTATATAGGGATGTGTCAGATATTAAGCTGAGCTTTACACATGAGTAAACCACTTGACCATCACCATCTGTGAGCAAAATAGGACTCATCTCATACACTAAGCAAAGTCTAGTAACAAAACATGTTTTTTCCACAGATTGCTAAGAGATATACTGATGTCACATGGAATAATCCTCAAGAACTATACTGTTAAGCCATGGGAAACAATGGTAACTACATGATAAATGGTTACACTACCCAGTTACGCCTGTACTAATGCAGCTCTGTAAATAATTTCTATCATCACTGTAAGATTTTCTCTACCTTCGCCTTTCTTTTCTTCTGTCTTTATCTATATTTGCAATTTCCCACTCTCCTCCTACAAACCTGACCCGTATCAACTGGATGCATGAGTCAGATGGTTCTTTGACTTGTTCCATTATTCCCTTTATCTCCATTCTCCTCACTACTTCTTCATTGTTTATAGGTAAGGGGATAGAAACTCTACAAGCACTGCTGACTGTGGATGGTTCAAGTGTTCCCTCTGGAGCCCATCAAGGCCTTGATCAGTTAGGAAAGATCATTGTCAGTGTCAGAAAACCTGATCCTCCTTTCCTCTTATTGCTGGACCTATAGATCTTCACACATCGGCACCCACACGCTTACACACCAGCGTGTACCCAGGCATGCATGTGCATAGACTAATCCCTTGGGCTTGTCTTAGGTAACAAGTGAAATTCATTTTGTTCGCTTAGCTTCATCGTCTCTGGGTGTTTGGTGTTTGTCATCCCATCAACCCAAAGCTGGCACAGCTATCCTGAGTGTCTGCTCAAGCCCTGTCTCCACCTGTGGAGTTATTTACAAATAAGTGTTATGATAACTCAGTAAGGTTTCCAGTCACCAGGGTTTCATGCATTATCCCGGGGCATCTCCAAACTACCCGAGCCACTGGGTATCTCTTAACTACCTAAGCTGACAGAGATGTAAAGGCATGAGGTGAGGGACTAGAGAAGAGTAGGGAATTCTGAACTCACTTAAACTTAAGCAACGAGAACCTAGGTAACCTATTTAATTGATAATAGGAATCATGTGTAGCACTCTGATGTCACAAGAATAATATGGCTGTGTTACTTGAGCCAGTCAGGATTGTGTTGCATTGGCAGAACTGTGTAGAGGCCAGAACCACAAAAGGATTGAAGTGCATCTGTGGAGCTGCGGTGTGGGGCCAGCACTTAAGCAGCAGGAATATTGCAGATCAGGATTTGAGATGCATTGGCAGCATTGCATGGGGAAAGCTTGCAAAGGCATGTGTTCCATCCTATGGACTGGATTACCTCTCCCTCTGGAAGTACCCACAGAAGAATCCCAGGGAAAGAAAATGTCTGTGAGGATCTCCTGGCAAGGTTTCACTCAAGTCATTCTGTGGGAGGAGATGGGATTTGCTCCACTATTGTGCAATGAGATGTGCTTCTTCTCCCAAGCCCAGAGGTCTGCTTGGGGTATTGGACCATCCTTGTGAAGGCCCTCTCGCTCTACGCTGGCAGTAGGACTCCCAGCACCCCTGCCTCTGTGGTTCCAGTGGCTATCAAGGCTTCCTCAGGATGCAGCTGCCCTGAGCTCCTTGTTAAAAGGGGGTTGCTCAGTGTGGAGGACTCTGCATAAAGGACAGTACAGCCTGGCATGGCAGAAATGGGGTGAGTGCCATGGGGCTGGCTGGCTGACCCTCCCCCTTTCACACAGGGCAGGGGATGCCTGCATGTGGCAGGCCCTTTCCATGTGCAGATCTAGGGCACAGGAGCTGTGCATCTGTTTGGCTCTAACCAGCATTACCAGACTGACATTCATTAGCACCAAAATTCAAATTAAACAACACAAACCATTCTGCCTTCGCAGGCTGCTAACTCATTGCTCCCCCGGGCAGTGATGCATTACATCACATGCAATTGCTCTTAACTATATCTTTTCCCTGACACGTGCCTCTCAAAGTGCATGTTTTCCCCTTCCTCTTGTCCCCCTACCTGGGGACAAGCTGCATTGGGGGAGTGATTGCAGCAAATGAATGGGGCTGGAGAGGGAGGAAATGATGTAGGAAGAGAGTGAAAACAAGTACTGGGGCCTTCCTCCTCCTCCTCCACCGCTGCTAGCTGTTGAAGTGGATTTACATCATAATCTCAAACTGAAGCCAAGTAGACTCTGGAATCAGTAGAAAGTGAAGCGCTTTCCCTAATCGAATCACACGCTGGTGTCACTTGTGAAGTGCTGCAAAGCAGAAAGAACTCTGGAGTCACTGAACCGCAAACGCTACCCCCTCCCCTTTATCAAATTGTTCCTTTATTTTCCTTGCCTCTCTCGCTCTCTTTTTTGGCCATGAGCAAGCTTTTGGGTGGGAGGAGGGGACAGTAGGAATGCCATGTTAGAGACCCTGCCTCACGCTTTGTGCCTCCACTTCTTGCCTGCCCCCACCACCACTCACTCACCCATAGCTGAGGGAAAGGGAGAGGCTGAAAATGCCTCATTGGCTGGGTTGCAGTCCCTTACTATTGCTGCTGTTGGGACAGAGCACCTCCTTTACTTCTGTTTTTAGGCACATCCTGTGAAGCAGTGAGCCTGAGTTTGATCACGCACCGGTGTAAAGCGTAAGAGAGATTGGGCCCCGTGGGTGCTGGGGAGTGAATGGGGTTGCAGCTTTCAGGAGATATAAATGGTGGTTTTGCTGATCCATCATGCTCTGCTGCCCCTAGTTTAATACGTGATGGTGCCTCACTCCACCAGGGACTTCGGCCCAATCCTGTACAGTGCTGAGTGTCTCTCAGGATCAGGTCCTGATCAAGAAGATGGACTCACTGTCCTAATGGGCCTTTTCCATCTCAGTCTTCTATGCTTCCTCTTATCTTCTCCTGTCACTCACCCACTCATTTCCAGGCCTCTCTAGCCATTGCACAGGATGAGCTTGCTCCAGCCACATGTCCACCAGGGAAGATGGTTTGTTAACAGTCAGTTTGGAGGTGAGAAGCAGATAGAATGGGATCTAGGAGTGGTACATCACGTGCACCCGCCGTAGACCGATCATGGGTCCCCAAACAGGACCCAAACAGGGGCTTCTATACTGCATGGCAGAAGGCCTGATTCTCTAGTGCCCTCTGGCCCCTTTGCTCTGGTTCCAAAAGATTCCTTCAGCACTGTGGAATCCTGCATTGGTGAAGAACTGCTGTAGTAGTTCCTATGGCACTCTCCTTCCAAGCCCCCAGTTCAGGGGATGTATCCAGGTAAGGCGGGGAGGGTATGGAGGGGGCATCCCTATACTCAGCCCTGGGGACAGTGGTTAGGTGGGTGCAGCACATCCCTGGGGTCAGCTATAAGCCACTTTTGCTCCCCTCGCTTCCTTCCCATGGGCTGAGAGCCTCTCAACTAGTGCGGGGAATCTGGGCCAAAGTGTCCCTGCTGATTTAGATGGGTCAGCTGACTGCATCTTGTCACAAGAGTGCTCTGCCTGCCACCACTGCTGGCGTGAGGTTCAGCTGTCAGGTAAGGCTGCCATGTAGAGGAGCCTCCATGAGGGAATTGGGGAGATAGATGACAGCTACACCCAGGTACTTGGGATGAGAGAGGAGTTAAGTCACCAGGCTCAGTCACTGCTCAGCCTCTCTGCTGAGGCTGCTAATAAGGATACCTATTGCATTGGTTTATGTGACACAGACACTTGTCCACCAGGACTGGACTGATACACCAGCTAACTCATGTCACACAGGCCTTAGCGGTTTACTTAGGAAAATGGGTCTCACTGAATTCCCCCTTCCTCTCATCTTCAGGCCATTTCTTCATTCTCATCTTCTCTGTTCAAGGAAGGGCAGAGTAATAAACTTAAGATAACCAGTCATCCCAGCAGTGTCCATCCCACACACAAGCTCTGTGGCTTCTCAACGACAATAAACAGTGTCATTTCATCAGGTCTGTCAATGGCTGACATGGCAAAAGAGGGGATGTGAGGATAGAAAATTGGCTGAAACTGGCTGTCCTGCCTTTCCATCAGCTCCCTTTTCAGTCTGGTTTGAAAGCAGGAGACCACAATGTGCCTCCAGCTCCTGTTCCATCAATCAGCCAGGGCTATAATTCCACTCCTATAGCCAGTTCCCTGACAGCAGCACAGCTATGGGAAAGAAGAGGAGGGGGAGGTGTTGCTACCACTAGGTGCCTGCCAACTGCAACACAGAGGAAAAAACATTACTAATATTTGAATGTCATTGTATTTATTTTTGCATGTATTTTGTGTTTGGGTTTGTCAGTAACATCCTTTTTATAACTCATATCTACAAAAAACAAAAGCCACTTCAGCACTTATCAAACCCTGGAGACTGAAATCCCCTATCTCCTGAACAGAGATAGCAAAGACAGTCACAGGGTAAACCTCCTCGCATGGGCCAATCAATGAGCCTTCAACCTATCCTGGAGCGGCCACTTTTAGGTGTGAAAGGTGCAAAGTTCCCAGGCCCATTCAGTCCTGGGCTTTTCTGGTAAAACTGCAGCTAAGGGTCCAAATGATTTTGCAAAGTGGACAACTAGGAATTAAGAACTGGAATGAGACCACAAAACCATTTTGCACTGGCCACCAAACAACCACCAGCTGGTAACGCTGCCTGGTCACTCATTCCCATTTTCCTGAATCACCATCCCCCCTTGCTAAAAATTTTATTAAAGTGAATGTTTAAAATGAAATATACACGAGTTAAGAGGCAAGGTACTGTACATCTGGGATCAGGCTTGGGTTATGGGGGGTTACAGGTATCGTTTGCAAGGATGTAAAGATACATACATATCGCATAACCTGCATAGACCCAGATTGGGGTGCAAGAGTTTTTAAAATGTCAGTGGATAAGTGGGCTCGGGTACGCCACCCATGGAATGAATAAGGAGTCCAAGTCAGTATCCGTGTAGTGGATAAGTACATGGGTGGGGTACCCTTGGTCTTAATACATTACCAAACGGGAGAAAATTACTTGTTGTCAGGCTTGGCCCTGGGAAGTACAATGAATGCTTCACACTCATCCCCTTCCCTGCCCCCATTCATCATGCAGAGTTTTAGCACATTTCCTCATTAACCATCCAGGCATAGCTGTGAAATACACACACCCCGAGAGCCATTTCCAGGCATAGCTGTGAGACACACAAACACCTTTCCAACTACCGTAACATTTCAAACCACTGGCTTGAGTTTACTCCACCACAGCTGACGCAAGTACAGTTGCTTCTTTCACATTGCATCTATCTGGGGAGTGGATGACTTGGGGACATGGTAACAGGATAATGGAGCTTTTCATGTTCTAGTTGACTGGTGTGAGCCTGGCTCTGGTCGGTGGTGATCTAAAGTCATTGCCATTTAATGTATGCAGTATCGTTGTAGCCATGTTGATCCCAGGATATTAGGCAGATCAATTGCTTAGGTGAAATGAATTGTGGGATTCAGTCCACAAATGGATACCTCTCCATATCACAACTGTCACAAATCACAACCAACATCCTAACTGGTGACAGCCTCAGCAGAAGCCAAAGAAAGAATGGCACAAAAAGCTGTGCTATCTTCTCACCTCAGAAGAAAGAACAGGAGTACTTGTGGCACCTTAGAGACTAACAAATTTATTAGAGCATAAGCATAAGGACTACAGCCCACTTCTTCGGATGCATATAGAGTGGAACATATATTGAGGAGATATATATACACACATACATAAGTACTTAATTGGCCTCTCAGAGTTGGTAAGACAATTCCCACCTGTTCATGCTCTCTGTATGTGTGGATATATATCTCCTCAATATATGTTCCACTCCATATGCATCCGAAAAAGTGGGCTGTAGTCCACGAAAGCTTATGCTCTAATAAATTTGTTAGTCTCTAAGGTGCCATAAGTACTCCTGTTCTTTTTGCGGATACAGACTAACATGGCTGCTACTCTGAAACCTGTCACCTCAGAAGGTGGCTCCCCCAAGTCAGGCAACAGTCACATTGGCAGGGCAATGGATTGACCTAGTGTTGCTCATGCTGTATTTATTCTGTAACGAATAGAGAACTTTGGAATCCAGGGCTTTCCTCTTGTCGGCTTTTCCCCAGTGCTATAATTCATCCTCAGAAAAAGGGGAGAAAAACAAGCCCACTATTTTTGTAAGGGAAGCCACAGCCTGGGGAATAATTTCCCTTATCCAGGCAAACTCCAACATAGCTTGTGTACAGGAATTCTTCTTGGTTTGTCCTTTTTCATATCCTGTATCCAGCATTATCAATATCTCTGCCTCACATTCATTTTTTCTCTGTGTTAATTTCTCTATATTTCTTTCAATGCTGTGTTAATTTCTTTATATTCCTTCACCTTACAAATGCCTAATTAGGTTGGAGTGACTGTCAGACTTGATAGTGTAGTTACAGTTAACGTATGCAAATTGTCTTGAAGTCCTGAGAAGCCCTGAAATAGAATGGACAAAGGCCTCCAGCTAACCCAATACACACCTGTTAAAGGGTCTTTTCAGCTGACCAAGGCTGAAAATAACAAGCATGCTGTAATCTGCCTGTGAACCAGCTGCATCTTGAATTGATAAATTGGGATAAGGCAAGGAGACTGCCAAAAAGAAGCAATGGCTTAAAAGTGAAATGGAATTTTTTTTTTTAATTCTCTCTCCATTAAAATCCTATCTGTATCCTAAATATACTTACCAGACCTCTCCTGGTGTCTCAGGGCACTTGTCGCTGCTCAGACTTAATTTCCAGGAGGGAAGGTTAGATGTGGTAATGTTGCAGTCTAGTAGCTGATAAGTATTGCCAAGTGATTGCTGATCCTACTCTCCCAGCAGGCAGGAGGTGATGTGTGTGTGTGTGTGTATGCCCCTGTGCACTTAAGTACATATGGCAAATCATTCTTGCAGTTAGGATGGGAGAAGATAAACTAATTTCTTCTTTGGGGATGCCGTGGTGTGATCACCTAACTGGAGTTGGGAAAGAACCTTCGTGGTAAAAACGACCTTCATGGAAGACTGAGTAAAGCTTTGCTTCTTCTACAGATTATGCCTCGGCGTTTTCTTCTTCTTCTTCTATAATTTATATTATTATTTTGATTTTTAAAATAATACTGTAAGTGCACATAGCCCTTTACAATAGCTAACATATATGGAATAAGGAATGAAATAGCTGAGTCCAATAACTTACAGTCTAAAGGCACAGTGCAATATAATGGAGCAGCACAAAGTGTCATGTGGTCTTTATAACGTGCATGCATCACAGGAGAGATGGGATTTCAGATATTTTTGGAAAGAGGAAAGATAAGATGCATTAAATAGGACTGTTCCAAGTGTATTGGTTTGTATGAAAGGAGGAACAAACTCAGAAGTGGGAAAAAGAAGCAGTCAGAAGAGAAGGTTGGCTGGACCATAGGGAGAGAGGAGGAGTACAAGGGAAGCTGAGGATGGAGATGTAGGTGGGGATTAAGTTAGGGAGCCCTATGTGGAATAAGATATGGAGTGAGTGAAGAGAGTCAAGAAGTCAGGTTAAAATATCAGTGGAAGAAAATAATCTTGGCAGTGGTGTTTTGGATAGAATGGTGGGGAGACAGAGAGAGATCAGAGAGGAGGCAGAGAAGGAGGTTACATCAGCTGATACTAGCCCATAAGAGGAAGACCCAGTATAAGATGTGGAGTGAATAGCAGGTCTCAAGTGGCAGTGAGCAAAGCCAGAGAAGCCCCAGAGTGGCCGAGACAATATTTTAAAGGAGGTTATATGTTTTCCTCATAGGAGGGGTGTGCTCAGTAAAGAAATCTGACTGATGAATACTGGTAAAATCCAGTTGGCAAACGCTGGTACCTGGAAGACACCTGTGATACTTCTTGGGGCACTCAGGGCTGTGAGTCACCTTGTTGCCACCTGGCTCTAGCGTGAGGGGGTCTTGCTTGTGCCAGCTGAGTGTTAGGGCTTGTCTACATTACCCCCTGGATCGAGGGGCAGCGATCGATCCAGCAGGGGTCGATTTATTGTGTATAATCTAGACACAATAAATTGACCGCCAAGCGCTCTCCTGTCGACTCCAGTACTCCACCAGAGCGAGAGGTGCAGGCGGAGTTGATGGGAGAGCGTCAGCCGTCGACTTACCACTGTGAAGATACCGCAGTGAGTAGATCTAAGTACGTCAACTTCAGCTACGTTATTCACGTAGCTGAAGTTGCATAACTTAGATCGATTCCCCCCTGCCCCCCTAGTGTAGACCAGACCTTAACTCCCTAGCACAACCAGCCTTTCAACCATTCAACCTCTGTCTTCTGGGCTACAGTCAGCCCAGCCTTTGCCCTGAAGGTTGGCAATAGATATACCCCAACCCCTGAGTCCCTTCAAAATGTCCCCATGTAATATCCAGCCCCTGATAACTGGACACCCACAGAAATCCCATGTCCTTCATTCCCAAAGGAACAGTATACCCCAGTTTACAAGTTTTTCCTTAGCCCACTGCTTCTGTATCACACAAAGCACTTGAGTTCAATTATAGCAAAACAAAAGGAGATTGGTTTAAAAAAGGCTAGAAGTTCAATGAGAAACACATGAATAGTGGAAACAAATGGCTACATATGAAACAAAATCATAAAATGTGAACTAGGGCCTACACTTATTAATAGCTACCTTTTCTATCTAATAACATAGGTTCTGACCCCAAAGTTCAGTCTTTTGCACCACTTGCTAGTCCCAAGGAACTAGGACCCAGTCTTTCATGAAGCACCCCTGCTCATCAAGATACCTCCTCAGTGAATGCTGAATCAATCCATATTGTCTTTCTCCATGCTGAATCAGTCTTTTGTCTTTATTAGCAGACAGGGCCATCCCATGTCTACTATAATGCTTCTTTTCACTTCCAAGGGGTGTTGATTATTGTAGTTTGTCTTTGATGGTTTTCCCTTGACTTTTCGGGGTTGGTGCAAAGATAGACAATTGAGCAATACATTATGTAATTGGCTAGTCAGAGAAGGGTGACAACTCCCTCCTGCTTGAATGGGCCAGCATTGAGATTTAGGATTCCCTGGTTACTCAATCTCATTCTGAGACCATAATTTTCAATATAGTTATACTTGCCTTAAATATCACCTGTATACACATCTCAAAATGATTATGAGGAGTATCAACAAGTTACAAGCTTTAAGTAGAGACCTCACATGCTACCCTTTATGGATAAATACCATGAAAGCACCGTGTTAGGTGTAGTGAGTTTGTCGGGTCTGAGGCAGGAATTGCTTGTAAAGAGCAGTGAAACCTTTGCCAGTTGTCACCAATGGGCCTCTGTGTCACAACACTTTCCATAATTCAGTCCCTAGTGGGGGGGTTAACATCTAATCCACATTCAGCTTTCCCCTTATATTGAAATGGTTCATGATAGTCCACCTGACTGAGCCTCATTGCCCCAGATACAAGTGGTGGGGGTGAAGCGGAGGATTTGTGTTCTCTCCTTGTTTAAGCTCATAGTCCCCAATAACATGGGTAGAAGTCACAGATGCAGTAAGGGCAGAATAAGGCTTCTCAGTTTAGATAATATTTGTGTTATCAGTGGGTTATGGACTAACCAGCAGGATATAATTCTGGCTTCTGACATGCTGCCACGAGGCCTGGGGCCAACTCTGCTTCCAGCTAAGGAGAGAAATGCAGCACACCATTTCTGAAAAAGTAAGGCCATAAGAAATTGTTGGGCAGGGAAGTGCTTTGCTCATTAAGGCTCCTTCTTTAAGCAGTGCTGTATCTCCTCCTGTGCTACAATGCTATTTCTGCTACCTGAAACAACAGAAAAACTTCAAAAACAGACTCCAATGAGACACTGCTGAGCTGGAATTGATATGCAAACTAGACACAATCAACTCAGGATTGAATAAGGACTGGGAATGGCTGAGCCATTACAAACACTGAATCTATCTCCCCTTGTAAGTATTCTCACACTTCTTATCAAACTGTCTGTACTGGGCTAGCTTGATTATCACTTCAAAAGTTTTTTTTCTCTTACTTAATTGGCCTCTCAGAGTTGGTAAGACAACTCCCACCTGTTCATGCTCTCTGTATGTGTGTATATATATCTGCTCAATATTTATTCCACTCTATATGCATCTGAAGAAGTGGGCTGTAGTCCACGAAAGCTTATGCTCTAATAAATTTGTTAGTCTCTAAGGTGCCACAAAAAAGGTGTTCTTTTTACCTGAAACTGGCTCTCATTCCATTACTAATACCATCCTCTGGGCCAAGTCCTACTCCCATGGAAGGCAATAGGAATGTTGTCAGTGATTTTAAAGGAACCAGGATTTGGCCCTTTCTGCAAAATGCTTGCAGAAATAGATATTACGTGTAACCAATAATTTCCTCCTTTTCCATCTCCCCCGGAATGGGCTTTGAACTAGGTGGGCTTCATTTATTTTACACAAAATGCTCACTGTTTGAACATTCTCTGAGTGAGGACAGTGATGATTTGGGCCTCAGTCACCATAGCAGCTCTGCTGTGCAGTGCGTCAGCTAGGCATGGGCAGGGGCGGCTCTAGCTTTTTTGCCGCACCAAGCACAGCAGTCAGGCAGCCTTCGGCGGCATGCCTGCAAGAGGTCCCCGGTCCCGCGGATTCGGCGGTATGCCTGCAGGAGATCCACGGTCCTGCGGATTCGGCGGCATGCCTGCGGAAGGTCTGCCGGTCCTGCGGCTTCGGCATACCTGCCGCCAAATTGCCACCAAATCTGCAGGACTGGTGGACCTCCTGCAGGCAAGCCGCCGAAGGCTGCCGGACTGCCGCTCTCGCAGGGACCGGCAGGGCCCCCCGCACGGCTTGCTGCCCCAGGCAGGCGCTTGGAGCACTGGTGCCTGGAGCCGCTGCTGGGCATGGGAGGCAGAATAAGTCCTCTTCTGCACTGAGAAGCACAGTTCCGGAAAGCAACCCAAATGGGTTAGTGAGGGTGGGGTGGAAGCTGCAGTGGGGAGGACTATTTCAAGTGGGAGTGGCCACCTCTCACTGTGTGCTATGCAGAAACAATCAATCACGTGGATTTTCCTTGTTTCTGCTGATAGCTGACTCCTGCACAAACTACCACTAGTGGCAAGAGTCTCATGTAATGTGTTGTGTGCACCAGGCTAGTCCTCAGATTGATAGAGCTAGACCCTAGACAGGGGCCAGGAACCATAAGCAGTATGGCCTCAAGCAGCATCGTACGGGCAAGAGTTCAGGAATGCACTGTAGGAAGAGAGGCCCTGAGTACAATTGTGCAGCAGCCCCACATCCTACTTCTGTGGATAGACACGTTGCCCATGGGGATGAGTGTACTCTTCGTCCACCGTTGCCCTTGACAGAACTGGCAGAATATGGTTGTGCCTAAGGTTGCTAAACTAGTCCCTCCTGTCCTGCAGCTCTTGGGAGACAGAGCCCTATGCAATCCAGTGCATATTCTGACTGGTTATCACAGAGAACACTTTAAAGGGACTCAGGGGTTGAGGTACATAGTTCCACTACCTAGCCCCACCTCTGAGCAGCCATCACAGTGAAAGTCCTTCTAAGCCCCTATATAGTCCTGATCTGGAGCAAGCTCAATCACTCTGTGAGGATGCTGCATGCACAGTCTGGTCAGCACTAAGAGCTGTGAGAGGATCTAGCATGCTCATTGAGGACAGAATCTTTGGAGATGTCAGTTGTCGAGCTCCAATAAGTCTCTACTGAGCATATGCAAACTGCATTTTTTTTCAGTCTTATACATTTAGCTAAAGTTGTGTGGATTATCATGGGAAGAGCAAAAGGCACATCCCTCACACAAAATCACCCTCTCCCAAATTTCAAGTTGCTACTCCGAAGCATGAGAGTGTTTCAAAGAAAAGGGGACACAAATTTTTTTACATAGGCAAACATCTTATTTGTTCCTAGTCCTTAGCTTAGAAATGGTTGAATCATTTTCAGCTGAAAATTAACAAACAAACAAAAAATAGCTCGTGACAGACACCCAGAATAGAAAAAAATCAGCCCAAACAGTTAAAGTTTGGTTAAGTTATAAACAACTGAAAACAAGGTCTTAGAATGGGAAGGGTCAGGCAACCTTAATAATAGGAGGTGCTTCCAGCCCCACTGGTAATACTAGACCTGGGAATTTACATTGTGGCACTTACACGTTGTGTGTGTGTGTGTGTGTGCTTGTTTATCTGTTTTTGCTTGCTATCTCGGGTAGCTGAGGAACTGTCTTTTTAAATCTCTGTTCTCCCTGAGACAGTCCTGCCCCCTTGTCAAAGATCCTAAAGGGATTAGGGAGCAGAGTTTGGCTAGGCTCAGCACAAAGACCACACTATAAACTTCAATTAAGTAGGCCGAGGGCAAGCACCCAACTAACAGGCAACAAACTTACCCCGAGAGTCACACATTGTCTTAATGTGTTAAAATATTATTCTCTAAGTGTTTTCCCCCTTGGTAAGCACTTTTGTAGGCACAATAAATAAATGTTCAACAGGAAAAGCATCTTCCATCCCCAGGGTGCTCTCTGGCCCAGTTGAAGTAACTCTTAAAAGACCTTGTGGGTGCAAAGATAATCTTTGAGTTTTACCTGGCACAAACTGACAAGTGGGAAGGTGCTGCGTTAACCATTCACCATTGTTAAAGTCAAATGAGTGCATTCAGACTGAAGTTTGGCTGGACTTTTTCATGCATCTCCTGAGAAACTGACGCTGACATTTTCGAAAGTGCCTATTCGAAAGTTGGTTGTGCTGTTTGATCTTCTTTGGTAGAATGATGCCTGAGGGCCACAATAAAAAAAGACACCTACTGTCTCTTGCCGGAGATTGGGAGAAACCATATGCAACAGATCTAGGGACTGGATGGGAGCCTTAAAGCAGTGACTTCCCCTCTATCCGGAGAATACACTGGAGTGGTTAAAGTTGCAGAGCTCCCCCTGGTGCTGATTTTTTACTACTGCAGAACAGCAGTAGGAAGGGGAGTTCTTAATATCAAGCTGTTCTTACTGTTTTTGAGGTTCTTACTTAAATAAACATCTGCCATATTTTTTAGCTGAGACCAGCCCAAACTGAAATGGTGCAGACCAGAGAAACAACAGAACTGCTGGCACCAGACGCTCCATTGATCATTGAGGTCCATCATTGTTTTCTGTGTTTCATTAATAACTGTGTCAGGAAAAACCCAGTGGAAACTGAGAGCTGCTTTCTCTTCATTTGACTTTGCAACAGCGCAAAGCTTTAAAATTACAAGCCCAAACTTGTCATTATCGTTAGCTGACGCTAAATCACCCCTTCAATAAGATCCGCAGTAATATCCCATTAGCTTTTCACTCCGCATCAAATTATGAAGGGGATCCACCCGGCTTGTCTGCGTGTTTGGCGGGGTGGGGAGGGGGAGCTGCCTCTTCCCACACAGCATTTAAAAACCCGATCCACTTCACAGTCCCGCTGGCATGTTGTAAGGATACCGCCAGAGTCAGTGAAACATACGGAACCAAGTTAGTTGCTTTAACAATTTGGAGGGGATGAATAGGGGGGTAAGTTCAAAATAATGGGGGAAAACATGTCTCTGCAATAAATATGTCGATATTATTATTATTATTATTATTATTTATTTCGAAATCAGGACAAAAATGCATGGACTGTATTAAACCACCGCGAAGGTTTCTTGTTTGAGAAAACCGCACACCCACAACATGCAGCGGAGTGCTCCACTTCTCCCTGGAAAGTTTGACCGGTCAGATCTTTCCCCTTAGTTTCCGGCTGGCAAGCCCAGGCTGCGCGGTTCTGTGGAGTACTTTCAAAAGTCAATAAAGAAAAAGAGCCAGGTACATCGCTCGCCGCGTCCCCCAAAGGAGTGAAACCTGACCGGGAACCCCCCAGAACGGTTCGCTGTAACTGCTGCCTGCTGGAGGAGTGCCCCTCTGTTGTAACTCTTCACAAAGCTGTGAGAGGAAATATGTTCCGAGCAAGTGTGGAATTGCATTGAGGGGAGGGGCAGGGGAAGGGGAGTCAGGTATTAGGAGGATAAATGTAGTTATTGTTTCTCTTCCCCCCAAATGATTGTTTGCGTGGGGTGTATTTTTACACTCTCCCTTTCTGCTAAACTCCCCCTGAACCAACATACAACTAAAGATATTCGCCCCCAAGCAACCTGCAGACTCAGGTCCCTGAGCTGGCGCAGGCACTCGTGTTGGCGCGAGCTCTAGAGAACCCATTGGTCTGGGTCAGTGGATGAAACTGTACAAGTTGCAAGTAATTGTCGAGTTTTTTCGGTCCTAACCCGCCCTGCATGGCGCCAGCGCAATCACTTCATCCTGCACTAGAACGACATCAAGGGCAGGCATCAGATCGCTGATAACTCAGGCACCTTCCCTGCCCTGTAGAATTGTTCAGGCCAAAGGGAAACGTGGCTATCTAATCTGGAGGAGCGGGAGGCGGGCCAGGGTGTATGGGGAATGTATAGAGAGTGGGCCTGATTCTCCTGCCACTTACTACAATGGTGAAAATTGAAGAATCAGGCCAACTCCTGTCCTTTCGCCGGCCCCCTACTTTGGGGGTCGCTCCGAGAGATGGCGGTCGGTAAGGGAGGGGAGGAAAGGGAACCTGCTCACGAGTCTCCTTGTATTCCATGATGATCCAGTTCAGGAAAGTTGTGAAAGAGAAATACAGTAGATGCCAAGGGGAGACAAACGAAAGAAGCGTCCCCTCCACCGCCCCCTTTTAATCAAACAGAAGAGGCTTTGCTTGGATAGAGATCCAGATCCCTTTCCCCCTAAGCAATAAACAGTAGGAGAAGCACCAGACCTGCTACACTCTCTCTGCCTAGGGAACTGGAAGAATTAAACGTAACAGATACCTCGGAAGCTTCTAACGAAGGTTCAGAACAGCACGGTGTGGATGCTTATTCCGGCCAATTCTGCTACCTCCCCCCCAAATCCCCTTCACGGAAGGCAATAATTCCACTCTGGGCACGAATAAGGTCACATAAAGCAATCAGCAGAGCGCAAGCAGCCCATCAACTCACCCTAATTGTCCTTTTCAGATTGTTTTATTTTTTTGAGGGGGGAAAGGTGGTTAGAATTTCTCTGCTATGGATGTCTCCACTGTTAATCTATTTTCCTTTGATCTGTTGCAGACCAAATAAAAGAAAATAAAAATAAATCAGGCAAACTAAGAGTGCCTCCTAATACTTTGAAAACCCAGTGACTTTTTTTTTTTAAAGTTTTAAATCTAAAACACCGTACAGCTTGTTTCAGGGCTCATCAGACCTACAAGAAAAGGAAGGGAGACCAGGAAGGCCAATCCCTTTCAGGATCTCCTCCCAAATTTCATTTCAAGGGAAATTTGTTCGGGACCATAGGAAGGGCACCTAAAATTGACAGATCACGTTAGCTTCCCCACCCTCCCGCAATGTTTCCTCCCTTGTTTCCACTTCTCTCAGTTGGACGTCTCCTCCTCCAGACAAAGAATTTATGTCACGTACGGGTGCTGTACTCACCCACTACAACCCCCTTCTCCCCCATACTCCATAGATACGGTGCATGTGAAAGCAGCAGGAAGCAAAGGCCAGTGGGAACTGAGGATTGTTTTGGAAACAGCTGGACTGATTTTTTAATTAGGAAAAAAATCAAATGGAAAATGAAGTATTGACTAAAGAAAAGGAAGAGGGCAGGAAGCATTGGAAAACATCACAGAATGCGCGAGGGACACATTAAGTGACCGATAGGAGGATAAAGGAAGAGAGAAATAAAAGTTTTCTTAAGGGTTTTTCAGGTGTGATGTTCTGTCCGGCTCCACCTGCAGCATGCGAGGAACGAGCAGCTCTGGAGTATGTTTGTACACTAACCACCACCAAATCCAAGCACAAGGGAGTGGTGTGTTCAGGGGTAGGCAACCTATGGCACACATGTCAAAGGCAGCTTGGGAGCTGATTTTCAGTGGCACTCACACTGCCTGGGTCCTGGCCACCGGTCTGGGCGCTCTGCATTTTAATCTAATTTTATATGAAGCTTCTTAAACATTTAAAAAAAACCTTATTTAGTTTACATACAACAATAGTTTAGTTATATATTATAGACTTATAGAAAGAGACCTTCTAAAAACGTTAAAATGTGTTACTGGCACACGAAACCTTAAATCAGAGTGAATAAATGAAGACTCGGCACACCACTTCTGAAAGTCTGCCGACCCCATGGCTAGCTAGACCCACAATGTAGCGGGAGGAGAGGCGCTAGAAGCTCACTGCATGTAATAATGTATACAGCTGAGAGCGAGCTGAGGGGAAGGGGGGGCTTGAGGGACGCGGCATGAGGGGGGAAGATGTGGGCCATTGAGGAAAGGGAAAAGGGGGAGGCAGAAAAGAAATTGACGGGCGAAGAGGTTCCAAGCGGGCTGGAGGGAAGTGCCGAGCGGCTCCAGCTCCGGCTTTCACTACGGATCCAGCCAGCCAGGTTTTCCGCTGCGCGTTGCTGCCGGAGCGGCGTGGGCCGTTCCGAACTCCCTGCCGCCCCCCTGCGCCCTGCCCACGCCGCTGCTGAGGCTCCCCCTCGTGGCCCCCCGCCGCCCCCCTGCGCCTGGGCTCCAGCGTGCGGGACACCTTGGCAGTGTGGCAGGAGCCGGGCTGGGGGCAGGATGCAAGTGCCGTGCTAGGCGCAGCGCCCGGGCAGGGAGGCGGCGGCAGGAGGAGCCTGCAGTGATGCGCACCCAGCGGCCGCTCCTCTGACACGCTCTCCTTGGCACCCAACTTGGGAGGGGAGCTGCCCAGCCTGGCACCGGCGGGATCCAGCGGCAGGGGCGGGACCCTTCCCCGGGCTCGCCTCCCTCGCCTTGCCGAGACCCGCGTCCCCCAAGCGCGTCGGGAGGAGGCGATCCCGGGCCGGGGAAGTGCCGGGGAGCTGGGGGGCTCGGGGCGAAGCAGGCAGCCGAGGAGAAGGAAGGAGCCTGGGAGCCAGCCCCGAGGGGACGGACACAGACGCTCAGCCGGGGAGCGATGCCTTCAGCTCGGAGCCGGGCCGTCTCCGCGCCCGGGGTGCTGCTCCTGGCTCTGATGCTGCACTGCAACTTCGGGCGCTGCGGAGCAGGTAAGGAACCGAATCAACAAGATGGTATGAACGAGCCGCGGCGCCTGTGCGCCCGGCCACCGCCGGCCTTCTGTCTCCGCCGGGGTCGGGCTGGGCGCCCACAAGGGAGGCAGCCCCCCGGAGCCCCTCCAAAGTTTGCCCTCGCTCTCGGCTTCTGAAGTGCACGTTTGTTCCCTTCTGCCTCCGGCTGGGTCCGCGCTGTTCCGCGGCGGCAGGAATGCGAGCTGGGCTTTAATAACAGGCTCGCCGTCAGGAAAATCGCTGCTTTGCTGGCCCCGTGGCGGCTTCCGAGGCTGAGCCGTTTTTAAGTCATTGAAAACCGAGAAACGTTCCCATTCTATTTGGAGAGGAAACCGGAGCAAATTATTCCACATCTGCACCGGGCTGGTTTCCCACTGCTCCCTAACTAGTGATTTAGGGGGAGCTGGAAGAAACCAAGCTATTTCAGTCCGACCAGAGAGGGGAAGAGGGTTATTCACTAACTCTTCCCGTACTTTTGGTTACCTCGTTGATTAATTTTGCACAAGTGAAAATGCTTCACACTCAAGGGTAGCCCCAGGCAGGAGATTACTTTGGATTCGGGATGTAGCATTTGAGAAGTGGGTTTTTACTTTGATTGTTGTTTTTATGAAGTTGGAAACTGTTGGTAGAAGAGGAAGGCAAATTGGACATGGATGTTAAATGGTGGCACAGAGAAAGAGTGACTCCATTAAATACCTCTAAAAGGGGGTTTAAAAAATGTTTGTTCAGCCCATCAGTTACTTGTAAGACCGTGAGTAAAGAAGTGGGAATAGGGCCTGCCAGTGTATTTCCAACCCCTCAAACTATGGGCCCTGTTCTTCCACCTTTGCCTCAGTTGACAATAGTCTCATTGAAGCCCTTGAGGCGATCCACGGTGAGCACAGGTAGTAAAATGGGTCTCATGCAAGGGAAATAGGAGCATGCTCACCTTTGCAGAAATACAGTTCAACTTTAGTAGCTGACTCTGCCACTCCTTAGGTTTGCTGAGTAGCATTTTACTTCAGGATTAGTTCCATGTCTAATCCTGGAATAAGATGTTACTCAAAGGCCCTTGTTTGTATAATATCTTTCATATGAACTACACAACCTCAGATGCTTTCCTCTAAGGTAAATAATTACAGTGGGAAGAATTAAGAGGTCTAGGCAAGGGAGAAAATAAATATCTTCAGATGAAACTAGAAAGGAGTCGGAGAATGAATGAGCAGTATTAGTTTTGCCTTTTTAGCTGCAGTATTTACTGCTGAAGGCCTCAAATTCCAGGGGAAAGAGGGGACCAGAGTTTGGACCTTTCAGATGGTCAGATTACTTTTGCAGTAAGAAACAGTGTAGAAGTTTTGACCCTCTAGTGTCAGGAGGGTGAGTCAAAGTCCTCTTCCAGTGGATCATTGACATTTTTGCCTATCGGATTGCTGATGACTGTGTATGTTATGTTCTGTGTGTATATTAAAGAGACCTTTCTGTGGTGGAAGGGAAGGAGACAGTACACTATCTAATTAGGTAGGTACACCACATGTTTTTGTGCTTCTTAATCCTTTTGTATCATGTGCTGTAGAAAAGTGTAACAGACTCTTAAGTTACTGGTCCAAAGGAAAAGGGATTCTCTCTCAGGCCAATGCATGATCTACTGTGAGAACACTGGTCCATCTTTAAGCTGTTCTGTGTATCTGAGACCTGCTTTTTGGCAGAGCTTTAGAACAACAGATGGAATTTTTTGTATGTCAGACAGTTTTGAAATTTAAGGCTAAATTGAAGGACAGATATGCAAAGACTATATTGGTGACAATTTGTGTCTAGTTAAATATTTATAATTGGCAATGGTTGCTACCCTGTGCAGCAGCTAATATTTTGCTAGTCTCATAGGCTGAGTGCCTTTCTTTTCTAGTTCAGTGTTTGTTACAGTTCTAAAAAGTTGCAACACTTATAATTTGATCTTGGCTAATTATAATCTGTCCAGAGTCTGGTATTTAAAGATGTATTTTGAAGTTGCAGTTAATGATAGGGGGAAGGTTCAGTACTGAATGGAGAACATTGTTTAAAGGGATTCAGGAATGTGAAATAGGAGCACTGGCTTAAGAACATTCAGAGTATGTTTACGAATGTGCAGTACTACAAATTAAAGAGAAGCAAAGCAATAGAGCAGATATTCCAAATCAAAGGCTCAATTCTGCGTTCTTTGTGCACCCAAAACACCCACTGAACTCAATGGGAAACTTGGGTGTGCAAGAAGCATGGGATTGGGCCCCCGCACAATATGGAGACACTGAATGGAGAAAGTGGGCCTGTTTTGAATTAATATTAATAACTAAGGTGCATTTATTTGAAAATGATGATTTGGAGGCCATGGATGAGGGAGAGGAAGGGAGACAAGGAAGCCCAACTGAGTGGGTGACTTGCAAGCTGCCCCTGCTATTAACTCAACTTTGTGATTCATTTGATTCTTACTGATGTTTTGTTTTGTTTTGTTGGCAGGGAGAATTACATCCCTGCTTACAATTTCATTCTATTCAATAATCTGGAAAAACTAGAGGTGCAGTTCGAATTATGGGCATAGGGGCTTCTTACTGTGGGAATAAAAAAAGGCCAATGTAGTAATCATTGCAACCACTGAACTCTAGAATTACCTTTTAATTATGGACTCTGATTTCTTATTGATTCAAACATGGAATTGAATCATGTTCTTCTCATACTTGATCTTAATTTTGTAAATCAGGCTGCCATGGTCAGACTAAGTTACCTAAGCCTTTTCTAACAGCTCCCAAAATTTCCTAGGGGCAAACAGATCTGGTGATCATGAGTCATTTAAAGTGAGCCCTTCAAGTTGTTTGTGTGTGTTTGTGATTTCTCCCCCTCCCCCCCAAATAACTAAGGAGCATGTATCCTGTTTCCTACCCCCATCCCTGGTTCCTATGATAAAATTCAGCTGCATGCTACCCAGAATGACTTTACTTTTGATGCCTGGCCTCTCTTTATCTCTTGATTCTGCACCATTTATCCTTTGTCACCCTCCAGCAAAAGGAAAATAAAGGTGCGAGTGTTTTCCCTTTAAGTGCAGATATAAAAAGATGTCTTCAGCTTTAGATCTCAAAAGTGAGGCTCTATAAAGTTTGATGGCTGTGGAGTTTGGAAGAGACCATAACTATAAATGTCAGACCTTTGGAGTGGCCTGTCCGCCTGTGACAGGCAGACAGCTTGTAATCTTTGTTGAAACTTTAAAGCCCAACTAACATAGCTGGTCATTTTCCTCCCATATTGTGAAGAAAGAGGATGACAATGGAATGTGGTAGGTGTGTGTCACCAGAACTGGATGTTGTGCAGATTTGTCCTCGTCTTGTTAAAAGCATTTTTTGACAATGTGATCTTACAGGAAAATGAACCAAGCCTTCATTTTAAAGGGTAATTAAAGATGAGTAGGAATTTTGAGAGTGTTTCTCAACTAGAAGATTTAACCCCTCAGCATGCTTCACTTAGGAAGATTTATCTTTTACAAAGGTACTGTTTACAATGTGGGGGAGGGGAAATAAGGGTTGGGGGGATGGACTAGTTTTAATGCGCTGGACCTTTGCTTCTAGAGACTGACATTAGATTTCAGTCCTGGGTCAGCATAAGTGAAAATGAGTTGGTTGTTTGCAAGCTTGACCCATAATAGGGAATGTTTGTCCATTTAGGGACTACAAAGACAAGGAAAAAAACCACACAAATATTCTGGCACGGTTAGCACTGTGTGCTTCAGGGAGACTCAATCTATTGGAATATAATAGTGTGGTGCAAGTCAGGATTTCAGTGTGTTGGCAAAGTTGAACAGAGGCCAGGGGAACTAGGATTAGTAAGGGTGCTGCAGGTCAGGATTTAGGTGCATTGTCAGAGCTGCAGGGCTCAGGATGGGGATTAGAATGGGGTGCTGCAGGTCAAGATTGAAGCATGGTGGCAGAACTGTGTGGGTGCCCAAGACTGGAATAGCAGGCTGAGTGCAGGTTTAGAAAGAAAAGCATTGGATTAGATCTATATGTGTGGGAAGGTCATACAGCTCCTGTCCTGCCCTGTCTGTCTGATGCTATCTGTCCTCTAGTTTTGTGAGCACTAAACTCAGAGTTAAAGTATAATTAAAGGAAGAAAAGGAATTAAAAACAGGGTGGGGAAAAGTTGAATATGAGGCCTGACAGGAGAGATTTATTCTCTTCTTTTTAATGGAAGAGAACTTTAATATTTTTTATTGCGCTGTATTTTCTGTTAAAGAGGGAAGTGATGTTTAGGGTTTTATTTATCTTTCAAGAGCTTTCAGTAGAGAAACAGTAGGAGTATTCCTTCCTTTGAGTTTCTTTGTTGCTCCAGAAAATGTTACTACCACCCCGATCATAAGGTTTGCTTGATGGGAATTCATTGCCATTCTCTGACACGGAGCTGATTTTGTTGTGCATTTGGTTTTTGTTAGAATTGGCATGTACAACTTGGAACAAGGATCACAAGCTCTCTAGGGTACATTTTTCCCTCTCCCTCTTTCTTCCCCCACACCTCAGTGCCAACTCTATGTGCGTTGTGTAGTGGCTGTGAAAAAATGGAGTGTGATGTTGTGACACGGACTACCATGCTGTACCAGAAACAGCGTGAACCTCTGATTGTTTATTGCAAGGTAACACCATCGCTTCTGTTTGACTAAGATATGGGCCAACACGCAGATGGCTTTAAAAAAATAGATACACTGGTGTTTATCCTACTTGACAGAGATGGAATCTCTGGGAGCCTAGGATTAAAATAGCAGTAGTAGAAGGTGTGCAGGTCAGGATTGAGATGCATGAGCAGAGCTGTATGATGAAAGTTTCACAGCACTGCCTGCACCATGCTAGGTTTTCTCCAGCGCTGTCAGTTTTGCACTTTCATCACTTTTTGAAGGGGTCTTACCCCTAGGTCTCTTGCCCATTAATATACAGAAAAGGTAACAGGAAAGAGAAGGAAACTTCTTGTCCCCAGCCAGGATTGCAGGCCCTTGCCTACCTGATATGGGTACATTAAGGTGTAGGCTTCTTCAGGCACCATAGCCCCAAATACACAGCCAGGAGCACCTCTGGATCCTCTGAGCTAGAGAGCCTTAATTGAGGATCTGTAGTTTTCAGTTTGACCCTTTCATAATAGGCCCCAGGCAAACTATTGGGAAGACAGTGCAGTAACAAAATAAGCTAGCACCATTATCCCAAACTAATTGGAAAGTGGATGCCTATGGAATTCTACATGCTGTTTATGTGAATCCCAGTGGAATTCCTCCCAAGTGATGTCATTGCAACTGTATGGCAAAGGGAGAGAGACATTAGATTGACCAGTCAGTGAAGCCAGAAATTGCATAGGAAAGAGACCTGCTTGGCTGAAATCAGCGGTGTTTGAACTTCTCCTATGTTTTCTCCCCCCCCCCCTTATTCTTGGACTGGGTCCCCTTCCTAAAATAAAAAGCAGGTCCCCTCTTGCTGTCTCATTATACTAAATGTTTCTATTAAGAACAGTGAATCTGTGAAAATGACACCGTGGGGTTCTGTGTTTAGGACTTCAGGTGCCATTTTCTTTGCTTGCAAATCTAAAGATTTTTCTAACCAGCAACTCTGCAAACACAGCCTGAAAAGTCAAGTTGTGTCCTGTATGACTGGTGGTAACATAGGAGACAGATTCTACAGTTAGACCCTGAAGGGCAGTGAAGCTGATGCTGTACAGACCAGATTGGAATCCAGGTCCCTTTCCCTTTGCTGCACTAGCTGTGTGATACTAAGAGGAATAAAAGTTTGTCAGGAAAGAGAGCTCATATGACTGGACGACTCCAGGGAGCAGATCTGTATTGAGTAAGACGGTCTCTTTACTTAGTTTCTTTTCTGATTGTAATGACACTTTAAAGTCACTAGTTCCATGACTTCCCCCTTTATGGTGTATTTTAACATGAGCTGGCATGCAGTGTGATCCCTGTAGGTAAATGGGAGCGCCACATTCTGAGCTACTTTTTTTTTTCTGTCGTTCTTTCATTCTTCCTTTCTTTCAAAAGAGACACAGGCCTGGCTGAGTGGCTTGATGCCGTCACCAAAAAGGCGCCCACATGGCTAATATTTGGGTTCCTGGATTTGCTGGCAGTGTGTCTGGAGAGCAGGCAGGAAGTGGCAAGCACTGAGGTGATGATGGAAGGGGCTGTAACGAGTCTGCGAGGAGTTCATTACAGCAGATGTTAGTGCCGTAAAGCCACAGGTTCCTGCTGTTTCTTATTCGCTTATGTCCTTTCAGCTTTAGCAATGCTAATGTTAGTGAAAACATTTGCTGAAGTGGAGTTATAAATTACAAATCTCTTCTCACCCCAACCCCCGCAGGTCTTGTCTTTCCTCTTCTCTTCATCTTTCTCTTTTGTTTGCCTCTTTCCTTCCCTTCTACATAACAGCAGCAGAGTCAGTGGAAACTTGCACATTTCTCCCCTGCAACAAAGAGTGCGTATTAGCATCTCTTTAGCAATGTGGGTTTAATTCAGTGCTGTTCAGCAAACACCACTCTGTTACTGTCTACACACTCTCTCCTTCGCTCCCCAAGTATGCTGACACTCATTCACATGCATCCTGCACACAATAGCACACTCCTGATCACCAGCCCACATGCAAGGACCTCGACCCCCTCCCCCTCGCTTGCCTTCTCCCAGTCTTATATAAATGATTTACCCAAGAAGCTGTGATGTTGATAATGATGCATGGCCTGGAAATAATTCTCACCTTGCACGATCTAGCTGCAATAATCTCACTGTAACTCTTTATCTCTTTCATGACAGAGATACTTGTTTCTCCGCTGATGAAGAGAGGGGTGTGCATGTGCGCGTGTGTGGGTGCATTAAAGAAGAAGCAGTAGAGTTTGACTCTGGTAAAGCTTTCTTCCCCTGTGGATGGGGAGGGTTGAAGTAAAGAGGAGTCCAAGTGCAGTAGCTGGTGTTGGGAGTGGACATTCCATCGGAGGATAACAACACCTCAGAATCCCTTGGGTGTTCCTCCAGGTGCTCAGGATTTAGGATTGCTGCAGAGAAAGCTGGAGAGCGACTGCCCTGGACCTTCTCGGTGACCTTGATCTCGGTTTGTTTTCCCAGTTTGAGGCTGAGCTGTTGCCCTGATCTGATTGTTAATGAAAATCTGCTTTATTTGTCCCCAAAAGGGTTGTTTTCCCCTGAGGGCCTTTCTAGGCTCCATTGTGATTGAACTGACTCGCCTCTGCTGGCTACTTGGGAAGAGAGGCAGATGTACACAGGCACACACAGTACCTGTTAGAGAGGAAACAGCAGGGGTAACTTCCTTCTTTCCCAACTGGGTGTTCCATGTATTCCTATTTAAACAAGGGTGAAAAAGAGAGACCGTGGAAGTGAGTGATGGCAGCTGGGATTACTGATCCTCAAGAAGTCTGGGCGGTGGTGGAACCGGATTCTGTTCCCGTGCTTTCACCAGTCTCTGTTATATTTTCACCCACAACACACTTTAAACCCTTCATGTGGTTATTCCTGGTGATGCCTGTCTTTTTTTTGAGCTCCCACCCTGGAATCTGCTGTGAGCAAGGGGCTGGATTCTAGGGATGCCATTTATGTGTAACATTTAGGATTTGTATCAAAAGATTTCATAGCCCCTAATGCAAACGAGAACACTTTCAGGTACACTTAAATTGGTTTTGTTTAATCTTTTTTAAGCCTTGTTCCTTTCAATCTGGAGTAAGTTTTGTCACTTTGCTGCAGTGTTGGGAATCCAGACACAATAGCTCTGTTGTGCTAATGCTTGAGAACTAGAAAGGGGCTCAGTGCAAATCAGTGAAGTTGGCTAAGTGCATTGCGATTACTTTCTGCATGTCACTCAGCATAGGCAAACAGCACACATTGCTCTTCTAAAATCCCTTCTGGTCTAATAATTAAAGGTGGTACTAGGGGTGTAAGGAAAGAACATGTCTATTTCTTTAAATATGACAACTGCGGTTGAGTGAAATTAATACTTACTTGCCCATTGTAGCTATGTTTAGAAATATCCTTTTTGTTTGTGTGAGAAAAGGGAAGGACTTGGGAAAGAACAACTAGAAATTACTTGAGCAGGTTGAAAAATGGGGGGAAATTTTGTGCGGAATTCATCCTTTTTTGTCAAAATCTCAAACTTCATCCCAATTTTGAAAATCAGAAAATGTTGCTCAGCTCTATGCTTACCAGAAAGTAGAATGACTTTTTTGTGTAAAATTCATCCCATATTTTAATAAAACTTTCATTGCAAAATCAAAATTTGGAAAATTTCATCTACTCTAGAAATTGGTCTACATGAAATTAAGTACTTTTTTTTTTTTTAAACAAATAAAGTGCAGTAACTCTTCGTCCCATGGCATAGCCCAGCTATCTTTCCAGCTAAGAAGGATTGGCTGGGACTCCTTTCCATGATATAGTTTACTTGACCAGAGTAGATGGTGCTATTGACTGAACTATGGGACTCCCTTCCACACCACAGAGAGGCTACTGATGCTGAGTGAAATCCTGGCCTTGATGAAGTCAGTGGGAGTTTTGCCACTGACTTCAGTGGGTCCAGGATTTTATTTGCTGTTTCCACAGCATTTCTAGTCTTTTGAGCTTGAGGAACGAGAGCCTAGGACACAAAATAGGGTTTCTTCCTGAATGAAGGAGGCTGTTTTGTATTTCCTTTGAATGGGTCTGCTACGCCCCAGCCATGTGTAGGCCTGTGACTGAAGTGGATTGTGATTTTATTTTTCACCAGTGGGGCATATTTCTCAGTAGAGCTCTAGATTCCCCTTCTCACCAAGCATCATTCCTGCATGAGCACACCAGAGAGAAGGAAAGTCAAAGTGCGCTATCTTCTCCCTGAACCAGAGCTCTTCTCTATGACGACCTTATCCAAAGTCCATAAAAGTCAATGAGAGTCTTTCCATTGATTCAGTGGGCTTTGGATAGTAGCAGTGCTGCTATAAAGACAGATGGATTGGTATATGCACCACAGGATCTGCATGCCGTTGCACCAAAATGTATCTGCAGTCCACCTAACACTACACAGCAAAGAACAATTGTTATCTATTTTTGCAGTGTAGACATAAAACGATCCCTAACATGACAGGTGCAGTTGGACCTAGCAAAGAGTCACTACATGCCTGGCTGAAGAATGAAAGCCTTGCCTGTTGCCATAAGAAATGTTACATCATGAAAATGAAGGTATTTGGTATCTGTCTTAAAGCCCTAGCTCCTGTTATTGCATGAGAATCTCATCATTTTATTTTTTTGTTTGTTTTGAAGTAAGTTTCTAGCCCTCATAGTTGTGGAGAAAAGCTAGAAAACATGACGTCCAAAAGGTTCGGAAAATGGAAAGCAAATAAGAAGAACCCAAAATATATTATTTTTCAAATCTCATGACTTCGAGGGGGCCTGACTCATGACTTTGGAATGCTTGTGGTTGGTAATACTGTGCCCTACATAGTGGCAGGGGAAAGCAGCCTTCTCTTGCTCTGAAACCAATTCCCCCTTTAAAGTGCCAGACTGGGTGCAAGCACCACAGCTATTGTGTTCTGTGTGTCACACAGTTGCCAGAAGCCACTTCTTTATCCTCTTTGTGTGTCTGCTAAGTTGGGGCCCTCTTGATAGGGTCTTCTTTACTGCCGCTGGTCATGGCAGGCTACAGTTAATTTGGCTCATGGGGAAGCTTGGCTGGCCGTGAAATAGGCCATGGCAGGCTGCACGTGGACACTCTCTCTCCCCAGCCGTATGCTGTACACCTCTGTGTCAGTATGAATGGAGGAGGTGGGGAAATCGGGCATGAACTCTTAGACACTGAGGACTTGCCTGCTCTGTTGAGTCTGCTGATTTAGAAAAGGAAAGATCCAGCACAAACCCCACAGTTCAAACAAGAATTCAACTGGGAAGACTATGCAAAGCAACACTTAAAAATAGGGCCCTACCAAATTCACGGCCCATTTTGGTCAATTTCACGGTCATAGGATTTTAAAAATCGTAAATTTCACGATTTCAGCTGTTTAAATCTTGAAATTTCACAGTGTTGTAATTGTAGGGGTCCTGACCCAAAAAGGAGTTGTGTGTGGGGGGGTGTCACAAGGTTATTGTGGGGGGATAGCGGTACTGCTACCCTTACTTCTGTGCTACTGCTGGCGGCAGTGCTGCCTTCAGAGCTGAGCAGCTGGAGAGCCATCCCTGCTGCCTGGGAGCCCAGTTCTGAAAGCAGAGACATCGCCAGCAACAACACAGAAGTAAGGATGACGTGTTGTGGTATTGCCACCCTTACTTCTGTGCTGCTATCTGCAGAGTTGGGCCCTTAGTCAGCAGCCGCCATTCTCTGGCTGCCCAGCTCTGAAGGCAGCAGCGCAGAAGTAAGGGTGGCATGGTATGGTATCGCCACCCTTATTTCTGTACTGCTGCTGGCAGGGCACTGCCTTCAGAGGTGGGCGCCCAGCCAACAGCTGCTGCTCTCCGGCCGCCCAGCTCTGAAGGCAGCACAGAAGTAAGGGTGACAATACTGCGACCCCCTGCCTAAAATAACCTTGAAACCCCCCTGCAACTCCCTTTTGGGTCAGGACCCCCAATTTGAGAAACGCTGGTCGCCCCTGTGAAATCTGTATAGTATAGGATAAAAGCACACAAAAGACCAGATTTCACGGTCTGACGCGTTTTTCATGGCCGTGAATTTGGTAGGGCCCAACTTAAAAAGGAGAAGGAATATGAACTAAGTATTTAATGCAGGACCTGCTCCAGGATGTCCCACATAGCTCACACCCTTCAGTGGGTCACTAAGGGCAGGTCTTCACTACCGGGGGCGGGGGGGGGGGGGGGTCGAGTTAAGATACGCAAATTCAGCTACGCGAATAGTGTAGCTGAATTCGACCTATCGGAGCCGACTTACCCCACTGTAGGGACGGTGGCAAAATCGACCTCCGTGGCTCCCCGTCGACAGCGCTTACTCCCACCTCCGCTGGTGGAGTAAGAGCGTCGATTCGGGGATCGATTGTCGCGTCCCGACGAGACGCGATAATTCGATCCCCGAGAGATCGATCACTACCCGCCGATTCAGGCGGGTAGAGTAGACCTAGCCTTAATCTTTGTGTGCCTCCTTCCCCATTCCAGCCTATCATGCACAGCTGACAGCCTACTAGGTGCTCCCTGTAATGTGCTCTTGCAATTCATTCCATTCTGTCCTTCAGGAGCTACATCCCCTCCCACGAGGTCACTCAAACTTCCTGTGTTGTTTGTTTCTTGTCCCAGAAAGTCCTTCAGGCCCTGCACCCCTTTCATTAGGTCTCTTTAGCGCTCTATTGTTGTTTATGAGAAAACAGATAAGGCTGTAAATATGCAGGATACTTTACAAACTTGTATAAAGATATGCTCCCTACTTTGGAGGGCTTAGAGTATAAATAAGATAAGGAGGACAGCTCTTCAGGGGATGGAATTGCCAGTGGTAAGAAGGGAGGGGAGATTGAATGAGGAGCGAGCTGTGTTTTAAGGAGGAGAAAGGGGGTGTTTGGCAGGTAAGGACATAGGGAGTGTAGAGGGCAAGATCTAAGGAGGAAAGCAGCCAAGAGTAAGAGGAGGAGACAAATGGAGGAGTATGGCTAGAGGACTGGGAAGAGTGTAGGTGAAGGGAGAGGGGATGGGGCAGAACTATAGGTGAGGACAAGAGGACATAGAGCCTTGCAGGTGAAAATGAGGAGTTTGCTTTCCTGTCTCTTACAGCATCAGATTCAACAGAGAATTTCAAACAGGAAGAAAAAGGTGCCTTTAACAGTGGGATTTTAGACAGACTCTGAGGAGACAGCTGCAATGATCAAGGCAAGAGATGAGCAGCATGTGGAGGGAGTCTGTGAGGAAAGGGCAGATTTTGTGTGCTATGTGTTTTGTTTCCCCTCCCATCCTGCCCTGTAGGACCCACACCGTCTCATTAGGTCACTTAAACGGCCTGTGTGCTCTGTTCCTCATACCAGCCCGCCCTGCAGGACTCCCACCCTCTTTGCTGCTAGTAGGTCACTGTAATTCCCCTTGCAATGCTTCCATATTTATTCCACAGCTCCCTTGCTGAAGACTCTTCAGTAGGTCCATAATCATCCTTTTAGACCCTGGAAAATAACAGGAGAGGAGATAATAATTGCTGACCTTGCTCAGTGCCATCATTTGAATATTAATGTGGTTTTGTGGGAGAAAAGAGAGGGAATATCTGTTCACAAAGGCCCTGTGAGAAATCCTTGAAACTGCCTGAAGTGTGTGTGAGATTCATGTCCACATCCCTGTGCATGTGTGTGAATGTCTGTAGCTACACCTGAAGGCCTGGATTATACTTTGTTCTTGTATGACACTTTCCACCTGAGGCTCTCCAAACACTTTACCAATCTCAGAAACACCCCCTTGTGGTAAATATGATCATTCCCATTTCACAGCTAGAGAAAACAGAGGTCAAATAGCTTCTTTAGAGTCATGTAGGAAGCCTGTGACAGAGCCAGAAATAGAACCCAAGTCTCCGGAGTGCTAGTTCTGTGCCTTAACCACAAGGCCATGCTTCTTCCTGGAGCTTTGTTTCTGCAGATGAAATATTTCCAATGAGCTGGTGGGGAAGCATTTATTGTCATTGAAATGTGGGGCTTAGTTCACATAGCCATGAGACTGCAAAGGCAAACATTTTGGATCTACTTCTTCCTTCCATTCTGGCCTCTTTCCCCCTCAGCTTAGTTTATTATTGCATGTTAAAAGTACAGAAAGAAAAGAGCAAAATCTGATGAGGAGGTGGGACTCAGAAAGTGAAGAACAGAGTGAATGGAAGCCCATCTAAAGAACGTGTATCCGGTTATACAGTAGGTAGACTTGGAAGGGCTCCAACGCATCTGAATCTGTAAGCATTGAAAGACCGTTTGACTGAGCATCTACACTCTCCCTCTCTGTGGACAAGTAGGGGTCCTTTTGTTAGTGAATAACAATGCCACAGATTGTAAAGCTTCTTTCTCAGTCGCTCTCCCTCCAAGTCTGGTCTGATGTAGCCCATGAGTTATTCACAAAAAAGAGAGACATATAATTAATGAACCCTAACCACCCAGACGTGTTTCCATTTTCTTTTCAATGAAATAGAATGAGAGTTGGGGAGGGGTGCTGTTTTAGAATCATGGCATCTTCAGCTAAAATATAATATAAAGGAAATTACCCCTGTTCCCTGCAGCCAGCGGGCCCCACCCTCCAGTGCAAGAACTCACAGGGAGATTCCCCTGCCTGTGTTTTTATTTTCTAAAACAGAGACTTGTCTGCAGTGGAGTGAGCTCTCCTCCAGCTGGAGGTGGGGGGTGTAACTGCAGTCCACAGAAGGGATGGATTGCCTTCCTAATCATTACAAAATCTTCATCGATCCAGAAACAAAAACCAGATTCCAGCATTGCTTATGCTCCCAGGGGGTCTCACTAGTGTGATTTCTTTAAGGGTCCTTTGAGTGACCTTTCTTTTCCCCAATTCCCCTTCCTCACACACATGCACTGAGCTCCAAAGCGAAGGGATTGTTTTCCTTTGAAAGAGCGTGGAAAATCTCATTTTGAGAAGTTTAATGCTTATTACATCCATCTGCCTCTGGGGTGAGCTCCCTTTCTCTCACTTGGAGGCCACCAAAAGAGAAGAGCCAGAGACCCTTTAGCATAATGCACAGACAGATGCAGAGTGGTGAAATGGGGAGGTCTTTCTCTTTTTTAGGAAGCAATACTGTGGGCAAAACCTGTTATCAGCATCCATCAGCAGTTAATGTACATTCATGTTGGTAGCTAGGGGGTTAGCTTGCAGATATCAAAATGAGAGAGCTCTGTCTTCTACACAGGTATGTGTGTATTTGGAAATGTACAGAATTGCTCCAATTGATAAACACGTGTACATGATTTAGCCAAACAAACACACACAAACACCATCCAACACTTTCCTGATCGACTTGGCTACTTAAATTGGGCCAAATAATATATATTGGACCAACATTAATATATTGGGCCAAATTGCGCAGCTGTTACCCAGGCAAAACTTCCACAGAGTTTTCTGGGAGATCTTCCAAAGTGAGGTGCAGGATTTGGCCCATTGACTAGAATTTCCTTGTGTGTGTTGTAGGCACTGGGCTGCTCTAAAAGTTGTATCTTTTCCCATTAAATGTATGTGACTTTGCTTAAGGTGCAGCTGCTGCCTTTGTTTCAGATCCCTGGTAGAGGAAGGAACCCACCAGCAGCAGAGAACAGGTGCTGCTGCCTGGGCTCTCCTCCACCACGGACTTTGTATTACACATTTTAGCATTTTGTTATCCACTGGTCTGTGCAAGCCAAGTGGCTAGCCTCGGAGTTCTCAGGTCTTCCAGGGGCACTGCACTTACTTGGACGTGCCAGACAGAGTGCCGTCCTGGATAACATGGATGTGGTCCCACCTGATTCCATTACTAGTGGGCAGTAGCAGAGGCTGACCTCCCTAACTGTCCTTCCCCAAATCCTGCTTCAAAAGCTGCACTTCACTTCCACCTTCTGGTTTCCCAACCCATCTAAGGGTTCCTCAGAGGACCTGGATCTCGCAAACAGGTGATAGTTTGGGCTAGCAGGAGGTGGCCAGTGAGGGTGCCATGAGTCCATGAAGGCAAGAGGACCTGGATATAAATGGGGAGGCTGCTGGATAGGCTGTCCATGACAACTTTCACAGAGCCCCACAAAACCTAGAGCTGGGCTTTGCTTTTCACCCTGTTGGCTGACACCCAAGCACTAAAATAACCTTGCCACATAGGAACAGATTAATTTGGTTTGGTATATTTTCCTCTGGCAATAGGTTAGACTGGTTACTGCTTAGTACAGCTTAAAAAACCCCATATCAAGCATTGGGCAAATAGCGTACTCCATGGGGAATGGGATGGGTAAATTCATTTGTAACTCAAGATGCTGTCAGCTGATGCCTGAAACCATGAGAGTTGGTCAGCCTTACAACTTTTTAACCTAGCTAATATACACCTCTACCCCAATATAATGCTGTCTCCAGGCGCCAAAAAATCTTACCGCGTTATAGGTGAAACCATGTTATATCGAACTTGCTTTGATCTGCCGGAGTGCGCAGCCCCGGCCCCCGGAGCACTGCTTTACCGTGTTATATCTGAATTCGTGTTATATCGGGTCACGTTATATCGGGGTAGAGGTGTATATGACTGTATGTGCCATATCCCACTCAGTCAAATGTTAGCATTGGCATTGGTTGCGAACATTATGAAGGCAGCACATTCAGTCCTTGGGGGGAGAATCCTTGCTTTACTGAACAGCTACTCTGACTGAGACAGAGATGCATTTGTGGAGTCCTACCTAATCCTTTGGTGAAATGATGGGGACTCCAATAAGGAGGAGACTTAAAGCAAGCAGTAGGCTAGAAAGGGGACCTTGGGATACTGCATGGAGTTTGGAAGATGCTGAGGAAAGGGAGAGGATGGAAACATCTTTTTCACATCCAACTTGACCACCTCGAATTCTCTCTTCCTCTTCCTGACACATGATTTTCTCTCAGTACCAGCTTCTCTTGGTCCAGCTGGACTCATGTCTCCTGTCTTCTGGAGACCCTCCATTAGGTACTCTGGAGGTGTGGGAGCCAAGAGGGTAGAAAACTGCTCCTGCTTTTTCTGCCCCTGAGTTAATTTCTATTCTGATACCAATCCTTTTCATTTAACTTACTGTCCTGGCCAAGCAGCAAATGAGCTAAATTCCCAGACTTGTTAAAGGGATGTCATTTTTCTCATGGTTTGATTGTGTAATATATTATAATAGCTTTGAAATACAGGTAATCAAAAACAAACATTGAGATGGTGCCAAGAGACTTCTATTGTCTCCGCAGGAGACACTCAACCTCTGGTATTGTTCTGTCCCAGGACTTTATTTGTTATATCCCATGGAGACTTACCCATTGTATGGGATGACTGTTAGCAAAACAGTCTGTTGTATTTTTGACAGGCCATGTTTTACTGTATCATTGATTTGCTATATTTTCATTGGCTTAGAGAACAGACTGTCCTTCAGCCAGCTAGAGAGTGGTTTATCCATAAAATTGCAGAGTAAAGCCCTATGTTTATCCACAGAGTGGGTACAGCACAGGCAAATGTTAGGGTAAACTTCCCCACTTTGACCTGAAGGGACAACCTCTAGGGGCAAGGAGGTAGGCTGTCCTCTGCAGAGACCGGCAATTAGGCTGCTAATTAGTGCCAATTATGGTGGTGGTTCCTGTAATGTGGACATTCTGTCCACTGGGACCTGGCCTGAGGCCACCAACTCATTTCACACAGGCCACTACCCAGCCCAGATACAAGCCACTTTCAGTCATTTCTTCCACCCTCTGTTTACCCTAAATAAACAGTAAGAACTGTGAATACAACACAAAACATAGTTTCTAATTTGGCTGATTTATTTTTAACTCCCTTCAGACAGTGCTGCAGCGTTTTGCATTTTGGGTCATATTTTGAAGGGTTTTTTTCCCTGCAAACATGAGGGCTAGAGACTTCTCTTTAAATGAACGCTTAGACTCTCCCAGCACA
This sequence comes from Malaclemys terrapin pileata, assembly GCF_027887155.1. Taxonomy (NCBI): domain Eukaryota; kingdom Metazoa; phylum Chordata; order Testudines; family Emydidae; genus Malaclemys; species Malaclemys terrapin. Next base: position 86,119,081 of record NC_071511.1, on the reverse strand, counting down.
ATTATGCAGCAGTTATGCATCCGAAGAAGTGGGCTGTAGTCCACGAAAGCTTATGCTCTAATAAATTTGTTAGTCTCTAAGGTGCCACAAGTACTCCTGTTCTTCTTTTTGCGGATACAGACTAACACGGCTGTTACTCTGAAACTAAATAGATAGCTAGCTGGGGCAGTGAGAGGTTAGTTAGGAAGAGACGAAGGGCTCTCTTTAAGTCTCTCACCCTGCTGCATATTGTCACTTCTTCCCTGCCTTTAGCCAGAGAGGACTTTAAGGTCTCTAACTGTATGAGAGAACATGAGGTAGGAGACCCCGTCAGTTCTGTATCAGGGGGTAGCCGTGTTAGTCTGTATCCACAAAAACAACAAGGAGTCCGGTGGCACCTTAAAGACTAACAGATTTATTTGGGCATACGCTTTCGTGTGTAAAAATCCTCACTTCTTCATTTTTTTTACTCACAAAAGCTTATGCCCAAATAAATCTGTTAGTATTTAAGGTGCTACCGGACTCCTTGTTCCCGTGAGTTCTGTGCCTGATGTTTGCTTTTCAGGGCTGCTGAAATCCCATTAGAACCCAGGAGATGACTGGACAGTGTGTGTTTGTAGCTGTTTTCTGTTAGAACTTTGTCCTTTTATCGGAGGTCTGGTGAGATAGATTCTAGGTTGAAGGCCTGTGCCTGCCATTATTTTATGGAGCTCTTTTCTGGAATTTTACATGTTTTGGGAGGAGGAGTCTGTTCTTGGTCCCTGCTTCACTGGAATTGAAATAGCTTTTCATGTACTGCCAGAATTACTGTTCATGGTGGTAGCAGGGGGTGGGGAAGATGAGAGTGAGATAGGGGAGGGATTTAAGCAAAGCTAGAATTAACTGACTTTTCTCTTATTTTTTGTTTTGTTTGGGTTTTTTTATTTTTATTTTCCAAAAAATCCCTGACAGCTCCTCCTCCTGCCTCCCCATTCTGAACCGAAGGTCAGAATAGTCCAACTCCCAAGCATTATGTCAAGAACATTTACTGTTAGTGATGGGCTTAGTGCCATTAGAACAAACCCACCATCTGCTGTCCCGCTCCCCCCCCCCCCAAGGTTACATAATCTTACAGTAGATTGAGTGTTCTGATAGATTCGGGGGACAGCAGCGGGGCTGTTTTGCTGGCAGATTCTTTCCAATATGCCTCTGGGTGATCACACTGTTACATGGTTTACAGCCCCCATTGAACTCCTTCCCTGGCCTGTTGGTTTTTACTGTAGTTTAAGTTCAGAGATAAGCATTAACATAGTAAGTGTTGCTGTTTTGTATGTTCATGTGTTCCAGCTTTTGTTTCAGTGTTTATGAAAAGAAGGAACCATTTGCACTGCCTAGAACCAAACATAGCCTAAGCAAGCAATGCGTGAGCTTCGCGCTCTCTGTCTGTGCACCTCAGTCCTGGCCTGTAACACCCATGGCATTCCAGTCCTAGAGCCTTGCAGTTCAGTTTGTCTTGGTTTTCTTCGGAGCGCAGGCTGTGCTGAATTGTGTAGTGTATTTTGATGGAACAAATGGGCACTAGACATTATTGGATTCCTCTGACCTTTTAACACAAGTCAGGTCTGAACTCTGGGCTCTAGAAGGAAATTCCTAGTTCTTTATCTATCTTAGGTTTTTATATAGCATCTGTCAGTGTGTGGCATATAAGTGACTGCCCAGTGAGCCTCTCCTCAAATTCCACCATTTTGGATGTTTCATTTTTCTGCTGAGGAATCCTGTATGAATTGTCTCCACCCTCTTAAAAGCCCATCTCTGAAGTGTCTCTGAGTAAAATAAAAATGGCAGACTGTAAGAGTTTGGAAATGACTGGTGCTGAATTTGGGTCTTGACACTGGTCTACACTACAAACTTATGTCGGTATAGCTAGGTTGTCAGAAAATCCACACCCCTGAGCGATGCAGTTACACCGACTGAACTCCCAGCATAGACAGCACTATGTTGACGGGAGTGTCTTCTCCCATCGACATAGCTACCACCTCTCGGGGAGGTGGAGGACCTACACCGATGAGAAAAGCTTTCCTGTTGGCATTGATAGTGTCTTCACTAAGCGCTACAGTGGCACAGCTGCAAGGGTAGACAAGCCCATAGTGTTAGAACTCATGGAGCCAGCCGTCAGCTCTCAGAGGTTGTGGGTGAAAATCCTTGTGTTTACAGGCTAGGCTGAGACTGCCACCAGCTGGCGGCATTAGGCCACACACAGTGTAACTTTGATAAGCACCAGCTTTGTTTGTCTGTCTTAACTGATGCTTTTAATTGCAGCTTAGCAAGCTAAGGTAACCTGCTGACCCTCAAGACCTTTTTCTCTCTTCTTTTGTGCGTGTGTGAATGTGTGTTTTCTTGAAGCATTTATAAAATTGTTCTTATTACACTATCATAGCAACCCTGGGTAGCTATCCTGGATACTTGCATGGTCAGAACCTTTATTAACCAGTCAGATTCCTCCTTTCATGCACCAGTTTTTAATAATGATAACAGAAGGCTTTGTTTCAGACCGTGGGATTTTACTGAATGGACGTCACAACATTTAGCTCACCCTCCTACCCCCATTGCTCCTCTGGGACAATTCACTCAATTGTCTCTGATCAGGAGAGGGAGTGTCTAATGTAGTGTTAGACCCCAGTAAGAATACTGGCATCTGACATTAGCGGTGTGTCTCCAGTAGGACAACTGCACACACGTTTTTGCTCCTCTGGTGGACACTGCAGAGCAGACATAGGACTAGTACTTAACTCAGAGCTGGGTTAGACCAGGTGGCAAATGCCTAGTGAAGCAGGCTGGGAGAAATATTTTGAGGTGATTTATCCAAGGACAAGGCTGATCTCAGACTTGGTCGTCCATCAAAAAATTATGATTGTCACAATTTTTTTGAATCCTGGATTTAGCCATGTGCATGCTTCTTCAATTGCAACTGTGCAAGCTAGAGGGGAGATTGAGCAAAACTGAAGGCCTAGTAAGCAAATCATCCGTTTATTTTGCTGTTCACTGGGTTTGCAAGAAAACCAAGGCAGGTGGCCCAGTTTTCATTTTCAGCTGAGATAAAATCTTCCAGGCAGCTACTCATGATTTTTAAGTCGTGGCCTGCACCTTCTCTGGCAGACATTCAGAGTGGATCACCCCCCTTCCATAGCCAGAAGGAATACTCTTGAGGCTCACGTTGCTGAGTTTTCCTCAGACCGCTAACTTGAAGGGGAGTAGGGTTGCCAGACGTACAGTTTTCAACCGGAACGCCTGTTCGAAAAGGGACCCTGGTGGCTCAGGCCGCTAAAAGTCTGGTTGGCTACAGTGGCTGGCTCAGCGCAGCTCCTGGAAGTGGCTGGCATATCCCTCCGGCTTCTAGGTGCAGGGGCGGCCTGCAGTGGCTCCGCTCGCTGCCCCTGCTCCTGCTGTGCCACTCCGAGCACTGGCTCTGCAGCTCCCATTGGCCAGGAACCGCGGCCAGTGGGAGCTGCGGGGGCGGCACCTGTGGACGGGAGTAGCACGTGGAGCCCCTTGGCCGCCCCTGTGCCTAGGAATCAGAGGGACATGCTGGCCACTTTCAGGAGCCACCTGAGGTAAGCGCTGCCCAGAATCTGCACTCTGAACTCCCTCCCACATGCCAACCTCCTGCCCCAGCCCTGAGCCTCCTTCCACACCCATACTCCTGGAGCCTGCACCCCAAACCCCCTCCTATGCCCCAATCCCCTGCCCCAGCCTGGAACCTCCTCCTGCACCCAAAGTCCCTCCCAGAGCCTGTACTCCCTCCCGCATTCTCTCCCGCACCCTAACCCTCATGCCCCAGCCCTGAGCCCCCTCCCACACTCCAAACCCCTGCCCGAGCCTGATGTCCTCTCCCACACTCTGAGCCCCTTGGCCCCACTCCCCAGCCTGGAGCACCCGCCTGAACCCCAAACCCCTCATCCCTGGCCCACCCCAGAGCCCGCACCCCCAGCCAGAGCCCTTGCCCCCACCCCAACACCCTGCCCAGAGCCCCTTCCCACAGTCCAAATCCCTCAGCCCCATCTCTGAGCCCCCTCCTGCACCCCAAAGCCCTCATCTCTGGCCCTACCCCAGAGCCCGCACTCTGAGCCGGAGCCCTCACCCCAACCCCCTGCCCCAGCCCGGTGAAAATGAGTGAGTGAGCGAGGGTGGGGGAGAGTGAGTGACGAAGGGAGGGGGGATGGAGTGAGCGGGGTGGGGCCACAAAAAAAGGGGCAGGGCAAGGGTGTTCAGTTTTCTGCTATCAGAAAGTTGTCAGCCCTAAAGGGGAGTGATTTAGGGCTCAGTCTAAAGCCCACTGAAGTCAATGGACAGCCTGCCCTTCACTTCAGTGGGTATTGGATCAGCCACTTATTTTCAGTGGCCTTTGATTCACTTGGAAAAACAAAGCATGCTGGAGTTCTACTTACAGAGCAGATTTTCTGTTCAGCACTCACTTATTGCCTCACTTTCTCTCTCTCTCCATATACACATGACTTATTGGATGGGTTTTCATTAGTATTTATGTACTAGCTGTAAGGGAATGCAGCAGCTCCAGCCTGACTGTTAATGACCTTTCCATGCAATAGCAAAGACCACTTAGCTGACTCAGTTGAAGAGTTTTACTGCCAGCCTGTCCATCTCATTCTGCCTATGTCTGTCTTATTCCTTTAGAGAGTGATATAAAAATGTCTGTGATTTTCACTTAGAGCAAGTGTGTGTGTGTGTGTGTGTGTTTAGAGAAAGGATGCAAAATATGTGCCTACAAGGCTTAAGTTGTAAAGTTAAAACAAAAATGGAGGAAATGGAAATAGTTATGGTTCCTACAGTTTAGCTACACTGTGTTTTGTGTGCATTGAATTATGCCTTTAGCCCCAATGAAATATGGGTTGCAGAATTGGACCCTAATTATGCAACTTAATATGTTAACATAATAGCATTTTCCCATGCAAAGGTCCCACTGAATGTAAATGGCACTACTTGTGTGAGTAAGTGGTACTGAGAGTGAGTGAAGGTTGCAAAATTGGACCCTTAAGGAAAACAGGAATAAAAACAACTCTACATTATCCTAATTTTTTACAATGTTAACTGTGTAGTCTTAATATCACAGGCACATAATTGCTTGTATTTAACTTCCTAGGCTTAAAAAAAGTGGGAGTAAAGGGTGGTGGTGGGGAACCATGAATAAACTATCTTAATGTGGACTCCCTGGAGGCACAGGTACATTCCTTCTATATACTCTACTAATATGTCTTTGAAATATATACTCCTTTAACCTTGTCATTTGTACACCTGCTTTGCGTGGTTATTTTAGGGGTATTGTTACACACACACATACACACAGAGCCATTTTTCCACAAAACGATGTTCTGACAATAAAGCTTCAACCTGTTCTACATTTAAGGAGTGTGTGCTGAATGTAGCTACTAAAGCAGCATTTATTTACAGGTCTCTATGGAGTCACACAAAAAGAGACTGCAGCAAAGGTCTATGTGGATCCCTTGCTAATCAGGGACTGGAGAGGCCAAGAGATGCTAGGAAGCAGCCATGGAAACCAAGGATGAAATCCTGGCACTGTTGAAGTCAATGGCGATATTCCCAAAGGCCAAAATTTCACTCCAGGTCTCCAGCTGTTCATCTCATATTTCCCTGGAGAATGTCTGGGGGCTGTAGGCATTCTGGGGCCCAGTGCTCAAGGGTCAGGGAAGTTTGAACTGAATGTGTATTCCAGTGTGTGGATGTATGTTCATATATATCATATCTTCTTGTTATATCGCTGGTAATATTAACACTTTTTATACCATAAAAGATGGTCCTTATTACACTCTAATTCTGTTAATGGAGTTTACATTAGCTCACAGCATTGTTGAGGGGCATAGTCTTTTTGGGGTCCCCTTGTCATCCACTTAGAGGGGGCCAGCAGGAGGCCTTTTCACAGAAATGCAAGGACGGCTGTTTTCTGGCTTTACAAAAAATATGTGTATAATATGTTGGCTGCTATCCTGCTTCTAGTACAATCTGCTGAGTGATGTGATAATTGATTGAAGTTCAGTAAGAGAAAGAGAGAGAGACAGTTGCCCTGCTGGTTGCAAAGTAATCCAAGTGTTATTGTCTCTGGGTGGTTACTTTTTAAACTCGATTGGCCAGACTTTTTGCTATATATTAAGATCTCCATCGTCTGTACATTATTGCACTCCTTTAAATCTTCTTCGCTTATGTGCAGCATGCCTCAGTGGCACGTGACTAGGATTCATCACTGCATTTGGTCCATTGGTTGGATCATTTGTTTCCCTGGCCCGGGCTGGGTACTGAAGGGGAATGCGATGTGAATGCCGATCCCCACCCCCTCACTCCTTTAAATGATGAAGAGCAAAGTAATCCAGTTTCTCCCCTTCCCTTAGTGCCTGCCTACTTGGACTGCTTGCTCTCTCCATGCTGAGTTACCTGGCTGCTACCTCTTCTCCAAGGCCTCCTGCCAGATTTTTTTAAAAGTTATATTTGTCTTCTCTTTCCTGATTCCTGATGCTTATCTGCCTTTTTCAAATGGGTTTTCATTGAACTGCTAAGTCACTTGTCCGGAGACTGGAATGTGTCCCAGGATTCTTTGCATGGCTGCAGAATCTCTTTTAAAGAGTCCTAGTGACTGGTGCCACAGCTGAGTGGGGAACTGAAAACCCATTTCTAAGTGGGAGCCCACTTCCAAAGAGGTACCTGAGGACTAAGCTGGAAAATGCTTTTTTCTTAAAGGAGAGAGAGTTTTCCATATTAATTAAATTAGATGACCTCGATTGGGATGATGCACTGTGCGGTGATGTCCCTCAGCTCCAGAATGTGTTCAGACCCTACATTGGGTGGAGCTCTAAGACCTGTGCTAATGGTGTGTGGGCACTGCCCCTTTAAGCGCTGGTACTTCCTGTGCTGGCAGAACTCAAAGAGAATAGTCAGTAAGAAGCAGTTCCTTGTTTGGGGACTAAACTCTAGTAGTGGGGCTGAAAGTAGATTATGAACAAAGACACTGCCGCTCCTTTCTTGAGTATTTTGCTGTTCCTTTATTTTATTTATTTATTTTCTTGTTCTGATCCAGTTAAAATCCTTGTAGTTAATTTAAGGGCATTGGTGGGTGGGTTGGTTTTTGAGGGACATAAGAAAATAAATAAATAAAGTTGTTAGTCTCTAAGGTGCCACAAGTACTCCTGTTCTTTTTGCGGATACAGACTAACACAGCTGCTACTCTGAAATAAGAAAAATAGGTGGTGGCAAAGACGGAGTCCTTTTTGGAAACAGCAAGCTGATCTGAGATGCAGCACTGAAGAAGAAGAAAAAGAAAGTAAAATAATGGTAAAAGTGACTACATGTGTGGGGGAAATAGATGGTCTCTACTTTTATGAAAAAGCAAGTTTGTTTTTCCCCACAAAAGCTGTTGTGGGGTTTTTATGCCAATAACATAGGAGGAGATAGTCACATAAAAACATCCATTATCCCAACTCTGGTTGAAAAAGAGGCATTTGCAGCCCTGAAATATGTATAGGTTTCCCCAAGTGAGTGTTGTGAATGTTGAAAATTTGACTAAAGTGCTTAAACCCCTCCCCCCACCCCAAAACCCACAGTAAGTTCTCCAAGCAAATTTCCTAACTGCGAGTGATCTTTCATTTAAAAAACCAAAGGGATAGGGAAAATATCTGATTTTCCTGGCTAGTCCTACAAGGCTGTTCACACCTGTCATCTTGGTTACCATCTAATTCTACTAGAAGCCCTCAGGAGTGGTTCTGTATCTGGGATCAGAGTCCAGAACTAAGAGAGAGGCTGTTGAGTATTGTTTACAGAAAGAAACTGAACCTAGAAGCCGTGGTGGATATTGCCTTGGTGGTTAAGTCCCTCAGAGAAATGTATTGCAGTTCAAGAGAACCCTTACACATCACATAAAGAAAGCAGTGCCTCTCAACCTTTCCAGACTACTGTACCCTTTTAGGAGTTTGATTTGTCTTGCATACTTCCAAGTTTCGCCTTACTTAAAGCTACTTGCTTACAGAATTTGACATAAAAATACAAAAGTGTCACAGCACACTATTACTGAAAAATTGCTTACTTTCTCATTTTCACCATATAATTATAAAATATATCAATTGGAATATTAATATTATACTTACATTTCAGTGTATAGCACATAAAGCAATATAAACAAGTCATTGTCTGTATGAAATTTTAGTTTGTACTGACTTCGCTAGTGCATTTTATGTGGCCTGTTGTAAAACTAGGCAAATATCTAAATGAGTTGATGTACCCCCGGGAAGACCTATGCGTACCCCTGTTTGAGAACCACTGACATAAAGGAAGGAAGCCCATGGGCAAGGAAAGTGACCAGAGTTACTACCCCCAGGAAGACATCAGCAAGCTGGAGGGATCTATTTTTCTATTGTTTGGGTATCATCATCCAGAGCAATGATTTTTCAATAAGCTAAAGTGCAGGTTCTGTGATAAGAGGACATCCAATTTATACAGGGACAGGAATTAAACCAATTCCTGTGTATTTTTGCATCTCTGAATATATCACACCAGCTATGGGAATCTGAAGGCAAAAACTGCGCCTGTGCATATTGAGATGAGTTGTGATTTATACCACTTGTGAGAATTGTTTGTGGTACAGGATCAATGGGATGCTAATGTTCCATATTGGGTTAATGTAAATATAAATAATGTAAATAGGAGGATGGATATTGATACAGGTGCTGGAATAGCTGTTATTTCTAAAAGAAATGCACAAGCCAGAATTTGCTAATATTAAACTAAGAACTGAAGCTATATTGAAAAACTGTAGTCAAGGTGGGATGAACACTGTAGAATGCCTTCCAGGTCACTGTCAAATACAATGATACTTGTTTTTTGTTTGATACCATTAATAGTTACGGAGGCAAATGGTCCTTCACTAATTAGCAGAAATCAACTTCACAAGATGAATCTGAATTGGAGCCCAATACACATCTTTTAGATCTGGTAAAGAAATTAAGAGAAAAATGTGAATCTGTTTTTTATATAGACCTGGGGTTAGTAAAAGATATAACAAAGAAACTGCACATTACACTGCCATTCCAAAACTACAGAAGGCTCTCGTTGGAGTCTGTTTTTGAAGTTTTTCTGTTGTAATATAGCCACCCGCAGGTCTGTCACTGAATGACCAGACAGGTTAAAGTGTTCTCCCACTGGTTTTTGAGTATTTTGATTCCTGATGTCAGATTTGTGTCCATTAATTCTTTTGCGTAGAGACTGTCCGGTTTGGCCAATGTACATGGCAGAGGGGCATTGCTGGCACATGATGGCATATATCACATTGGTAGATGTGCAGGTGAACGAGCCCCTGATGGTATGGCTGATGTGATTAGGTCCTATGATGATGTCACTTGAATAGATATGTGGACAGAGTTGGCATCGGGGTTTGTTACAAGGATAGGTTCCTGGGTTAGTGGTTTTGTTCAGTGATGTGTGGTTGCTGGTGAGTATTTGCTTTAGGTTGGGGGGTTGTCTGTAAGCGAGGACAGGTCTGTCTCCCAAGATCTGTGAGAGTAAAGGATCATCTTTCAGGATAGGTTGTAGATCTCTGATGATGCGCTGGAGAGGTTTTAGTTGGGGGCTGAAGGTGACAGCTAGTGGTGGTCTGTTATTTTCTTTGTTGGGCCTGTCTTGTAGGAGGTGACTTCTGGGTACTCGTCTGGCTCTGTCAATCTGTTTTTTCACTTCAGCAGGTGGGTATTGTAGTTTTAAGAATGCTTGATAGAGATCTTGTAGGTGCTTGTCTCTATCCGAGGGATTGGAGCAAATGCGGTTATATCTTAGAGCTTGGCTGTAGACAATGTAGAATACTTACAAAGGGAGATAGATTCAATATTTGTAATGGATCCCACCTGTTTACGCTCTCTGTATGTGTGTATATATATCTCCTCAATATATGTTCCATTCTATATGCATCCGAAGAAGTGGGCTGCAGTCCACGAAAGCTTATGCTCTAATAAATTTGTTAGTCTCTAAGGTGCCACAAGTACTCCTGTTCTTCTTTTTGCGGATACAGACTAACACGGCTGCCACTCTGAAACCTGTTAAGATGCGAAAGTCTCTCAGGCAGTGTAGCTAGGACCTAGCCATATTTCAAAGAATAATGGATCAAGTTCCTCAAACTTTGAACCATGTTGTTTATTGATATGACATTAAGAACACTTGAGAAACCTTGAAGAGTTTCTAAAAAAGCCACAAAAATATGCGTTTAGAAGTAAGGAAATAAAGTGTGCTTTCTTCCAGAAGCAAGTTGATTATTTAGGGTATAGCATAGATGCTATAGAGGGGCTATATCCCTTACAAGAAAAACAAGAAAACGGAAGCTTCTGAGAATGTGACTGTAGTTCATAATGTTTCAGAGTTGAGGTCATTTTTGGCTATGTTAAACTATTCTGGAGGGTTTATACTGAAATTGTCTGCATTAGTAAACTCAAAGTCTTAATTTTTCTAGAAAAATGCATAATGGGTTTGGACCAACAAGTAAAATAAGACTTTTGAGGAAGCAACAGCAAAACAGAGTACTTGTGATGTGTTTGGTAATCTTTAGTCCAGAGCTTCCCTGCCTGTTAGCATGCAGTACTTTTCCAGTGGAATAGGAACCATAATTTCCAACACAGGCAAAAATGGAACAAGAAACCCATAACATTTGCATTAATGAAAGCTGGAAAGAATTCACTCAAATGAAGAGGGGCAATAGATGTTATTTTTGAAGTAATTGCATTTAATGAACATTTATTTAGAAAGAAATTTATCCTGTTAATTGATCATAAGCTTTTGGAAAAGATAGTAGGCCCAAAGCAAGTATGCTGTCTCTGGGAGTAGCCAGGATTCAGAGGAGGGCCTTAATTTCAGTGGCAGATCAGTACAGTGTAGAGTATAAGTGTTCAGTGCAACTTAAAAACAATGATTCATTAACTCAATTGTCTCTAAAAGATGAGACCCAGCTAGAAATAGAATCATTGTATAGCAGTATCTCTTTCTTAGAGGATCTTCCCATTACTGCAAAAGAGTAAATAATAGAAACTAAGGAATTTCCTGTTTAAAGAGTGCAATATACTCTTTGTGGCTGGTGAAATCATATAATGAATGAGAAATTTTATCTTTGCTCTTCTAGGAAAAATTGAGTGTTCAGAGAACAATTGTTTACAATGGGGTACAAGAGTGATGATACCCGAAAGCTTTAACGACAAGATGCTGTTTGAATTATATGACTATTCCCAAGGCATACTGGAAAAAAAAAGGTTGGCTAGAAGTTATTTTTGGTGGTGAAACTTAGATTAAGATATTGAAGGAGAAATTAAGCAATGTGAACTCTCTAGTCATCACTGAAATGTGTCACAAACCATTCCAGGTAATCTGTGTAAATGGGCCCCACTAAGCCTTGGCAAAGAATATGTGCTGATTTTGGTAGAATACATACTGATTTTGGTAGAAAAGAATTAGCAAATGTATTTAATGGTAGTTACAACAAGGTGACCAGAAGTGGTACATATATCAACCTCTGTTGGGGATTGGAGGAAACTTTTCTTGGGAGCAGGTTATTTCATAACTGTCTACTGCTGAGATTCTTGCATCTCCTCTAGAGCATCTGCTTCTGGCCACCATTGGAAACAGGACAAGGGCTAGATGGACCACTACTCTGATCCAGTATGGCAGTTTTCATATCACACACACTTCTGCTACCAAGACTATGGAAGCACTATCAACTATGTCTGCTGCACATGATTTGTTTGAAGAAATAGTTTGGAATAACTGTTCAGATGGTTTCAGAAGGATTTCAGATTTTCCTCAAGAAGAATGTAGTAAAAACACACTAGATCAGGGGTCGGCAATGTTTGGCATGCGGTAAGCACCCTGGTGGGCTGGGCCAGTTTATTTACCTGCTGACGTGGCAGGTTCGGCCGATCGCGGCCCCCACTCGCCGCGGTTTGCCATCCCGGGCCAATGGGGGCAGCGAGAAGCGGCATGGGCGAGGAATGTGCTGTCCGCGGCTTCCCGCCGCCCCCATTGGCCCGGGACGGCGAACCGCAGCCAGTGGGAGCCTCAATCAGCCGAACCTGCCGCATCAGCAGATAAATAAACTGGTCCAGCCCGCCAGGGTGCTTACCAAACGTTGCTGACCCCTGCACTAGATCATCTACTTCTTATTCAGCATCGTATGGGTTAACAGGATGCTTTGTGTAGACACTTAGAGTCATTAGAGAAAAACGAGGGTAGAACCCTCCAAAGCTGTACTGCAGACTGTGTTTTATTGTATAGGTCAGCACTACAGACCACTATACAGAAAACTCCAGCAGAGTTATTTCTTAAACATCAGTTACAAACCAGATTCAATTTGCTTGGACCAGACATAGCAAAAAAACTAGATGAAAAACAACGGGAGAGCAAGGAACCCACAACATAAGCCTCAGAGATTTTTATCTAGAACAAAGGGTGTTAGTTTTTAATTACAAGGGAGGAGAAAAGTGTGGGGGGAAGAGGTTAGAAAGGTGTTGTAAGAAAGGTATTGAGATCAGTGACATACCTGGTTGTGGTAAATGGAGCCATAATGAAGAAGTGTATTGTTACTGAAGGCTTAGAAAATAGAAGAGGAATTTAAATGGATGCTTACCATGTAATTACTATGAAAGAAAATTGTTCTCCTTTTCATTGGCCTGATGATGGTATCAATGTCAATATAAATGCAGAAAATGAATCTAAAGATGCAAATGTTACTGTAGAAAATGAATCTGAACTGGAGAAGCAAGTGACAACTGCTCTTCCTGACATGCCCGTCCAACCAAAACAGAATCGTAAGCCTCCCAAAAGCCTAAACCTGTAATTTAAAAATGACAAGGGAGGAGAGTGATATGCGAAGCGCTAAGAACTGTGGTTACTGCACCTTTAAGACCTGGAACATTCTGGATGCAGAGCTCAAAACAAGAGTCTCGTCATTTGGAAGCAATTGCAGCGAGAGTTGGTTGGAAACCAGACCCAAGAATGCAGCAAGGAGGGATGTAGCTTGCAAGCGAGGGCCCTCTCACTGGGTTAACTGACTGAATCAGAGCAAGAAAATAAACCAAAGTCCTCGTAGTTAAATTAATGACATAGCTGGCTGACTGTTTTTTGGGAGACATAACAACCCAGTGGAGCAGCAGCATAAAAAGCCAGGATCAGAGTGTCACTGCAGTAAGGGTTTGAGCAAGCCAGACATCTTTTAGGCCTTGTCCTCATGGGAAATTTTTTCCAATTATACAGATACTGTACACAGGCATTACCCTCACCGTGTGTAGACATTTTCCTGTATAAGAGTGGGTTTTTGTGGCTTAACTTAAACTCCTTCCCAAGCGACATAAACTAACCTGAAAAAGACATTTTTACACCAGAATAAGTGTATCTGCATGGAGTGGGCGGGGGTGTGTGCATATGTGTTCATATCATTATATCTGCTTAAATTCACACATTAAGTTATGCCAAAAAATCTTCCCTGTGTAGACACGGCCTTAGAAGAGCCTTACTGTACCATGGCTGTGGTGCAGATGAGGTAGCCTCACTGGCTGGCTGTGCCAAAGGGGAAGAGAGGCCAGTGAGGTCAGACAGCTGCCTACTGAGGTCCAGATGTGGGGAGAAGGCCAGGCAGCCAGAGGTGAAGAAATTAGTGAAATGGGAGCACAAGTCCGCCATCTTCCTCTCCTCCACTCTCTGAACAACAGGAAAGCAACCTATTACCCCCCCCCCCTTTTTTTTTTTTTTTTACAACTGTATGAACTTTGCATTGGTGGAAGATGGGAGGTTGACAGCCTTGGAGCCTTGAATCCTCTCTTACCACTAAAAATAGGCACTGCATGGATAGTAACAGTGAAAGCTGCCCCACCGTTAAGACCAACTACTAGCCTGGAGGGGTCTCTAGTCTCCAGGCCCCCTCAGTTGACATTTCTCAGATTTGTTTTTTAAATTCAATAAATTCAATCAGTAGAACTTACTAATGCATCTTATATACACACTGAACATTTTGGCTCAGCTGAAGTGTGTTGTCAATATAGTATCTGATAGGTCCTCTGCCACAGAGTCTATATCCAGCCCTTGCGTGGGGTTAGTTTAGTAGGTTTTTCTCTCTACAACTATCTGAACATACTATACTCTTGTTCCTCAGATAGGGAGCCTGCCGAATGTAAATATACATTCTAGATGACACTTTACTTAAAGGTTTATGGTGTTTTACTCTGTTTTAAATGTTCATAAATTGATTGCATAGTCTTTTTTTGGCAGAGGGGAGCGAGGATATATGTGTGTGTGCTTGCGTGCTGTTATTACAGTAGATGCCTCTAAACGTGTATCAGCATTAGCCTGTGACAATTAAACACCCACAGCGTAAGGATGGAAGTTTTACCTTAATGGAAGGAGGCGTCACTGCGCCTGTTAGTGAAGATAATTGAAAAGGGCAGTGCTGGAAGACATTGTGGGTTTACATACATGTGCATTAAACTCCAGCTGGGAAAGTGGAGACCAGGAGTAAGTAAGTTGGGCCAGGTAGAAAGGGTTTTGCTGGCAGCTGGTGAAGCCTGAATGGGTCACGGAGAATTCATTTTGTGAGCAAAGCGGAAGGTTGTGGTGTTGGGAAACCAGTGTAATGAATGGGCAGAACTTTTGTAGATGTTTCTTCCATTGTTTAGTTTTGGAGCTGGCAGAGCTGAAATATCTTGGCCTAGAAAGGGTGCAGGGAGTTTCTTGAGCAGTAGCACTGGGCGTTAACCTGTAGTAAGGGCCATGTAGGTTTGTGGACAGGAAGCGGTGATTTCCAACAGCTTGATTCCCCCCCTTCCCCCTCCCCCCCCCACATCAAGACTAGGGCTATAAAACCTCAAATTTGAATGGCCTTGTGCTGCTGTCGAGCTGAGCTGGGAACTCTGTCCCCTTACGGCTTTGCATGGAGAGCTCTAATAGCAGTACCTCAAAGGAAGCCATATCACTACAAAAGAGAGTACAGCAAGAGAGGAGGGAGAATTGCCCTGTGCAAACGTGTTCCAGCTCTCCTGATCCCAGCTATGCCATGCCTCCCTAGGCTTCCCATTCTCTCCACTGTAGCATGGTCCCTGACACATGTTGAGCCTCTGGCTCAGATAAGGAGGGTTCTGAAGTTCCTCCGAACTGGGGCTTTTCATGTGGCAGTACATTGTGGTGATGGAATGGTAGGGCTGGCATGCCTCCCTCCTCCTCTTGAACTTTACTTCCAGTTATTAAATTTCCTTGTACTGATGTAGAGAGAGAGAGAAAATCCTGACTGCACAGCCATTTGCTTCATTGCTGTATTTCTGCTGGTTAGAGGGAGTGGGAAAATAGCCCTTCTTAATTCCAGGATATCACTAGCAGTTTCTAACTTGTACACACTCAAGTCCTGGCTGCAGTACACCTACAATCTCCCAAGGTAAGCGTGGAATTACACATTATATGACCGTCTGTGCTGTGGTTGCAGTTAGACAGAAGGATCTTGGTGTGATCCAATCAGATCTCTCAAGCTGGGCGTGGTAGCAGCCGATGAGTTCTTTGCTAGGAGGCTTTGAAGGGAACACCTATAAGCTGCAGGAATTGGAGGTGATGAATCAGCAGGTGGGATTCTTGCATGTTAATGTTGAACTATGGCCCCGGTTTGGTGCAAGGGAGCACTCAGTACTGCTGGAGGTGTCCCCCTTTCAGAGATGTAAAATTGAAGTTCTGATCGATAGTGGCCATTTTAAAGATCCCAAGTCACTTTTCACAAGGCAAGGGGTGGCTAGCTCTGATAGTCTGTCAAAATTCTAGCTATGTCACCTGTCTCCCACCACCACCACCAGCACCACAGCAGTTTCATCTGGAGAAGTTATGCTTCCATTCTTGCCTAAAATTGTTGGAGTGTGTTGCACTGTTAAACTGCTTCCACGCTCCACCCCGGAGGTGGCTGAAGTGACTTTTGTGTACACTGCCCATAGCACCCAGCTCTTGGGGATTCTTTTGAGATGAAGGCACCATAGAAAATGTAAGCTATTAGTAGTATTAAGGTAGCATCTAAAGACCCCAACCCAGGTAGGGATCCCACAACACAACACAAATTATGAGAGAGCCACAAAGAGCTTACAATGTAAGGGGCTGGCCAAAGCTCACTGCTGTTAAAGGGAGTCTTACCATAGACTTGAGTGGGCTTTGGATTGGGGCTTAAGTGGGCAAGGCAGACCAAATTTGGGAGAAGATAATAAAAATAATATTTCCTAAGATATCTAGCCGTCTGTTTAATAAAAGGTCTGAACACAATCCTTGCCTGTGACAATAAGAAACAATGCCCCAGGAGAACTAAAAGTGTATCTCATGGGAGTCATGGCATATATCGGACTGCCACATGACCGAGTGCCCTGTCACTATAGGAGGTGTAGGGGATATCTGTTGTGATTTACTGACTATTCCTACGAGAAGATACAAAATAGCATTGGATGCCAAGGCAGCTACAGTGAAACAAAACAAACTTCATTTCCTTAATTAAAGTGCCTGTAGCTGCCATTTCAAGATGGGTGAAACAATAATAAATACAGAGCAAAGAAAGTCAATCTGTATCCAAAGCACTTTAATAAATAAAGGTACAAAAATAAAACCACTGTGTCCCTGTTATCTCCCCCAGGCTCTTGGGTTTTATTTGCTTTTAGATGCCCCTTAACAAAAAGAATGGGAAGAAATGGAAACTATCAAAAAGCAATTTGTGTTTGGGTGAGATACTCCTGATGGTTGAAAGCTGCCGTGCCAGCCCCAACTTCTGCCACCACTGGGGACTCTAGTGAGAACCAGCCCCTTCCCTTCTTGCAGGTGACTGGTCTGGTAAAAGGGCTGGACAGAGCAGAGCTTTTTTAATCAGCCCCAATAATGACAGCGGGGGGATTTTCTTAAGGACAGTTTATAAAAGGCATTTTCCCCTCCCTCCCCAGTGTGAGGGAGCAGGTTAAAAGTAGTTTACTTGCTGTGGGTTGTTTTTTTGTTTTTGTTTTTAATAAAGTGATCAAATCTTTGTGGCATTGGGGTGACCTTTCAAGTGGGCTGAGCTGCAAAAGCAGAGACGCAGAAGCTGCCTTTGCCCCTCTTTGTAATGCAAGTGGGAAGCTGCAGGTCTGCTGTTAACTTACTTTCTTTGAAGGTCAACTAGGGAACCCTTGTTGAAGTATAAAATTAAAGGAAGCCCATGGCAGTTTGTTTTGAGAACATCGATTGGAGTTTGCTTTCGCATCATGCTGGAGGGAACTTCACTGCTACTGTCAGCACATAAATAAAATAAGAGCTTTGTTTTAAATTAGACTCTTTCTTCTGTTGGTTAATTAGACGAGCTCCTACCTGCAGATGCATTACCTAGGCACCAACTGTACTGTGCATATTTGAGGCATATGGTTGATGCCTATTGCTTCCAAACTTCATCAGCCCCCTATTATTTTTTTAAATGCCCCTGTTAATTGGATGTAAATTCCTTGAGGCCTGCTAGCATAAACAGAGCCCTTTGTAGATAGATGCACATGAAACCATCCAGCATTTCTATACAATCCCTTGCAAAGATTAAGCAGCCGGTTGTTACCACAGATTGGGACACAGCGGCAGATACTGTTAATGGGAGCAGTGTATCTAAACGGCCACGCACAGTGCTGGAAATGAATTCATCACTGGCATGAATTTACTGCCTGTGCTGGATTGATGAGTTCTGGCAAACAGGGGTAATGGTTTAGGTTTCTAATTACAAGAGTAATCGCTTAGAGTTTTCAAGTTTGTTAAAATGTGGCTGAGAGTATTTGCACCAGAAGGATTGGACAGAATGGAGGTTAAGACGAGGCCAGGCTCCAAGAAATTGTTAGTATCTTCACTCCCCACAGAGTCTTTAACTACATCATCAGTCAGACATTTGGGAGTTCCTCTTGCTGGTTTTGAGTCTCTGCGTCTTGTGTGTGCGTCCAAAGCACTCTGCCTCCTGCTCCACACTCGGACTTGCACTGGCTTGTAAAAATCTCTGTGGACTTGTTCAGTTCTACATTTGACCTCATATCCACCTACTCCCCTGCCAACTCGCTCCACTTCTGAGTCTATTCTCTGACTCCTGCCACTGTTGGGGGTCTGTCCTATGTGCTGGAAACTTCCTCACCCAACCCACTCAATTGCTTTCTCTCTTTAAATCACTATTGGGCCCTGACCGACATTTTGTAGGAGTCTATATAAGTGATGCTGTTTCAAAATAATATTCATTCTGTTTATTTAGTGTGTTACTGGCTGACCTCAGCTGAGGCTCAAGAGGTGGCCGAGAGGCAGCCAGTCCCCAACTGGAACACTTTTGGACTCTCTCCACTTTTAGGGTGTGTGGGGAGAAAGAGGGATAAATGGTGTCACACAGGATTTCAGGAGGAGAGTTACTATCCTAGAGAGAACCTGTGTGTGCACATAGGCATTTGTATAGTCAGGGATGGATTCTCTCAATATTCCCCCTGGCTGAACTATGCTCATTAAAGGAACAAAGGGGTGCAGGCTTTATTTCACCGCTGCACTGTATGCACTGTGTTGTACGGACAGGCTTTACGTCCGTCCAGTCCCTAGCATACATTAGATCAGCTTTGAGGCAGCTCGAGCTTGTGCCAGATGTCAGTAGCTCCTAGGGATGTTCTGTCAGTCAGGAGCAGCTGGAGCACAGTGGCACTTGCCTATGCCCTGTCTCCCCAGGCTACATTTTCCCTACCCAAGGGGTAAACTTGGCGGTCAGATATTATGGCCCCTTTGAGCCACCGGAGCAACACAGATTGTCCGGCTTGGGATCCAAGTGCAGCACAAGCCCCTCAGTGCTGCCAGATGCATCCAGGATATGCTAATGGCTGTTCTACTAAAAACTTTCTATGGGGTCAATACACCCTCCGTCCAGTGGTGAAGGAGTTAACCTCTGTTCAGTGGTGGCTACTGCCATGATGACTCCAATAACCCTAACCTCTTTGAACTCTTTTTATTCCCTGGGTGTTAAACCAATCCTTTATAAAGCAAACAAGGAACATAGCATGCTGCTAAGTCTAAGTACCACTCCCCCACACCTTCCTCAGAGCACCACTTTTTTGGGAGGAGCTGAGGAAAACACTAGTCTGAAGTCTGAGTTGGAAATCTGTGCTCCCTTGACTGTCACCCCACCCTCTCTAGCTAAATGCTACCAACAAAAAAAAGTGCCAGATGTTGCCCCTGCTTTTCCCGAAGAATTAAACTTTTCCGTCATGCTGGTACACTAGGCACCTGGGCTGGTATCCCCACGTTTTCTTCCTCTTGTGCCCTGGCCAGCTCCAGCGACTGAGGGCTTGACTACATAGGAAAATGTAGCAGAATAATTATACCAGTATAATTATACTTCTATAGTTGTTATACTGGTAAAACTCCTTCTGTGGACACTTTTATTCCAGAATCAAGATTGCCTTCTTCTAGCTTATGCAGCTTTAGAAGCAGTACGCAGCTAAATTTGGAAACGGGGTGGGGGGGAGGGGTATAATTACAGAGCTATAGTTATGCCAGTAAACTTTCCCATGTATAAAAGCCTGGAGCCTCTTGCCTGCTTCTTCTACTGAAAGGCAGCTCTCTTCCTCCCCGCTCCTTTGTGTGTGTGTGTGTGTGTGTGTGTGTTTTTCCCCCTCTCTAAAAATGTTGTACTAGTTTCCCTGATCCAACATTCCTCTTTACAAGGAGATAAGGATCCTGTCTGGCGCCTGGGTTTCAAATCTGCTCCCTGATTATCTGCAGACACCCTGGTATGAGAGCCCCAGGCAACAGATAGAGAGAAGGGAAGGCATTCTTCAGACCACAGCAGCAGTCTCTTCCCCCAGCCTGTCTGCTCTGTTCGCTCCAGCAAAACAAAACCCCACTGGGCTATTGCTTAATGCCACCATTGTGCTGAGGAAATTGTTAGCCCTGGTAAAAAGGGTATTTTTGCTGACAGGCTTTGTTAGAGGCAATGGGAGGAAAACCAAAAAATAAAATGAATCCAGGAGGAAGAGCTTGACTGGAGCTATTTCCTGCTAGCAAAAGGACAGGGATGGCCATGAGATACCAGTTGGCCAAATGTGACTTTGGGAGTGAAAAGGCTGAAAGCTATCACCACCGAGCCAAATAAATAATAAGATGAAATCAAAGTGAAGGAAAACTATGCTGTCCAGCTCTCCATGCTGAGCAACTCCTTCCACAGATGGAAGTGAGGAAACCAAAGCCTTAATGAAAGGCAGCTGTTAGAATTCTCCGCATTTGGCAAAGGGGTTTGATCCCTACCTGCCAGGTTGAGAGCAGGCAAACCCAGGGCTGGAGGGTAAGTGTATTCCTCCTGGCATGCAACTTGGGAAAGAAAAAGGGAGGAACGGGATGGCTCGTACATAGCAGTGGGAGGCAGAGAAGAGAGAGTCTGTCTGTGGTCATTGCATTAGGTAATCATCACCACTTGGATCCAGAAAGAACAGAGGAGATGCAGTGAAACCTACAGTCTGAGGGTTGGCATCTTGCAAAATTATGTTTTCTTGAAGCCAAACCAAGGGAGATGCAAGCCTTTTTGAGCTTTAGTGTTTCTCTCATCCCTCTCCAGAAGAAAACAGCAAACAGCCTAGTGCTGTGTTTCTTAGGGTTTCTTTGTTTTGTTTTGCCTGCTTCCTATCCTCTTTACCCTGATCATAAATTTCTGTCACCTACCTTGCAGCACAGTTTAAAATGCCCTGTTTTCATTCTGGGCCTGGTGACACTGAAGTGCAGTGGTACAAGATTGCATCTTAGGGTCAGCATGCAATGCCATTGCATGCTAACCGTATGAAGTCACAAGACCCTCACACATTGGCCTGAGTTATGGGTATGTTGTAATGCAGCTCCCTGGCATTGCCACATGGCTGTTTAGTCTTGTAGACTGTCAGCGTTCTGTATGTTTCCTGCTCCAGACCTTAGAGTCTGGGTTTCACCAGCTATAGGACAAATTGCTGTACCAGATGGATGAGTCTTTAGCTGGGCAAAAATACCTATCACGTTTGAGCATCTGACCTGGTATTTCTACTACTCTGTTTAAAATCCAGGTGTCCTCTCTCTCTGCTTTGCTAGGGAATTCAGCAGCAAAGGAAGAAGCTTGCTCTGCTCATTTGCATGCTGATAACTGGAACACTTTTCCAGCTCACAGTCTTTTCACAATTGTGGTAAAATCTGAGCTCTGGGAAGAAACCAAAGAGTTATTTTCTTCCACTCTAATAGAATGTGTAAATAGTATAACATTCCAGTGTTTATATTTATTATTTCCCCTCTCAGTGGTATTCTCCATACCCCGCTCTGAATTCCCAGAAATTCCCCTCACCTCCAAGTCTCTCACTTTTTTATATACTTTCTCTGCAAGCGGGGTGCTGCTCCATCTGGAGACTGAACTCTCTTTCTGACATCAGCCTCATGAGGTTGCTGGAGTGTGGTGAGGTGCTCCCCCATTCAGGGAGTGAACAGTGCTCCCCATTCCTGCTGTGGGAGGAGGAAGAAATTCAGCTTGGATCCCCCATTTTGTGTATGTGTGTCTGTGTCTTGTCTACAACTCTCATTATTTCATCATGAGTCTTGCAATATGTGGTGTTTTCCCTAAAGCCCTAGCTCCAGGAGTCAGGTGATCTCAGCTTTCATTTAAGAAAAGTAAGTTTCAAGCTCTCATCGTTGTGAAGAAAGTTTGAAAATGTGGCTCAAATGCCAGAAAACAAATAAAGGGAACCCAAAATGTATTCTTTGCCCCCCCCCAAACCAAACAAACCTCATTTGTAGGGCCCTACTAAATTCATGGTCCAATTTGATCAATTTCATGGTCATATGATTTAAGAAATCATAAATTTAATGATTTCAGCTATTTAGATCTGAAATTTCACAGTGTTGTAATTGTAGGGATCCTGACCCAAAAAGGAGTTGTATATGGTGGTGGGTGGGGCATTGCAAGGTTATTGGTGAGGGGGTTGCGTTACTTCTACCCTTACTTCTGTGCTGCTGCTGGCAGCGGCATTGTCTTCAGAGCTGGGCAGGTGGAGAGCAGTGGCTGCTGGCTGGGAGCCCAGTGCTGAAGGCAGAGCTACTGCCAGCAGCAGGTTAGAAGTAAGGATGGCCTGGTATGGTATTGCCACCCCTACTTCTCCGCTGCTGCCTGTAGAACAGGGCCTTCAGTCAGCAGCCTCCACTCTCCAGCCACCCAGATCTGAAGGCAACACAGAAGCAAGGGTGGCAATACCGTGACCCCCCTGAACTCCCTGTTGGGTCAAGACCCCCAATTTGAGAAACGCTGGTTTCCCCTGTGAAATCTGTATAGTGTAGAGTAAAAGCACACAAAAGACTAGATTTCATGAGAGGAGACCAGATTTCATGGTCCGTGATGCATTTCTCATGGCAGTGAATTTGGTTGGGCCGTATTCATTACAGTTAAACCAGTCTTATTTTTGAATGCTTGGGTTTGGCAGTAGTGTGTATGTCCACAGATAAGAAGGGAAGCTCTTTATAGAAACACTGGTTCTCTGAGGAGGTAATAGGTATCAGACAGACTGTCTCTCTCCAGCTCCTGGACCCATCTGTCTGTGGCATAAACTAAGCTGAAAAGAAGGTTCTCTCATCCTAGTTAATCTGTTCCCGTGGGAGATGGCAGCTTCCATGAAGCAAGTTCTGTGCCCTCCTCTGCCACAGAGCAATGTTGAGTCTTCCATGGGCATTCCTTTAATACTGGTTAATATTGGATATTTTATGTCAATAAATATTTATCTCCACAACACTTAATGAGAAAAAATCTGAAGACGTCTCTTAACCTGCTGCACTGCTTTGTTCAGCAACATATTTGGGTACGTCACAAAATACCGATGTGCTCTAGATGTATTTTTTATATAAATCACTGTAGTTACACTATTGTTATGACAAAGCAGTGCTTCCTACACATATTGCTCGCCATGTTCATGTGGTATTGGGAACACAGTGCCTCAGTGAAGATAAGAGGGAGCATCCCACCTATTCCCTGGGGGAAGACCCTCTGAGGGTAATACTGATACTGTATCCCTGTAGGAGTGTACGGATACACATACACTCCCATATACCTACACTTCCATGCTAAAGGCCACATTTCCAGGTACTCAGCTCCCATTGTGACCTGTTGAGAGCAAAACACTTAGGAAAATCTGATCAAGTAATTTGGTACCTAATTGGGAGCTGAGCTCTTTTGAAAATGTGAGAGGACTGGAGTGAGGGTCAGAGCACTTTTTCCAAGGTCTCCTGTCTGGCAGTATAAAGAGGCAGGTGGCTATTGTGAGAACCCACATGCAATTTTGTTGCATGCTTGAGACCAAAAATAACTCTATTGATTTTGTTTGTAGTTTTTAAAAGAGGTTATCTTCCTTTGTAGCACCAAACCCAGCATCAGAGCCTTCATGTTAGCCTCAGTCATCAGTAACCCTCCTCCCAACCCACTTTTTTTCAGCCAATCAACCATAAAATAAGGACTCTGAGATACAATGAAAGGGAGATCTCCTCCACTATGCATTGGGGAGGGTCTGGAATGCACACATGCTCTCGTTTCCAGTCTGGTTTCTTTGAAACTTTCTAGCATTAATGTTTGATGCGTTTCCTTGGGGCAAACATTAAAAAGAAATGGCCACCAAAAAAAAAATGTTTTGGGGAAAAAAAAAAGCTGAAATAAAATCATTTTTTATGGCTTCCCGGAGCTACTTGGAAGAGGACGGGATGGCAGTAGGTCAGAAACAGAAGGCCTGATAGCCCTGTGATTGTCTGCCTCCTTGCATCTTTCCCTTTCAGGTCGTAAATATCAAACCACTATTTAGAAAACAAAAAGGTCATTAAGCTGTCAGCGGGCTCCTTCTTAGAAGGCTGTAAATGTTTCTTTTAGCAGCGCCTCTCACTCCTGTCTCAGCTGAGGGCTTAGGTACCCTCTGTCTTCTGAAGAAGCTGTAGCATGGCGAGGTGCTTGGTTTGAGCCTGTAGTAAGCAAGGGAGGAGGACTCAGATCCCATTCACATGGTTCCTGAATTCACACCCCCCAGCCCCCAATTCTCTGAGGAGACAGAGGACTGTTACCTCCCCCTTTTCCCCCCATCTCCAGGTATGAATTCGAAGGAGTGCTTCTGTCATTTCCTCCAGCTTACTTCCCCTGACCACAAGTATGACTGACCCCTCTTTGTGCTTGTCCTCTGGGGCTTGCGCCTTCACCCTGTGCACAACATCTTCAGGCACTGAGACAGCACCCTCCAAATGCAGACACCAGCATGAAGTGAAGACTTGCCTCCTCACAGGGTGAGACTTGAAATGAAAGTGAAACTCTCTCATCTGCCTACAAGCTGGGTTTCAGTGGCTGGATGGGTCTCTCCTCAGTGCTGCATCCTTATTGCCCTGAGGAATTGCTGCTGAGCCTATGCTCGTGCCAAGCCAGAACCAGGCAGAGCGCTGAGCTCTACTGAGTTGTCTCATTTTGGGATAAATGTTCTCTCAGGATGGCACAGTACTCACTCCTGTTTGTTTCTGCTAAAGAAACACATGTAGTGGGCCCTGCACAGAAGGGCTGCCGGTGTACCTTGTGCATCCACAAAGCATGCATTTTTAAAGCGTCTTCTGTCCACAGCTGCTCTTTTCAGGGCTGCTTCAGAATTTTCTGTGGCTGCCGTCTCCTCGGACTGCACAGTGATGGCTTTCTTAATAAAGTTTTTAATCCTTGTGTTAGGTTAAGGATAATAAAATCTGAAATTAG
This sequence comes from Malaclemys terrapin pileata, assembly GCF_027887155.1. Taxonomy (NCBI): domain Eukaryota; kingdom Metazoa; phylum Chordata; order Testudines; family Emydidae; genus Malaclemys; species Malaclemys terrapin. The sequence goes on along the minus strand of NC_071511.1, from coordinate 86,094,342 downwards.
ATTAACTTTTCCTAATTATAGTGAGTTGGGAAGACTGTATGTGTGTGTGTGTGGAGGGGGGAGGGATAGAGGAGTAGAGGTAGGAAACGGAGAGGAGTGGAAGATGGAATGTTAATGGGAACCTGATTTCTGAGCCTGTTTGCATTTACAGACTTGCAGGTAATTACGACAGGCAGCCTTCATTTGCTTTCCTGTGTGTGTAGGAGGGAGGGGGGGCAAAGCAAGGGCACAGAATCCTGGCAGTGTACCACCTCATTAAGTTAATTACAAATAACTTAATGCTGCTGCTTATTACTTGCTGAGGCGGGAATTAGGGACAATTCAAATAAATAAATTACATGATAAAACCAATGAGAAGGAAGAGCTTGTGACAGAGGGCACTGTAGGAGTAAGAGAGTGTGTGTGGCTAATAACAAAGTCCCACTTACTAATGTGTGGGAAAGCCAAGATGTGGTACCGCCTCAGGATCTCCCAGTGCCCCCCTACTGGTGGTAGTTGCTAGCATCAAGGAAGTTGTGAAGCAAAAGGCCAGAGTTGTCAGGTGGAATCCATGTCTTAAGGGAGAGGCATAGGCGCCGGAGGTGTTGCAGCACCCTCAGGTTTTACACGAGGCTCTACTCCTGGCCCCACATGTGTGGTCCTGGCTGCCGGCCCTGTGCCTGGCCCCACACGTGTGCTCCCGGCCCTGTGCCTGGGACTCCACTGCTGATCCCATGTCCATCCCATCCTCGACCCCCTTACCTCTGGCTGGGTCCCCCCCTCCTGGAGACACAGCCCTGCTCCTGGCCTCAGCTCGGGGTGGGGAGTACGAACAGGCTAAGGGAGCTGGCTTTTAGCACCCCCACTATTAAAAGTTTTCCAGCGCCACTGGGGAGAGATGACCACATAGGCATAGTTTGACTTCTGTATTTGGGGGGTCAGCTCCAGCCAGGCCAATGAGGATGAGGGGGGGCAAATTCCATGCCTGCCCAAGGCTTTCAGTTTGGGGACACAATGCCCCCATGCCTCACCCATGGGTGACCAACTTTAGTCTTGCAGGTGAATCTGAGCTAACAGGTGAAAAGCATCAGTAATTAACAGGTGTGATATGATGGATGGACTCAGATTATGGACCAGATTCTGCCCCCCTTACCCATACCCTTGCTCTACAGGTACCTCCACTGACACCACTAATGGAGTAAGATGCTACCCAGCGTTAGTAAGAGTGGCAGAATCTGGCCCTAGATTTGGACCAGACTTCAAGGTTGAATTGTGCTCATGACATTTTGGCCCCAAATGGTGGAAATCTCTTTGAGATCAGTTGGTCTCACAAGTTGTTTCCATTCTGATTGGAGAAAATCTCATGAAGTCAACTGTTCTTGCAAGATTTCCACCATCTTCTGCCAAACTGGGCAGGGCCTGGGTCAGATGACCTCCAGGCACAGGTATGTTATTGACCCCGCCAGAGCTGCAGCTTGACCTGCCAGTTAGTCGATGCAACAGTACTACTTGCACGGGAAGCCTCCTGCTGCCTCACAGTTTTAGGGTGAGTCTACGCTGCAGTTAAACATCCGTGCCTGGCCTGTGTCAGCTGACTTGGGCTCGCAGGGCTTTGGGCTATGGAGCGGCTCAAGGACCTTCCCCCTCATTTCTTTTTCCTCTTCCTTTCCCTCTCTTCCCCCCCTCTCTCTTGGCTGGCTATGTCTAAACAATAAACCTGTAGCATGGGAAATAAAGGAGAGACATTGCAGAGGACTTGATTATGCAAGAGGCAGTTTTCTGGTAGCTCTTGTTCAAGTGTGCTGCCTCAGCAAACCCCCCCTCCCACAAGGGGACAGTCATTTTCTTTTCGTAATGCTGTCTCTCTGTACGTTCTGAGAATACAGCACTGACACCTGTCCTCCCTCCTCTCTCAGCTAGGCATCTCAAGCTTGTATGGTTGCATCCCTTAACTCAGTCAAAACAAATCATTAGGCTTTACTTTCACTGCCTTTGCTTATGAGGCTGCTTCCAGCTCCTATTCCCACCAGACTCTCAACCCTAACTCTGGTCTCAAGCTAGCAGTTTTCATGTTCAACTGAGTCCTAGCTAGTTAACACGTTCACCTGTTGCTATCCCAGCATGCTACTTTAGGCAGAAAGGCTTGTTTTTATTAATAGACAGACATGGATCTGCTGTAGACTGATGTCCTTGAACCTTGAAGAATGTGCCATGATGATGGAGGAAAGAGGAGCAGTTGAGATGAGAAGTGGGACCAGACAGCAGAAAAACATGTGCTGGGGCAAAGGGGGAAAGAGGAACAGAACAAACAGAGGGGAGGGAGAGAGTAAATGGAATATAAACACTGTAATTTCTTTATTCTTTTTTCCAAAAACTCTTATTGATCTCTAAAAATACATAAATACTTTCCTAATGTTACTTTCCCATGTAAGCAGTTGCTCTTGGCTCAAGGATGAAATGCAATTGTGAATGAGAGGGGAGACAGTCAACACAGTAAGTAGGAGCAAAGGTCTCTGGTAGACAATCTGTCCATTAAGATGTGTACTTTAGACTACAAATAAGAACTCCATCCCTGCAATAGCTTTTGTCACTTATGCCCCTGATTTTCTTCCATGGTTGCAAACTTCTCAGTGATTGGTTGCCGGCCACATACTGAAAAACAAAACTCCTCTTACGTCAAGTGACTGTACTTATCAGCAACTACAAAGCCATGTTTAAAATAGGAGAAGAAGGAAAGGAGTGAGAAATTAGAATGGAAAAACTCTATTAGATCATCTAGGCCCTGCTCTAGGATTATTTCTATTGCTTTGTCCAGTTTTTGTTTTAAATGTCCCATGGGCTTCCACCACTTCCCTTGGAGACTATTTCATTGTGTATTGAAAGAGACGTGAGCCCTGATAAATTTAAAAGCTTTGTACAATAGAGTTAAAAGAAACAGCATGTGTCACTACTATTGCATTGTTTTCTGTAGTCAGCTTTGCTTTTCACTTTTTTCAAACCTATTTAGCTGGGATTTTTCAAAGGAGGCTGAGGAAGTTAGACGTCCTGTTCCCATCGAAATTCAGTGGGAACTGGGCACCCAAGTCCCATAGGCTCCTTTGAAAGTCCCAGCCTTACATCTTTATCATCAACATGACTCCATTACATCAGACATTCTCTCAAGCTGTGACTGACACTTTATTAGTGGCTTCCATGTTGTCATGTAAGACTCTGAGTCCATGAGGGAGCGAGGAAAAGGAAAACTGCCTTGTCTGGCATTGCAAATTGTACTAAAGGACAGGCACAAACAGCAGATAAAGATGCTGTTACTTGCCTTAAGTCATGCTCCCTGCTGAGTTCAATGGACCCCAAACTGCATGAGGCTTCCCATAGATAGGGTGGTGGTTTTATTTAACTAGGAGCTTAGTTGTGAGGAGGCCTCTATCTTTAATCCACTGATCTGTGCTTTTAATTGAAATGCAGCATTGATGCTAACTTATCAGGAGAGCTGGCGGCCATTGTTGTGGGGTCCAGTCTGGCCACCAAGGGAAGGGGCTCATATTAGAAGTGAAAATGAAACCAGCTTTTGCAAAGGTGGCAAGTTTCTGGGTGAGGTCGTACAGAATTATCTCCAGGCTGTGGAACCCAAAGGCAGCAGCCAGTCCGCGTTCCCACTATTGGGCTACAGGCCTGGAGCGCATGCTGGCAAACTATATTCTGACTTCCAGTTGTCATAAACAAGCCTCTGAATTAAGCTGAGCAGTGTGGGAAAGGTGCTTCCCATCACACTGTCTGTTCTTCTGTGACCTCACGGCATTTCAGAAAGTATGTGTGTGTGTGTGGGGGGTCCTTGTTCCCCCTTTCTGCGCCCCAGGTCGTGCTCTAGCATGGCACTCCTGGGTAGTTCTTGAGAGACTCCCAAGGAGAGCACTGCTGAGTAAAGAGTGGCTGTGTGAAGAAATCCCACCATAAGCTGTTTCTTGGTAGTCAGTTTATCTCACTGTCTGGTCCTGATCACGATTATTGGTGGGGGCTCTGTGAATTCATCCCCGTTTGAAGTGACTCTGGATCCTGGCCTTCTAGATGTTGTACTTGCCTCAGTGTGGATTTCGGAGGGGGGTGGGGGCTGGGATTTTGCATTGGTCAGGGGATGCGTGAGTGACATAGGTGTTGAGGATGATGAAGGATTCTTAACTGTTTACAGCTGAAATAGAGCCGTTCCAAACAGCCTGCCAGAATCCAACACCTTCTGCTCTTTTTCTTAATTGAAATAGTCTATTTGCCCTCCTGCTGTATGTGTTCAAATGTCTTCGAGAGACAGTCTGCCTGCTTGTCTAGCCAAATGTAGCTGTGGTGTCAAGCACATGTAACTTCTTCAGTGCTGTTTTACCTCCTGGTGCCAGGGCTGAATTTGGCTTGTCAGATTTCTCTGAAAAAGAAAATGTGATTTAATAGCATGAAAGGGTTATTGGGTCTGGGAAGGGAAGTGGGGGCACGCATAATCCAGTGGAATGGGCATTATACTGGATGCCATAAGGCCTGGATCTACTAACGTAGCACAATTCAAAAAGATTCAGAAAGGGATTGGATGCTGATCCAGTAAGCAATAGCTATATGTCCTTGTGTTTCCTGCTTTGCCCTCAGGGGCGGCTCCAGGCACCAGCATAGCAAGCGCGTGCCTGGGGTGGCAAGCCGCGGGGGGCGGCATGCCGGTTGCCGTGATGGCGTCAGTCAGGCGGTGCGTACGCTTAAGGCGCGGGACCGGCAGATCACCCGCAGAAACGCCGCCGAATCCCCGTGACCAGTGGACTGCCTGCAGGCAGTCCACTGGTCACGGGGATTCGGCGGCGTTTCTGCGGGTGATCTAAGATACAGAGTCTTACATGACAACATGGAAGCCAACATGCAGAAGGCCGCCTGACTGCCGTGCTTGGGGCAACAAAAAACCTAGAGCCGCCCCTGTCTGCCCTTGATCTGCTGTGTGACCTTGGGCAAATCACTTCACCTCCTTCGGCCACACTTTTCCTTCCCACCCTTGGTCTGTCTTGTCTGTTTAGACTGAAATGTTTTGGGGGCAGAGGCCTGTGACAGTGCCTGACACCACGGAGCTCTAATCTGGGAAGGGACCTCTAGGTGCTACTTTAATAGAGTTGTACCTCTGTAGAGCTAAAGGCTGTTTTGGGGAGCTTCTTTTGGTGGGGAGAGTTCCCAGCCACAGCCCAACCACCATGGGTTCAAAATCTGGTGTAAAGCAAACTTTCTATGTTAAAAAAAAAATTAAATAACTTACATTGCCCCTGGGTGTGTTCCCTCCCCCAAGACTAATCCATAATTCTTACCTGTAAGTGTTTCTGTTCTGTTTCCTCCCAAAACAACTCTTCTCTTTTTGTGATTTTTTTCCCCCTCCCCTCCCTGTTTTTACCTTCAGGGTTTTTTTTCCTCCTCCTCCTCTCAGCTCTAATCTTTTCCCTTCGCTTTCTCTTTCTCTCCTGGTCCTCTTGAGGCAGAGCCTAGGTCCTACTTGCCCTCCAAACTAGTGTGTTTCAGAGGGTGGATGGGAGAGAGCCACTCTAGTACAGGCAAGCTGTCAGCCCTGCTTGTAGTGACTCAAGCAAATACAGTGTCGTTTCCTTCTTTGTAGCACCTGCTGTACCTGTGGGCATAGGCGTGTGCACAGGGTGTGCTGGGTGTGCCTAGGCACACCCTAATGCCTTGCGCTCCGGCTGGGAAGGCTGCTCCTCCACCCTCCCCTCCTCAGCTGTTTGTGGGGCAGGCTCAGATCAACTGCTTCCTGCGCCAGCAGGGACTGAGTGAGTCTCCAAAAAAAAAAGCCTTAGGGTTAGGTGTGGGCAGGAGTGCGGGGCTATCAGCAGCAGCACAGCCAGCCCCTGCTTACCTAGGGCCGCCCCGCACCTCTTGGGCTGGTGGCCATGGCGTCCACGTATATGGCTGCTCACTGCCAGCCAGGGTCCACTCCGGCCACAGCAGGCAGCAGGTGACCCACGGGAGCCCAGCTAGGCTAGGGCTGGGTGCAATGGGAGGAGAAGCTCCAGATACTGGCAGGAGCCATGCGGGGGTGGGGGAAGAGAAGCCCTAGACGGGGCTGGAGCCACGTGGAGGGAGGGAGTGGGGGTGGAGGAGAAGCCCGGACCCCGGCAGGAGCTGCACTGGGGGGGGGGGTGGAGGAGAAGCCCGGACCCCAGCAGGAGCTGCACTGGGGGGCGTGGAGGAGAAGCCAGGACCCCAGCAGGAGCTGCGCTGGGGTGGGGGGGAAGAGAAGCCTGGACCCCAGCAGGAGCTGCACTGGGGGGAGGGAGAAGCCTGGACCCTGGCAGGAGCTGCAAAGTTGTGGGGTTGAAGTCCCCGTCTCGGGAGCCCCAGCCACCCTAGTGGCAAAAGTTGCAGGGCTTCAGCCCTGACCCCACTCTGTGTGGAGCTGGCCTGAGCCCCTCTCTCTCCCATCCCCCCTGTGGAGCTGGGGCTGTGTGCTTCCGCGGGGAGGCTAGGAGCCTCATCTCATGGTAAGGGGTCTGGGGCCAGGGGGGTTGGATAAGGGGTGGGGGCAGTCAGGGGACAGGGAGCAGGGTGGGTTGGATAGAGGGTAGGATCCCGGGGGGGGGGGGTTAGGAGTAGGGGGTCTCTGGAGGGGGCAGTCAGGGAGCAGGGGGGTTGGATGGGGCATGGGAGTCCTGCGGTCTGTCAGGGGGCGGGGGGTGGATAGGGGTCAGGGCAGTCAGGGGACAGGGAGCAAGGAGGGTCCTGGGGGGGCAGTTAGGGTGGGGGGGTCTCTGGAGGGGGTGTTATGGGGACAAGGAGCTGCGGGGGTTGGATGAGTTGGGAGTTCTGGGGTGGGGGGGCTGTCAGGTGGTAGGGGTTTGGATAGCCGTGGGTGTGGATAAGAGTTGGGGCAGTCAGGGGACAGGTAGGGGGTAAGGTTCTAGGGGGGCAGTCAGGGGACAAAGAGCAGGGAGGCTTCGATAGGGGGAGGAGTCCTGGGGTGGGCAGGGGTCCCAGGATGGGGTAGTCAGGGGACAAGGAGCAGGGAGGGTTGGGAGTTCTGAGGGGGGCAGTCAGGGGGTGGGAAGTAGGAGGGAGTGGATGGGGGCAGGGCTAGGGCAGGGCTCCCTGGGTGCACACCCTAATGAAATAGGCTGCGCACGCGCGATGCCTGTGGGATGCCAAAGTGCTTTACAGAGCAATGAGTTAGATCTGGGGGGTTAGTACAGTGATGGCTGGCCAATGCTGCAGCCATTATGCACTTGACAATAGTGTTTGTGTACAGCCTTGAACTCTAGAAGCTGGTTCATTAAGAGAAGGAATGTTGGGTGGGACTTTGGGGATATCGCACTGCACCTCACAGCAACCATCTGAGAGCTCATCTGAAGGGCCCTTGGTTTAATCTATCATCCGGAGGATGGCATGCAATTCAGTCACCATATTCCACAGGGTGTCAGCTGTAGTGCTCTGAGGAGCCTCAGTCCTGAATGATATAGGATTGACCTCACTTGTATTGTAGCTCCCGAGAGTTTGCATGTGATAGTGACGCGCAGAGCATTGTACACCGAAACTCAAACTAGCATTGCCAGCATACATATGTACGGCATTAACAAATGAACAACAGGACACCAGATGTTCTGCAACTCGGGAGCGTGTCTATCACTTTGACACCTGTTTGGTCCAGCAAAGCTTTGGCTGTAAAATGAGGGAGCTGTCTTTAATCCTCACTGTTAGAAAATGCAAACCACTAATCCTGGGACTTTTCACAGAATGAGTCGGAACCTCCTCTCCCTGCTCAGAAAACAGATGCTAACAGTAAACATGAGAACCATGACTTGCTCTAAACACCTTCTAAAGCAGCTTCACTCCCTGATGATCTGCAAAAAAAAATCCTACCCTTATGTTAGCTGCGACTTGCTTCTGGTCTCACCTTGTACCTAAATGAAGCAGAGTTCACTGAAAGTTCTACCTCTTTCTCCCACACCTTTGGCCAAACTGCTGCTGTTTTATACAGCAGCTCTACACATGGCAGGCTGAGTTTTCCTCTCAGTTACACCTCTGTAAGTCAGTGTAGTGAGTCGGTGTGGCTCCCCTCCTGCCCAGAAGAGGGAGCCCACGTGCCGGCACCAGAGTGGGTGGGCCCACCACCGCCTGTCCCCGCCCCCCGGAAGTCAAGGGGCGGGACAGGAAGTATAAAGGCCGGCCGCCAGAGCTCAGTTGGCGGCCAGCCACCACAGGTCTCACCACCGGGAGACCGTCGAAGACCCTAGCTGGCCTGAGCTACCCCGGGCCCGCTACGAGGAGGAGCCGCCGGAGCCCGTTCACGCCCGCCACTGGGAGAACCCCTGGGAACCGAACCCCGCTAACCCTGAGGGTGAGACTGGACCCGAACCCCTCAGCCCCTGCTGCTATCCAGAGGAGCCGCCTGAGGACCATTGGCCGGACTTCCCGGCAGAGCTACCAGACTTGCCGCCGAGCCCGGGCAGAGAGGAGCCCATGCAGGTGGACTGGCCCGATCCCGGCGCAACGACCGAGGTAGGCTGTGAGGGGGATCACGGAAGTAGCCCGGGGGTAGCCGACCCCGGTCCGGCTGCAACTGAGTGTGAGCCTATGTCAGTGTGTTGCGGTCTGGATACCCCACTGACCAGCAGCGGCAGCAACCGCTGTTAGGGCCCCGGGCTGGAACGCAGTGGAGTGGGTGGGCCTGCGTTCCCCCCTGCCACCCTCCGTACGGGTGGCAGGCTTCCCCCTCACCCAACGCTCGGCTACAGCAAGCCTAGGCGTACCTTTGAACTATTTGCTCGCTCAGCCCCTGCAACAAGGGCCTGAGCCTTACTGTGTTTGCCCCGCCCTGATCCAGGGCCTGGGCTTTGAACTATTTGTTCGCTCAGCCCCTGCAACAAGGGCCTGAGCCTTACTGTGTTTGCCCCGCCCTGATCCAGGGCCTGGGCTTTGAACTATTTGCTCGCTCAGCCCCTGCAACAAGGGCCTGAGCCTAACTGTGTTTGCCCCGCCCTGCTCCAGGGCCTGGGCTCTGAACTATTTGCTCGCTCAGCCCCTGCAACAAGGGCCTGAGCCTAACTGTGTTTGCCCCGCCCTGCTCCAGGGCCTGGGCTCTGAACTATTTGCTCGCTCAGCCCCTGCAGTCAAGGGCCTGAGCTTTAACTGTGTTTGCCCCGCCCTGATCCAGGGCCTGGCCTCTGAACTATTTGCTCGCTCAGCTCCCTGCAACAAGGGCCTGAGCTTAACTGTGTTTGCCCCGCCCTGATCCAGGGCCTGGCCTCTGAACTATTTACCCGCTCAGCCCCTGCCATAAGGACCTGAGCCTAACTGTGTTTGCCCCGCCCTGATCCAGGGCCTGGGCTCCTGAGCTTTAACTGTGGTTGCTCCGACTCTGCACCAAAGAGCCGGAGTTTCAGGACTAACTGACTGCTTATTCCCAGAGTAGTGAGTCGGTGTGGCTCCCCTCCTGCCCGGAAGGGTCGAGCCCCGGCTAGGACCTACTACATTTGGCGCCCAACGTGGGGCACGAGCCCCTGCCCCTGTGAGAAGGGGCTAGAGGGGGAGTGGCAGTTGCCCCCCCCCCCCGTTCTAAGGATGGATATGGAGCGGCTGTTTCAGCTGCTCACGGAGAGCCAGGAGCGGCAGCAGACGGCCCAGCTGCAGCAGCAACAGCAACAGCAGGCCGCTCAGCTCGCACAGCAACAGCAGCGAGATGCCGCCCAGCTCCAGTTGCAGCAGGAGCAGCACACAGCCCAGCTCGAGCAACAGCAACAGCTGGTGCGGCAGTTGGGAGTCCAGCTGCAGCAGCTGCTGGTCACGCTCCCTCGCCCCGCACCGGGGCTGGCAGGGGAGGCTGCAGAGATGCCGCGGTTAGCTGCCCCCCTTCGCTTGACTAAGATGAGCCCAGACGACGACCCGGAGGCATTCCTGGTCACGTTCGAGCGGGTAGCCCTCGTCGCCGGGTGGCCCAGGGACCAGTGGGCTACCCTCTTAGCCCCCTACCTGACGGGGGCGGCCCAGGTGGCCTATCGTGGATTGGCGGCTGAGGAAGCACGGGACTACGACCTGGTGAAGGCCGCGATATTGGACGCCCTCGACGTCAGTCCCGAGACTTTCCGACAAAGGTTTCGGGGCCAGACTTACCCCACCGGGGCCCGACCGCGGGTAGTGGCCCAAACCTTAAAAGAGGCTTGCCGACGGTGGCTACAGCCCGGCACCCGGACGGCGGAGGAGGTAACTGAGCAGGTGGTGTTGGAACAGTTCGTGCACACCCTACCCTCCCGAGGGCGCGCCTGGGTGCTTCGCCACCGGCCGACGACACTGGCCCAGGCAGTGTCGCTAATGGAGGACTTCCTGGCCGCCGAAGATGCAGTAGGGCCCACCTTCCGCCGCCCCGGGCCCGAACCAGCCCGCGGCGAAAAGAAAGGGGAACCCCTGAGCGGACCACGACCCCCCGCACCGAGGCCCGAACCCCGCCGCGAGACCCGGACCCGGCACGCGGACCCGGCTCCTCGGACCGGACCAGTGGCCCCGGGCCAGGGGCCCCCAAGGGCTCGGCGAAGCCCCCCCCGGAGCCCAAGCCGGGAAGGCCCCCGGAGCAGACGACCTGAACTTGGACCCTGCTTCAGTTGTGGGAAGATGGGACACCTCCGGCGAGACTGTCCGGAGATGGATTGCAGCTATGGGCAAGTGTGGGCGGGCCACACTCGAGCCAGGCCAGCCATGAACCCCAAGCTGACCGTCCCGGCGGCCGTCGGAGGGCGGACTACGCGGGCCTTGATCGATTCGGGTTGTGGCCAGACGTTGGTCCGTAAGGACCTGGTACCGCCGGGTGATAACCGCCTCGGATGTATTCATCTACAATGCATCCATGGGGATGTCCGACCATACCCCAGCGCCCGGGTCCCCCTAACCATCGCGGGGATCACCCGACACCTGGTGGTTGGGGTAGCTCCCCATCTTGCATACCCTGTGATCCTCGGTCGGGACTGGCCGGCCTTTGAGGAAGTCCTACGGTCCACGCCGGCCCTGGAGGCTGATCGGTTGGGGTCCTCCTCCGAGACCCCCGAGCAAGGTCCAGCGACCGAGATAGACAACACGGACGCAGCGGGACCGCCGCCGGAGCCGGCCCCTCAGCCCCGCTTCGATACCGATTTCTGTCGGGACCAGCGAGAGGATCCCACCCTTAGCCGCTTCTACGAGCAGCTCGCGGCAGTAGACGGGAAGGTTGTGGACCCCCAGCGGGCCACCCTGTGGCCCCATTTTGAGCTACGCCGGGACCGGCTCTACCGCCTGGACCGTGACCCCCGCACCCAGGAACCACAAACCCAACTGTTAGTGCCCCTGTGTCACCGGCGGGCGGTAATGAAGTTGGCCCACGATGTGCCAGCCGCCGGGCACCTGGGGCGAGAGAAGACCCTCGCTCGAATCCTGGCGCGCTTCTTTTGGCCAGGAATCTCTCAGGAGGTGAAAGAATATTGCGCCTCATGCCCAGAGTGTCAGAGGGTCGCCCCGCCCGGGATCCCCAAGGCACCCCTGGTCCCCATGCCAGTGATGGAGACGCCCTTTGAACGGGTCGCCATGGACCTCGTGGGCCCCCTCCCGAAAAGTGCCGCGGGGTTTCAATACATCCTGGTCTTGGTGGACTATGCCTCTCGGTTCCCCGAAGCCATCCCCCTGCGAAGTATTACCGCCCGGTCTATCGCGGGGGAATTGCTGAAAATCTTCGCCCGAGTAGGACTGCCTAGAGAGATATTGACCGACCAAGGAACGAATTTCACGTCCCAATTGTTGCGACAGGTCTGTGCCCTCTTAGGCATCAAACAACTCCGGACGTCCGTGTACCACCCGCAGACGGACGGGTTGGTGGAGCGGTTTAACCGCACTTTGAAAAGCATGTTGCGGAAATTCCCCGCAGAGGACCTCCGCCACTGGGACCAATTCCTTCCACCTTTGCTGCTAGCCATCCGAGAAGTCCCGCAGACCTCAACAAAATTTTCCCCTTTCGAGCTGCTGTACGGACGCAGACCGCGGGGCCTCTTAGACCTGATGAGAGAGACCTGGGAACAGTCAGCGTCCCCAGCCCAGGGCCTCCTGAAATATGTCATCCAGTTACAGGAGTACCTTGCCCAGGCCGGAGCCCTGGCCCGCGAAAATTTAAAGACGGCGCAGGAACGGCAGAAACGGACCTACGATCAGGGAGCCCAAGTCCGGGAGTTCCAACCAGGAGACCGGGTCCTACTCCTCCTCCCGTCTAGTGAGTCAAAATTGTTAGCCCGGTGGCAGGGACCTTACGAAGTCGTGCGTAAGGTCGGTCCCGTCACCTACGAGGTGCGGCAACCGGACAAGCGGAAGGAAACCCAGCGGTATCACGTCAACCTGCTGAAACGGTGGCAGGACCGGGAGGGCCTCTTAATCAACCCATGCCCGCCCGAGCCGGAATTGGGACCCCAGGTACCCTCGACGGATGACCCCCCGGCACCCCAATTAGGACAATCGCTCACGGAAGAGCAATGTAAACAGACTAACTGCCTGCTGCAAACCTTCAAGCGAACCTTCACGGCCGTACCGGGCCACACGTCCCTGGTCAAACACTCCATCCAGACCGAGCCGGGAAAGGTGGTTCGAGAGACGACCCGGCCCCTGCCCTATCGGATGCGGGGTGCGGTCGAGGAGGAAGTAAGAGCCATGCTGGCTCTGGGCGTCATCGAACCGTCCCAGAGCGAGTGGCGTAGTCCGGTGGTCCTGGTGCCCAAGCCGGACGGTACCCGCCGCTTCTGCATCGACTTCCGGAGGGTAAACGCCATCTCGCGCTTCGATGCCTACCCGATGCCCCGTGTAGACGAGTTACTGGGCCGCCTGGGGGAGGCTCAGTATATCACCACCTTAGATCTTAGCAAAGGCTACTGGCAGATCCCCCTCGAGGAGACCTCAAAAGAGAAGACCGCCTTTGCCACTCCAACGGGGCTGTACCAATTCACACGGATGCCATTCGGTCTCCATGGAGCCCCAGCCACCTTCCAGCGGCTGATGGACCAACTTCTGCAGCCCCATCAGGACTATGCGGCGGCGTACATAGACGACGTGGTCATCTATAGCCGCAGCTGGGAGGATCATCTGCCCCGGGTTGCGGCGGTCCTAAGGTCCCTACGACAGGCGGGCCTGACCGCCAACCCCAAAAAGTGCCGGATTGCCTGGCAAGAGACCAACTATCTCGGCTATACCGTCGGGGGCGGGCAGGTCAAGCCCCTCGTCGGGAAAGTCCAGGCCCTCCTGGACTGTCCCACCCCATCAACCAAACGGCACGTTCGGCAGTTCCTGGGCCTCGTTGGGTATTACAGACGGTTCATCCCCCAGTTCGCGACCATCGCAGCACCCTTAACTGGGCTTCTGACGAAGGACAGCCCCCGGCAGGTACGATGGTCCCCCGAATGTGAAGCGGCCTTCCGGACACTGCAGAAGTGCCTCTGCCAGGAGCCGGTTCTCTATAGCCCAGACTTTAAACGCCCATTCATCCTGCAGACCGACGCCTCCGGCGTAGGATTAGGGGCAGTCCTGTCCCAAGAAGTGGAGGGAAAGGACCACCCCGTAGTATATCTCAGCCGGAAGCTGTTCCCCCGGGAGAGGAATTACGCCGTGGTGGAAAAAGAGGCCCTCGCGGTGAAGTGGGCCTGCGATGCCCTGCGCTTCTACCTCCTCGGGGCCCCGTTCACCCTCGTCACAGACCACGCCCCCCTCCGGTGGCTAATGCGGATGAAAGATAATAATGCCCGCATTATGCGGTGGTACCTCGCCTTACAACCCTACGCATTTACGGTCCAGCATCGAGCAGGTAAGGACCATACGAATGCGGACTTCCTATCCCGCATGGGGGAGATGGCAGGACCTGGCCCCGACAGGCGGGAGCCAGTCTTAAGGGGGGGGGTGTGTAGTGAGTCGGTGTGGCTCCCCTCCTGCCCAGAAGAGGGAGCCCACGTGCCGGCACCAGAGTGGGTGGGCCCACCACCGCCTGTCCCCGCCCCCCGGAAGTCAAGGGGCGGGACAGGAAGTATAAAGGCCGGCCGCCAGAGCTCAGTTGGCGGCCAGCCACCACAGGGAGCAGACGTGCGGCCGGGAGCTCCCGGCCGGGAGACCGTCGAAGACCCTAGCTGGCCTGAGCTACCCCGGGCCCGCTACGAGGAGGAGCCGCCGGAGCCCGTTCACGCCCGCCACTGGGAGAACCCCTGGGAACCGAACCCCGCTAACCCTGAGGGTGAGACTGGACCCGAACCCCTCAGCCCCTGCTGCTATCCAGAGGAGCCGCCTGAGGACCATTGGCCGGACTTCCCGGCAGAGCTACCAGACTTGCCGCCGAGCCCGGGCAGAGAGGAGCCCATGCAGGTGGACTGGCCCGATCCCGGCGCAACGACCGAGGTAGGCTGTGAGGGGGATCACGGAAGTAGCACGGGGGTAGCCGACCCCGGTCCGGCTGCAACTGAGTGTGAGCCTATGTCAGTGTGTTGCGGTCTGGATACCCCACTGACCAGCAGCGGCAGCAACCGCTGTTAGGGCCCCGGGCTGGAACGCAGTGGAGTGGGTGGGCCTGCGTTCCCCCCTGCCACCCTCCGTACGGGTGGCAGGCTTCCCCCTCACCCAACGCTCGGCTACAGCAAGCCTAGGCGTACCTTTGAACTATTTGCTCGCTCAGCCCCTGCAACAAGGGCCTGAGCCTTACTGTGTTTGCCCCGCCCTGATCCAGGGCCTGGGCTTTGAACTATTTGCTCGCTCAGCCCCTGCAACAAGGGCCTGAGCCTAACTGTGTTTGCCCCGCCCTGCTCCAGGGCCTGGGCTCTGAACTATTTGCTCGCTCAGCCCCTGCAACAAGGGCCTGAGCCTAACTGTGTTTGCCCCGCCCTGCTCCAGGGCCTGGGCTCTGAACTATTTGCTCGCTCAGCCCCTGCAACAAGGGCCTGAGCCTAACTGTGTTTGCCCCGCCCTGCTCCAGGGCCTGGGCTCTGAACTATTTGCTCGCTCAGCCCCTGCAACAAGGGCCTGAGCCTAACTGTGTTTGCCCCGCCCTGCTCCAGGGCCTGGGCTCTGAACTATTTGCTCGCTCAGCCCCTGCAGTCAAGGGCCTGAGCTTTAACTGTGTTTGCCCCGCCCTGATCCAGGGCCTGGCCTCTGAACTATTTGCTCGCTCAGCTCCCTGCAACAAGGGCCTGAGCTTAACTGTGTTTGCCCCGCCCTGATCCAGGGCCTGGCCTCTGAACTATTTACCCGCTCAGCCCCTGCCATAAGGACCTGAGCCTAACTGTGTTTGCCCCGCCCTGATCCAGGGCCTGGGCTCCTGAGCTTTAACTGTGGTTGCTCCGACTCTGCACCAAAGAGCCGGAGTTTCAGGACTAACTGACTGCTTATTCCCAGAGTAGTGAGTCGGTGTGGCTCCCCTCCTGCCCGGAAGGGTCGAGCCCCGGCTAGGACCTACTACAGTCAGGCATAGCTTTTCTGAAGTCAGTGGAGTTACACTAGTGTAAAATGAGTGTTAAATGAGATTTCCCTGTGGGTTAAGTATCCCTAAACAGAGAAAAAGGGTTAGAACATCGACTGTGGCTGAAATATGTTCAGCACAGTTGGGTTGGAGGGAAGAAGTGATCTTGGGGTTCTTAGCATAATTGGAAGCAGCTTTGGGGCTGCTCTACATTACACATAGCTGCCGGCAGCTCCCTGGGGGCCTGCTCAGTATCAGGGGCTTGCCAGAGTGTGAAAGAACCTGTTCACACACCCCTTCTCCCAAGATCACCCTTTTTGCCTGGGGCTGGGAGGTGGGACGATGCAGAATTGCTACACTGGCTCTCTACCACAGGAGCTTCTCTCTCACTTAGAGGGAATCCACAAGGAGCCAATTGAGCCTGCTTTCTGACTGCTTTGCTCCACTGGAGTGGACTCAGGAATCGGGCCCATAATCTCTGCAGCATCCAGAGATTTCTGATCATGTGTCTAAAGTTACGTTAAATGGGCATTGAGATTAAGAAAGAAAATACCCACAGCCCCATAACTTCTGGGCAGGATCCTTTCAATCCTCCTTAGAAGGAAGCAGGGGCAGTGAAAGGTGATTTGAACATCAGGGCAACATGTGACCAGTAGGTAGCTGGGGCGGGGCGGAGCGGGGCAGCGGCCGCTCCCCCACCGAGCACAAGTGGTGCCTTTTTAATTTTGCTCACCCGGGAGCGGGAAAAAAAAAAGGCGCCACCCGCTGCGGTGCTTTTACTGACAGGGCGGCGCTCCGGGTCTTCAGCTTTGCTGGGGATGACATATGTGCTTGGAGTAGGAGAGAGCTCCAGGAAGCTCAGCGACTCAAAGGTGCTGTACTATTGGGGGAGACTGATTTCCCCCACCCTCCTCCGCTTGCTTTTGAGCTCTGAACCTTTTGTGCCTCGCCTCAGGAGTTGTTGGGAGAGTGGAAAAAGCTGAATGTGCAGGTCCTGCTGTGTTGCTCGTCAAGATTAGCACATAGGGGTGGGGTTTGGTAAACCAGAGTGGACAATTTCCCCCCCCCCCCCCCCCTTCAGGGGCTGTAGTAGAGCTTTCTCCAGGGACACATCACATGCTCCCTCCATCTCAGTACCATGCTATAGCAGGGCTGTCACAGCTGCTGCCAATGCAGTGTGTCATTAGTCCCCTTGCTGTCTCTGCTGGGCCATAGCAAAGCTGTTGCAATTGTTTGAAATATACTGCGCACCTTCCGTTATTCCATGGGGTCAGTCTGGCTGCCGGAGATATACCACGAACCTTTCATCTCACTCTCCTGTGGGCTGTAATCGTGATAAGTTATTTTAGACTCAGATCTATTGTCACTGGCTGGTTTGGCAATACAGATGCTGCAAAAAGAGATGTCACTGCTACACAGCTCTCTCTGTCCTGGTGTGTGTATGTAAATGTTTATGCCAGGTGTGTGTGTATTTATAGTACAGTGGACTTACCCGTTTAACTAGGCAAAGAGAGGGATTTAAGGGCGGGTGGGGAGAGAAGGAGAGACCTGATCTAATCCTGGGATGTTTAGGAATTGCTGCATTATGTATCCAATGAGATGGATTGAACCAGACCCTGTCAACAGCGAGAGCCCCATACATGTAGTGCCCTTCAGAATCAAAAGGGCAGGGGTGGGAGTTTAGGGAAGAAGGGACAAGAGGCAACAGACCTATTTAGTCTTTTATTACCGCTTCTCGGCTCTTTGAGCTGTGGCGCAAACCTAGTATCTGTTCTTATCAGTTTACTTTCTGAGACATGGCACCAGGTACCCTGAGAATCCAGCCACTGTAGGCTTGCAACGTAACAACGGCCAGATGTTTCCCAGATGTTTTTCACTTCCTGTCTGGCTCCTCCGCATTTAGCTTTTTTGTGTGTATGTATTTGTTTTGGACTACAAACAAAATAAAAAAAGGCTTTTATAACCCTGTTCCCATGCAAGGGACAAGTTCAGGATATAATTTGAAATCTATTCACTATTGTCTTGGGGCATTTCACCTCTCCCCCACCCCTCAACACCCTACACACTTCTTTTGTTAAAGGTTTTTCCCCATATGATACCTTTTCTCAGTCGGCCACTGGGCATTTTCTGTTATCTCTTCCAGCCATCAGAGAAATGGTGGGAATGTCTTGAGGTTGCTGGGAATGAAGCACGTTTCCTATATATGTTGAACACTTAGATAACCTGATTCTGGCTGTCATGTAGGAACTGTGGGCTATTAAACACACACGTATAATACTTCTGGATAGGATTCTCCTTCCCTGTGGGTAAGGAAAGCTCTATCAAAATGCATTAGGAGTATATTTTGGTGTTCTTGATATACAGTGTATTTTGTGCGTGTACGTGTGCAATTATGAATGAGTATATACGTATTGAGCACAGCCCCTTTTACCTGAAATGCTTCAGTGACATCAAAGACAGGTAGGTAAATAGGATAATTAATTGTGCTTGCAACCCTTACCATATGCAATATATTTAGAGAGAGCACCAAGAGACAGAGAAATAAGACAGCCCTGGAGAGAGAGTGAGTGAGAAGGATAGCACTTTAGACCATTTTTAGTAGGGTCTGTGGCCCAAGTATTTTGATTTATTCATTTATGGGAATAAATAGGAAGCTGAATGAGATACCAAATAGCTAAGGAAGAGAGAAATGGAAATATTAAAGGCGGCACCATCAACTTGAAAAAAAAATCATATTTCTGTCTGAAAATATTGTACCTACAAACATTACAAGTAGTCCCTAAAGTTACTATAAATATCAGCTAATTGCTTTCAGTTATAGTAATCTTAGGGACTACTTGTAATAATTTTTAGTCAGTTTCATTGTTCCTCTGTATACCCAGCTAATTAGTCATTTTTTTCCATGCTGAAAACACCCTTATAAAGATCAGTAAAAAAGAAAAAAGTCTTTTAACAATTAAAAAAACCAAAAAACAATTCAGGACATGTTGCTTAAAAGATGCTCTGGCTGAAACTGGGGAAAACAAAATTAAGATGACAGTATCCCTTTAATAAATGATTGTCAGCTGGTTTTTGTGCCCAAGTTAGCCTTTTCTACTTTATGGAGTTAGTCTCTATCTCTCTCTCTTGTCCCCTCCCTCTCCCTCCTTTAATTGCCTGTTAAATAATTTAAATATTTGGGACTAAAGGGCTTCAATTATCCATTAATTTACATTAGTAATTTATATATCAGGCTGAATGGACACACTGTTAGTATAATGGGCCCCAGTGGACTGGCAGAATCCACACTGCAATGCATTTTCCTGGAATATGATCTGTTTCTTTACACCTCCAGGCCTTTATTTTAAACACACGTGGGCACATGTATTTGATTGCATGCATGCACACACACACACACAGCTATGTGCATCTGTACACACAGGTATGTATGCACACACATGGAGGTATGAACACCCGCTCTTTGGTGACTCTCCCCCTCCCCCCTCATGTACAGAAGTTTGCACAGACACACACACACACACACACACGCACATGTACAGGTAGCTCACTTGCACCTATTCACTTTTAACATGCACACATATCCACTTGTTTTAGAATACAGAACCTCCTTCCCTACGTTTCTTGAGCAATTCCAGCCCATCTTTTCCTGAGAGCTGGTGCTTTCCTGACCTGTGTAATTTGTGCAGATTTGCCTCAGTGTCCTGTTAATCAGCATCTCACAGGCCTGAGATCACTCTCTTGGCAGTAGCATAGCAAAGAAGAGAATATTTATTGTCTATTTAATATTAAAGGGGACCTAAATCATAGCGAGGGAGGATATTTTTCATCCTTCAGAGGCCCACTATGCTTCTGCCAGGGCCCTGAGGATTCCACACACCCTCTCTTTCCCTCCCCTCCTTTCAGTACTTCTACAGTTCCACCCTGGGACTACGCACATCATGACCACCTTCCTTAGTCACTGGGCAGCACATAAGAGCCCATTTTTGCCATTCCTTTATCAGCCCAGGGGGTTGCAGTCGTGCAGTGTAAGGGATTTGGTCCTCCAGACTCATTAAGGCTGAGCATGCTGTCACCAGGACATTTCCTGCCTCTGAATTTTTTGGTCGAAACTTTGAGACTGCTCATTTGGGTGCTTTTGGCTTGAGATACTTCAGTTCTCAGAAGTGCTGAGCATGCCTATCTCCAACTGAAGTTAGTGAGAACTGTGAGTGCTTAACCTCTCTGGGAATCAGGCTCAAAACATGTCAAGGTGGGTCCCCAAAACCTGAGATGCCCAGAATCACTAGGCACTTCTGAAAATGTTGGCTTTAGGATTTACAGCAGTTTTCAGATGCTGTCTTTGCTGCTGCCTTCAAGGGCACCTATGCGTTCTGTTCAGTTCTTCCCTGAATTCTCACTAAGCAACACCTTTCCTGCCATTCGCTCAGCTCTCCCCGCTGTTCTGGGTGACACCTGCCTGTCCCCACCTGAGTGACTGTATGGCTGTAACTTGGTTGCGGTTTGCCTGCCCTGACATGCCTTTCTCACGATTCACAGCTGTAGGGCTAGGCCAATAACCTCCTGTGCACCTGTGGTACTGAATAGAGAAGGGCAGTGGCCAGAGACTCCCTGCCCATCTCCAAAGCAAAGAGCAATCCAGTTTTGAAGGCAGAAGCTTGGTCTTAGCATTGGTTCCGATAGCAAAGCCAGGCTCTAAAGCCAATCAAATTAGCTGTTGAAGATCTGAATCCGCTTGGATATGGAGTTCCCCATTACAGCTGTGGAGAGGGGTTGGGGGAGGATAATATAGTGATAAAAAATCCTTCTACTCTTGTATCTCAGTTTTTCTTCCCCTCTAGGGTACTAGGAATGAACTCTCCTACATGATTTGCATAGCTCACTCAGTGTATCACATGCTCTGTCACAGAGATGTATCCCACTCCCGTCCCCAATGACTCTTCATCATATAGGTTAGGTCTTCACTGCACAGTTAACTCAGGTGATCAGCAGCTGGGTCTGAGTACCCAGGTTAACCTTGCCCATGTGCAACAGCCACATTGCAAAGTCACACTCAAGTTTTTGTGTCCTCACTGGTGCTATACTCCCCTGTGTGTGTCACTAGGATTTTGGGGCATATCCCATGGGTCTTTGTGCTGCAGTGTTGTTATCTGTATTGTGGTAGCACCTAGGAGCCCTAGAGCAGGACCCCATTGTGCTAGGTGCTATACAAACATAGAACAAAAAGATTGTCCTTGCCCCAAAGAGCTTACAGTCTAGGTAAGTGTAGTGGCTCCTTGACTCCTTCCCAGTGAATTGTGGGGAAACTTGTCTATCCTTCTGGGCACTTGGGAGAGGGAAATTGTGGGAAGGTATTGGAGGACTCTCATGCTAAAGCACTATGTTCTCACTCCAAAGTGGGTGGCTTACTAGCCCAAGTGAAAGCCTCACTTAACCTGTAGCCTCGAGTGCCCTTGAAGGCGGCAGTGAAGACAGCATCTGATAAGAGCTTTAAATCCTAAGGCCAACATTGTCAGAAGTGGCTAGTGATTTTGCGTGACTTAGCTAGCCTGAGTTTAAAACACCACTGCACTCGGGTCAGAGGGTTTTGTGTGTGTGGAGATGAGGCTAGGGGCAACACCTGAGCTCCTTGGTAGCCAAAGTCTTGATTGTGATCTGGTGAAAAGAACAACACTGGTACCGTAGCAGGGTGGCTGGGGCTGAGCAGGAATCTTCTCAGCTGACTCTCCCCAGCACAGGATTCAAAACTTCTTTGCTGGATAAACACCAATGGCCTTTTCTAGTGAGCTTCACTGCAACAGTGGAGTGAAGAAACAAACTGCATCTGTTACGGCAGCACTTTTGATGACACTGATCAGATTGGCACTTGGGGCATTCAGCACTGTGAGGCCTTTGAAAGGATCTTTGTGTGCTTGTGTGCCTGTTCTATAATGCATGCGTAACCTGCAGCTTTGAGTATTCCATCATACGGTTGACCATATTTTCAACCTTCTTTGTAGCAATTGTTCTCCACTCTAAAACTCAGATCTAGTCATTCAGGAGTTATACTTTCAATGAAACCCAGTATTTTGGATTAGGACAGGAGCTATGAATACTATTACATGGCTATGGCTATGCCTCAAAATGGAAAAAAAAAAAAAAAAAAAGATGGTAACTCAGGTTAGCTAAATTAACTTAAAATGACAGTAAAGACACAGCAACTCTGCTCTGAACTTGGGTTAGCAGCTCAAGTTCAAAAGGCAGCCTGGGATTGAACTCACTCTTCTTATCCAGGTTAAAAACAGAGTTGCAATGTTTTCACCACTATTTTAATCTAAGTTAGCTAACGTGGGTTAGCTAACCTGAGTTAAGAACATCCCTTTCTGTGCAGTGTAGACATAGCTGTATTAGTTAGCACTAGCTTAAGAAATGGGGCCTGCATAGACTTGTGAGAGCACTAGAACGAAATGGATAGTACTCTCACAGAATAGATTCCTTCAGTGCCTTTTATTTGAGGGATCTAGAAACTGTTTTACAAACTCATGAGTTCTAGACAGCACAGTGGCTGGATAGACAAATAAGACAGCCATCATGAGTTCAGTGACAGTTCACACACAGCTGTAGAAATCTGTTTCAAATGGCGAGATGATAACCCAGGTGTTGTCAACAGCATTTTTTATTCCCTCTGTTGTAGAAAGGTGCCACTGGGTTGTTAGCTTGTCCCAGAGACAGGCAGAAGGAGCCTGTTTGCTCTCCTGTCCAGATACTAACACCTCTTTGCTTCAGCACCCCCTTCTCCTCAGAACTTCACTCCACTGTCGGCATGGGTTAGCCTGGGAAAATGCATTGTCCATGTAGCCAGCTCTAGCACCAGCCAATGCTAAATATCTCTCATGTACCAGGTAGGAAGAAACCAACTAATAAGAAAATATTTACATTAAACATTAATCACTGTTCTATGTGGTGCTGTGTGGATAGGGAAAAACAGGAAGATTAAGGTGATAGGAAGCGTAGAAACCTCGAAGCTTTGTGTACAATGGAACCTCGATAATCTGAACCTTGATTAGACAGTCTGTTATCTGAAGGTCAGACTTGACCCCCAAGGTTTGATATCATTCTATGGAAAACTTTGTTCATTAAAGTCCTTAAGCATGTAAACCTGCAGTTTGTGAACTCCACAGCAAAAAGGCTTTTCCCTGAGGAATATGTAAATTCAGCTGCCTTTCTTCTGCAGGGTTTTTCTAAACTCAGTAGGCACTTGGCTCCGCTAAACCCATTTAGACAAATCTTTAATTATCTAGATAAACTTCATGTCCCCAGTTCCAGTCCGATAATTGAGGTTACTCTGTGTCTGTTGAAGAATCTCTGAGGATATGTCTACTCAGCAGTAAAACACTCACAGCTGGCCCAGGTCAGCTGGCACGGGCTATGTTTGGGGCTATAAAATTGCAGTGTAGACATTTGGTGTCCCAGAGCCAATGGTGTCCCAGAGCCTGGACTCCCGCCTGGGTACAAACATCTTGCAGTGTTATAGCCATGCAGCCTGAGTCAGCTGACCCAGACTAGCCACGGGTGTTTTATTGCAGTATAGATATACCCTAGGCAATCATCTCACTAGTTTCTGGAAAAAGAACAGGAGTACTTGTGGCACCTTAGAGACTAACAAATTTATTAGAGCATAAGCTTTCGTGGATGCATCCGAAGAAGTGGGCTGTAGTCCACGAAAGCTTATGCTCTAATAAATTTGTTAGTCTCTAAGGTGCCACAAGTACTCCTGTTCTTTTTGCGGATACAGACTAACACGGCTGCTACTCTGAAACTAGTTTCTGGCTATCCTGTCCCAATTAGTGGGAGCACACAGCTTTGACACAGATTTCCTTATCAGAGTTGTGTGTAAATTCTGTAAGGTGGTGGTATAACGTAGACAAATAGGTACAGGGATCTGTGTGTTGACCAAAGTCTTTCTGAACTAAACCAGATTTCAACTCTGGTCCCCGGAAGTGAAAGGCCAATGTATTTATTCCCTCTGCTGCAGCAGGCAATTAGTTAACTTTCCAGACTCAGTTTAGCATTGCTGGGTTTCTTACCTTCTCAGCTGGCTTTTCCACTGCAGAATCTCTGAGATGAAATTCAGAGATGTCAGGCCCCCTTCCTGTCACAGACTAACACTAGATTACATGAACTGCCAGTTACCCATTATTTCATTGTCACAGAGATGCTTGTTTCTGATGAGGCAGATTCAGGTTGGCAAATCGCCTTGCATTTAAATCTTAATGGCTAATGTCCACTGGAAAATGACAGCCATTGCTCTTGTCTGCTGTCATAGAAATCCAGCTCAGCATGTCCCAAGCACAGTATCTAGACTCCACTCTGAGAGGGCAGGTTTCCTCCTTGAGGTGGCACACAGGTTCCATTCCAGATGGGCACAGAAATCCAGGTCTCGTAGTGGCTAATGAAATCCAGTTCAGGTTCTTGCCATTCCCAAAGAAACTGCATCAGACAAGGAGGGCTTCATGGTCTATCAGTAACTATATTTTTGCTTTTCAAATGGGGACCCCTAAGTGAAATTGTGGACTGAATTTTGATGACTTCCTGGAATGGATTTTGGATCTGCTTCTGGAACTAGCAGAGTAAACCAAGGGAGGATGAGGAATGGGGGAAGTACCTTTATGGGCCAGATGAGCAAGACTACTCCGATCAGCAGGTGGACATGACAGACACTGATGGAGCAAAATCCCTTAAATTACAGACCTGGTGTCAAGGGAGATGGGCTAATGTGGGAGAATCAACCCTTAGAAGGTAGGAGTGAACAGTACCTATAGTTCTGTTCTGGTTCCCTGGACAGCCAGCTGAACTTGGACATACGCAAACCGAACCTCGACAGATCTCAGACGGTGATCGTTAGCACTCTTGCTGGTTTGTTGTAATTATTTCCATTTATACAGTCTTGCTGCCACTAACCCAGTCATTATGGTAGTACCTCTTCTCATGGTCCAAAAGGCACCAGACCAAAGGTCTTAGACTACATCTGCTGATTAGTAATTAGTGGCTCATTCACACCTTTGGGCCTCATACCATTTCTCAGGCTATCCACAGAAGTGGACACAATAAGCAAATCTATTTTATTAGGGCATAAACTCCAGGAGCCTTGACTGAGGACAGCCATACACTATAACCACAAAAAATCACAATGCTGCCTGGGACATAGACAACGTTAGTAGCTGAGTCCTGAATCTTCCCATGACGGGGGACTTGCACTCTGAAAGGTAAAATGATTGTGTGTGTTCTGAGCATGGGAAACTAGTGTTGGGCATTGCTGGAAGTTTACCAATTCCAACTCTTTTATCCAAGATACCCAACAGGACAAATCACCAGAAGAGGCAGGAGAGTAACGGGTATGATTACACTGCAATTAGAGTTGTATATCTAAGGGTGCTGCAGTCACCCGAGCTAGCTTTAAATAACAATCGTAGTGAAACCATGGCAGCATGGGGGGCAGCAGGACTGTACAAGCCCACTGGGGACATTGTTATGTTATCATGCTGCTGCTACGTAATCCATGCTGTGCAGCCTCACTGTTATTGTTCAAGCTAGCTAGATCAAAGCAAGCGCAGGTATGTCTAGAGGTGCTGTAGCCACACCTCTGATTGCAGTGTAGATATACCCTGGTACGGGGGTAGTCAATTATTGTTGTCAAGGTCTAAATTTCTTGGTCAAAATAATAATAAAGATAATAAGTAAATACAAAGATTTCAGGGTCCATTCAAAAGCGTCCGGCAGTCCAGATTTGGCCCGCAGTCTGCCTATGGACTACCCCTGCCCTAGAAGTTGGTGGAAAGTCAGCAACACCAATAAAGTTGTTCAGTTGTGGTTATATTCGTGTGTGTGTGTGTTTCTTTCTGTACATTCAATGGAGAGTTTTGCCAAGTATCTGTCATGATACATTATAGGAAAACAAAGCATTTCCTTCTATGCCCCGTCATGCCAACGCACCTCCTCCCATCCTGATTTGTAAATTACTATTAAGTGCTGATGGGAAGGACATAGAATGAACTGTCAGGGGTAAGAGCAGTAATCATGGCTCATGTGTCAACATGAGTTTGTCATCAGATTCCTTCTTCCTCCTCATTCTGGGATGCTTACCAGTTTTCATTTTGACTCTCTTAAGCAAGCTGAACAGACAGATGAGGAGAGGAAATACCAAAGAGGACAGAGGAGAGGCATAATTTGCTAAATGGGCAGATGCAGGGGTTAAAGTGGTGGAGAGTAATTCCCCAGAAAACTTCAAATGGCAAAACTATTTTACCCAAACATGGAATATAAAGTGCCCTGTGGTCTTACTTCCTTTCCAACCATAGCTGACTAGAAGCAAAGAAACGTGTTGTCTTTGCTAATTAGTTTGCTCCCTGACTGCTTCACTGATGTCATAGTCTAGTATCTGTGACCTCACAGTTGTTATTGTGGTGACACATTGGAATTGATGGGAGGGAAAATAGAAACCAGAGTCATACTGGTCCTTGCCGAACATCTGGACTGCAAGTGCTACGCTGGGCCTGGCTGGAGGTGGATTACTTGCCTTTTTTCAGCCTTGACTGTAAATTAGTTAGCATTCCCACCATGCTTTGAAGTTCTAAAGCAACATAAATATGCTAATTATTACTTAAAATCCCAGTTAAATAAAAATGAACCAATCCAGTAACACAGTCACTGAAGCCCCTTGCCCCTCTCTGTTCCTTCTCATGGAGGCAGCACATCCTTCTCTCTGGGGGAGAACCTATGAACAGCCTCTGCTCCCTCGCAGCACCGCATGAAGAACACTCTCTGGCAGGCCTCGATGCCCGCCCAGATCAGAGGTCATTTCATGACCCCAGTTACCTGTCACATGGCCTTATGTAAGGCTGTTCACTATTACCTCCTGCTTCTTCTCCTGTGCTGACAGCCCTTGCGGTTCAGAATTGTGCGTCCTCCATCCTTTCTCTTTCCTGAAATACTTTGGGTGCATTCTAATGTACTTGGAAGTTAGGGGCTGAGGGCACAAGGAGAGGCTGGAATATGTAGATTAGGCACTACACAAGCTGTTGCCACATAGGTGCACTGGAAATTGCATCTCTCCGCACTGGCTCGCAGCACACTCTGCTCTTCCAGTTGTGTGGGGGTGATGATGGGGGCAGCACAGCTACGCTAATGCCCCTCTGTTTTGAATAAAGCTGTTTCCTGCCATTCCAGCCCAGGGTTTTAGCAAATCTCTGCTGGTTCACAAGAGTTGTGACCTGCAGCGCCTCCATCCTTCTCCAGTCTGTGAGTTAGCTTTGATTTTTTGAAAGTAGACCTAGCACCCTTGGAAAATCCCCCGGATCAGACCTCAGGGCTTTGGCAGCATAGGAAGGTCCCTTTAGGGAGATGCTGATACTGATGCAACGTGCAGTAACTGTGGGAGAAAGCAGCCTGGAAGCTTTATTTCTTTCCTTGCATGGGGATACCTGTGCCAGTAATGTAAGGTTTTCAATGCAGTTGTCAGGAGCTGGAACCTGATGTAACTAGCACCTTGCTTTCTTTTTGTTTTGGTTACAGTAGGTTCGGTCTCTGTTGCTTATAAGACATACGCATGTTTTCACCTAGCCTCTTTATCGTTAGTCTGTTGCCAAACGCTTGACTCTATTTCAGCTGGCAGCAGTTCTAGCAAAATGACAATATTACTAATCCCAGGCTACCCGGAAGGTGCAAGGGTTATCATGTCACCTTTGGACTCAGACTCTGGGGCTGGTGAACATTCAACTGTGTTGTTGAGATGGCGCGTTCAGAAGCGGTGTGTGTAGCGGAATAGGTGTGTATGATGAGGCTCCCTGACAAGTGGTACACTCAAAGGTATTATCAGTCTTAAATCAGCTTGCGACTGGTGGGTGGGAGGCAGAGAAGCATGGCCTATGGATGACAACTTCACAGCCTGGGGATTGCTGTAATTAACACTGAGGACTGTACCAACGTCCAAAGGGCCCCAAGAGTGGGGGAGCATGAGCAGGATCTTAAAGGGACCTTTGCATCCTCCTGCCCAGCTGTGCTGAACGCCCCTCAGCCGCCCTCGCAGACCTGGCCCAAAGCTTAGATGTGGATCCATACTTTAGTGAAGATCAAGGGTGATTAGATCCAGAGTTCTCATTTGAGATGATCTCTGTCAGTAACAAACTGAACAGCGCTAAGTGAATGCTGTATATTTCTAATAATAAAGTGATTAAAGTTTCTGGATTCTTTTTATCAAACTTTCATTTCACTTCCTCCTCTTTTCGCTTAGCAAGTAAGATTCCTCGTTAACACACAGAGAAGAGAAGGAAGGGCTCCAGCGTTCCTAGAGCAATTGCAGGGCTGTGGAGTTGAGCCCGGAGCTGGAGCACGGAGCAGCTCCGGAGCAGTGGAGCTGCAGGTTTTTGCCTGGAGCTGGAGCGGAGCCGGAGCACAGCTCCAAAGCCCTGGGAGTGATAGAATGGTCCTTAGTCAATTTATGCACGCACGCATACATGTCACAAGTTTCTGGAGGTTGATGTGAATTTGCATGCTGCTACATAGTACCATATGGACCAGCAATAATTGTACAGGTAATTTGTCTCAATGGGCTCTCCCCTAACATTATTGGGATTCCCTGCCACAGTTGTGTGGTGGTGCAGTGCTGCTCATGCAGGTCATAGTCTTTCATATCTTTAGCGCCCTGGATGTCACCAAATGTCATGAAAATGAAAGATGTTCTCAGGGAAATGGAGGGTACTGGGTAGCTTTGGTGCACAAATGGGAGCTGTTGTATGAGAAGATTTACTCTTTGTATTGATATGGGTAAGAGCCAGAGTATGTATTTCCGGCTCTCGCTCATTCTCAGGAGTGCCATCCTCCATAATGACTGCCTGCAAAGTGGCTTGGGCCCAGCAGGCATTATGTGCTAAAAGCTTCATTACCTACAGTCGCTGCAGTTTCATGTACAGTGTGTTCCATCTGAGAAAGGCCTTTATTCCTGAGTGGCACGTGGTGGGGGAGGGGCATCGGCTGTGAGCAGTACCAAGCTGGAGTGACTTTTTAAAGATGAGGTGCAGGTAGCTTGCTGCTATTGCCCATCAGGTCTTCAAAGGCCTGTGTGGGTCTTGTGGTACTAACAATGTCAACACGAACACATGGCAAAGCCATGCAATTAGAACAGGGGCTCACATGCTTTGACTGTCTTTTGAGCGGAGGCCAAACCCAAGTGTTTTCAGTTGTAGTTTGAATGCTGAGGTGTAGCATACGCAATTGCAATCATTGCCTGAGGAGTCCAAGTCCATGGTACCCACATGGTACCCACATGGTCTGGATACATCAGGTACCCACATGGTCTGGATCTTCATCAGCAAATCAGCCATCTGTTTTCTTTCTTCTCCGTGTTGATTCTGTTTTGTGGGACTTGAATTTGGCACTCATGGACAGGGAGGGACTGGTGGTTCTAGTTAGAGACAGGCAAGTGCTGTGCAAACTTCTGATGCACAGCTCTGCCAAAGCACCGTAGTCCTCATTTATAGCCCTCCTGCTGCTGTCCTGGACTTGGGCCCACCCGGTGCAGAGAGTGTCAGTCACACTGAATTATGTTCTCCTCCCATACCTCTGAGCAGCCATTGGCCCAATTTCAGAATTACAAGGTGTGGAGATGCTGCTCACTTGGTGTTGGGCTCTTAACATATCTTATTGGCATGTTTCTTTTGACTCAGTGTCTCTCTTTCCAGTGGGGATGCTAACTGCTTTGTTAGCACTCAGTTAATTTCTCCCAGGAATCTTGGAGTGCTGCCACCACATTCCACCCCAGGGAGGTGCTCTTTGCCATTTCACCTTTTGGCAAAATCAACTACAGCATTTTGCAAAAGTGACAGTGCATTTTGCAAAATGATGGAATGTATGTTTGAGAAAACTGAGTGGGGGGAGGGGAAGCAGGTTTCTGCAATGACGTTGTGTGAGCCTAGGGAATACTGAGAAAGAGACTATGGGAGGGAATTGTTTTTTCTGTGAATGCCTTCCTCCCACCCCCCAAAATGTAACACAAACCTACCACAATGTGGAAATTCCCAATAGTGAAAATAGGAAAGAAATGGCATTAAGTCTGGCCGCTGGATCTGTGTTTTGAATATATTTTTTTAAAACAGTGTTTCTTTGGTAGCAGGTTCTGATCTGTGCTCCGAGCTGGGAACGGAGGACTAATCATTTGGAAAATCACCAGTTAAAACTTACCGGCTCCCTGTTTCCAAAACAATAAAGGCCATGCATGCATGCAGGGAGAGAGTCTCTTTATAGCTCTGATTAGGAAGTAATCCAGTGGCACAAGAAGTGCCTGGAGCCAGTTCCTGTTTGTAAATGTTAATAATACATGGTGAAAGCATATATGCCACATATCGCCCAGCTGCTCCTAATGCGACTGTGGGGCTGGGTGGGAGGGAGGGAGGGAGCCAGCTGCTCCTGGCTGCAAGACACAAACCTGAACAATTCAAGGAAACTCCCAAAGGAAACCAACAGGCTGCAGGCACAGAGCGTGAGGAGCTAACTGAATGGAGAGGCTTCCCACCAATGGTGAGAATAAACAGCCCGCTTTAAGACTGGCTTGCAATCAGTGGGAATGGAAGTGGAGGGAAAGGACTTTGTTGTCAATATAGATTTCCTTTCTTTCAATATTTTTTTGTTTTTCTCACCCCCTCTCCCCCTTCCTTGTCTGGCCAACAAACAATAACATCAGTAACCTTAAGGAATGAGCTCTCAGCAGCAGGTGCAGTTAGGGGGTCTGCTATAATGAAATATCTGCACTCAGAGGAGGAGAAGTCATGCAGCCCATGAGCAGAGAGAGCAATGCGAAGTGTAATGAAAGGACACATCACTCTTGTGTTTTATATCGCCAGATAGAGTTATGGAGCAACAGAGATGTTGAGTCATTTATACAGACACATGAGCATGTATGGAATGGGTGAGTGGCAGAAAGTCTGACTTTGAGATGGTCCCGTTACTTGTAGCTGAAAATGCCACAAGTGCACTATACTGTTCCTCCCAAAGCAGTTCTGATAGCACCTCACATGCCATATAGCCCACAGATGTGACAGAAGAGCTATTTTACAAAGGTGTTCAAGAGTTTTTAGGCTGGGATTTTCAAAGGGTATTAGACACCCAAATCGCTTAAGATTCCTTGAGAACAAAAGTCTTAAACTACTCTGTATGTCTTGTATATCCTGTAAAGCTAGGTGAGGTTCACATGTACCAAATGTGCAGGGCTTAAAGGGGAAGGAAAGAATCAAACTAATAAATACTTCTGAAAATGCCCTAAAATTGCATTTCTATACACAATCAAGGTGGATATAGTATTGACTGGAGGTGAGGTTTATATTTGGAAAACTGTTCCCTGCACAGGTGGAATAGGTGACTGACAGTGGGACAGAATGCCCAGAGCTGCATGGTGACAGTATCCATACCTTACTTAGGTTGTAAACTCTTTGGGGCAGGAACCATCTTTTTGCTGTGTGTTTGTACAGCACCTATCACAATGGAGTCCTGGTCTATGACTGGGGCTTGTAGGAGCTATTACAATATAAGTAATAATAATACTTGCATATACAAAATATCCAAAAGTCGAGGATGTCATTGTGCAGCTGGGTTTTCAACCCCAAAGTCAATAGTGTTCCATATAGTCAAGAACCTTCATTCTCTACGGCTGCTATCTCCCCTCCATCAATAGCAGTGGCAGCCATGTTGGATACATGCATAAGAAACTGTTAGCAATTTTTAATTCGTTTCCTTGTAGTCACTGTGAAATTTTAGTTTTGTTCAGAAGTTCCTGGTGTCCCTGGGATGGTTGAGAAGCATATTTATTTAGGGTGGGTTTTTTTTCCCATAAGAAAACATCATAAACACTATTTTTTGTTCTTTATGATGTTTCTAAGAAACCTGAAAGGATACAGTAGAGCCACGATATGTGCCCCAACTACTTTATTTAGGGCATTGAGGTCAGTGGGACTACTGGCATTTGTAAATATTTCTAGGATTGGGCCCTTAGGATGGAATAAGTTTGTTTCTCAAATACTCGGGATTCACCCTTCAATGCACTGCAACATCAGAGTTGCCACTCGCTGCAATTAGCTGTTCAAAAATATTTGTAGATATGTCTATATATTCGTTTCTTTTTAAATGTTTTTTTAACAAAAAACTGAAGTAGGAGGGAAAAAAATGAAAAGTCTTTTCGTTTTCAAAAAACAACATTCTGAAATATTTTGGGGGTATGAGAGTTTTTTTTAACCTTTTTCTCTTTCTTCTCCCCTTTCCTCCATTCCACCACCCCATTTTTGCTCTTTTTTTTTTTTTTTTTTTTTTTTGCCTTTCCATTTTGCCATTGGAAAAAGGGGAGAAAGAGATGGGGGAGAAAACAGACAACAGAAAGCTGACAATGGAAATCTAAATATTTTCAGCTTTCGTTTTTAGTTTCTTAACAAAAAATAAACAAAAATTGCAGTTTTTTAAAAAAGAAGTTTCAAGTTTCCTGCAAAAAAACAATTGGCATTTTTTCAACCTGCTCTAACTATGATGTTTCTCTTTGAGAGATTAAGGGACTTGAACCCTTATCTCTGCTGATGTCTTATCTGCTAGTAGATTAATTTTGGGCACCAGATCTAGTTTTGTTTATAGGACAATATTAAAGCTAGTTGTTTGCCAATCTCTAGCTGTAATGTTTTCCGTAGCAGGCAAGGGAATGACCCTGGCTAGTGTATGTGTGTGTTATTTCCACATTTTAGGAGTGGCTGTATAAATCTCAAGCAATGGTGGAGTGGAGTGAAGTGTATCACGCTGCCTATTGCCACATGTTCTGTTTATACCACACCAGAGAGATGGGCTGCAGAGCAGCACCAGGGATAAGGCTTTTGCTATCAGTACAGTTGTTCATGTTATCAATATAGTTGCTAGTAGAAATGTAGAATTGCTGTGATTTATTGATAGCTTTTATTCCCCGCTGGTGCTATTTAGATGTATATTTATGCTATAAAGGACAGGCTGCACTGAGCTACAAGAAGATATTTCTATCGAGGAGTTCTGGTGACAGCAAAAATCACACGAGGTAGAAAAAGGAGATTGAGGTGGTCTGCGTGTATTGGGAGGGAGAGTTTCGTCACCAGCATACCAAATTAAAATGGTTGCTGTTACATTTCTGGAATACTCTCCATGGATAAGAAACAACCTTTTACGTAGATAAAAACTGTTATCATGTCCCCGCTCAGTCTTCTCTCTTCCAGACTAAACAAACCCAATTTTTTCAATCTTCCCTCATAGGTCATGTTTTCTAGACCTTTAATCATTTTTTTTTTTGCTCTTCTCTGGACTCTCTCCAGTTTGTCCACATCCTTCCTGAAATGTGGCCCCCAGAACTGGACACAATATTCCAGTTCAGGTTTAATCAGAGCAGAGTAGAGTGGATCTCGTGTCTTGCTTACACTATTCCTGCTAAGTATCAGAGGTGTAGCCGTGTTAGTCTGGATTGTAAAAAGCGACTGAGGGTACGTCTACACTTACCTCCGGGTCCGGCGACAGGCAATCGATGTTCTGGGATCGATTTATCGCGTCTGGTCTAGACGCGATAAATCGATCCCAGAAGTGCTCGCTGTCGACGCCGGTACTCCAGCTCGGCGAGAGGAGTACGCCGCATCGACGGGGGAGCCTCCCTGCTGCGTCTGGACCCGCGGTAAGTTCGGACTAAGGTACTTCGAATTCAGCTACGTTATTAACATAGCTGAATTTGCGTACCTTAGTCCGAAGTGGGAGGTTAGTGTGGACCAGGCCAAAGAGTCCTGTGGCACCTTATAGACTAACAGACGTATTGGAGCATAAGCTTTCGTGGGTGAATACTCACTTTGTCAGATGCATGTAGTGGAAATTTCCAGAGGCAGGAATAAATATGCAGGCAAGAATCAGTCTAGAGATAATGAGGTTAGTTCAATCAGGGAGGATGAGGCCCTCTTCTAGCAGTTGAGGTGTGAACACCAAAGGAGGAGAAACTGCTTTTGTAGTTGGCTAGCCATTCACAGTCTTTGTTTAATCCTGAGCTGATGGTGTCAAATTTGCAAATGAACTGAAGCTCAGCAGTTTCTCTTTAAAGTCTGGTCCTGAAGTTTTTTTGCTGCAGGATAGCTACCTTTACATCTGCTATTGTGTGTCCAGGGAGATTTAAGTGTTCTCCTACAGGTTTTTGTATATTGCCATTCCTAATATCTGACTTGTGCCATTTATCCTTTTATATAGGGACTGTCCAGTTTGGCCAATGTACATAGCAGAGGGGCATTGCTGGCACATGATGGCATATATTATATTGGTGGATGTGCAGGTGAATGAACCGGTGATGTTGTAGCTGATCTGGTTAGGTCCTGTAATGGTGTCGCTGGTGTAGATATGTGGGCAGAGTTGGCATCGAGGTTTGTTGCATGGATTGGTTCCTGAGTTAGAGTTACTATGGTGCCATGGGTGGTTGCTGGTGAGAATATGCTTAAGGTTGGTGGGTTGTCTGTGGGCGAGGACTGGCCTGCCTCCCAAGGCCTGTGAAAGTGAGGGATCATTGTCCAGGATGGGTTGCAGATCACTGATGATGCGTTGGAGAGGTTTTAGCAGAGGACTGTAGGTGATGGCCAGTGAAGTTCTGTTGGTTTCTTTCTTGGGCTTGTCTTGCAGCAGGAGGCTTCTGGGTATGCTTCTGGCTCTGTTGATTTGTTTCCTTATTTCCTTGTGCAGGTATCGTAGTTTTGAGAATGCTTGGTGAAGATCTTGTAGGTGTTGGTCTATATATTAGGAATTATCCTCGACAATCCCTCCGTAATGTCTCGGATACAGGCCCCTGGCAGGTGCGTACCTCCCAGGATGCCACGGCAGGGCGACAGATTTGTGCCTCTGTCCCCCTCAGAAGAGAGTCACCAACCACGTTTCCTCCTGGGAGTCATGACTGTGATCCTCCCAGCCCTGGGGGTACATGGCTTCTCCTCCTCCACCTTTCAGGGTGATTCCTCATTGCTCGTTGCCAGGGCAGCATATCGTTTTCCATCTCCATGGTGGGTTGGTTGGGAGTTAGGGATGGAGTACTGCCTGCTGCCAGAAGAAACCATCTGCCAGTGTCCTCCCTGTGACAAAGCCATATCCTCCTCCCCCAGTGGTGTGATAGCAGTCCTCTGTAGCTGGATAGCTTCCTTAGCCTTGGATGATTCCATATGAATACTCATGGGCACGGATGCTCCTCAGCCTGGCTACCTCCTCCTGTAGCACTCCCACCTGGTTCCTGAGAGATTCCACCAGCAGGCACCTTTCACACTGGATGGTCCCCCCAGCGGGAAAGGCAGGCCACAGTCTCTGCAAATCCACACTAGGATCTGGGTAGAGGCACACATGGTTAGATTGTCTGTCTGGATACAGGCGCAAGTGGAGGGGACAGGAGCAGGGTTGGCACATAGGCGATGCAGCCCTTCCTAACCATAGTGATTATATTACAACTCCCTCTTACAAACTCCCCTGTTTGCTAGCTCCTCTTGGTTGCTTAGCCTTTAGCTTTTAAGGCCTTCTCTCCTAGGTCAGCCTTACCCCCTCATTAATCACACAGGGGTAGGCTGATCACAAGGCTGATCAAAGATGATCAACTGACCCAGTAACTGAAAATAACTGAAATAACCTGAAAGAGAAAGAAACACACAAGCAGCCAAACAAAATCACTCACCCCAAAGTTAGTACTCGCACCTTGTTCGTTCAGCAGGGGGTAGGGTGACCAGATGTCCCGATTTTATAGGGACAGTCCCGATTTTTGGGTCTATTTCTTATATAGGCTCCTATTACCCCTCACCCCCATTCCGATTTTTCACATTTGCTGTCTGGTCACCCTAGCAGGGGGATCTCCTTCTCCCCATCCCTTGGTCGCTTAGCCTCTGGCTTTTAAGGCCTTCTCTCCTAGGTCAGCCCTACCCCCTCATTAATCACACAGGGGGAGGGTGATCACAAGGCTGACTGAGGCTGATCAAAGATGATCAAGGATGATCCTGGGAACAAAGGCTTGTGTGAGCAGAGAATGGGGAAGGAGTAGGGTGACAGATGTTCTGATTTTATAGGGACAGTTCCGATTTTTGGGTCTTTTTCTTATATAGGCTCCTATTAACTCCTATCCCCTGTCCTGATTTTTCACACTTGCTGTCTGGTCAACCTAGGAAGGAGGTAAGTAAGATGTTGATCAGATGGCGAAGAGCAATGATTGCCTTTCTATAGTGAAGGTTTTAAAACTACTGTTCCCGTTGTTGGGCTAGAGAAAATGAACACATTTAAAGTTATCCATGCTGTATATGGTATGGAGCACACAGTTGTTCTGCCTCCTGTCTCTCTCAAAATCGTTTCAGAGAGGTATTGATTTCTGAACACTCAAATGCAGATTGTCTCTGGGCCTCACTTTCTAAATATGAATGATCTTCCTCCTCCTCCTCCTTAGCATAACACTGTCCCTGGGGAGCTAACAGACAAGCTCTGCATGAGTTTTATAAAAAAGTGATTTGAATGGGGCTGACTCCTGTGATTGGAAGCTGAGGTTGAGCAAGTAGTCCTGCATCAGAGGGGACGATAGAACTGCAAGGCTTGTGTGGTAAAGAGAGCAATTACTCAGTGTCTGTGTATTGTACTGTACAGTAGCAGTGTCCTCTCTGGCTATTGGTACATGCTAAAAGTCATGCAAATGAGCAGAGTGAGGAAGAGAGGTAGAGATTGAGCCCCATTACTGAAAAAGGGATCTGTTTAGGCAGAGCCTTACACCTGCACCAAATCACACTTGTAGTCAATAGGGCTCTGCATGGAGTCGGGGAAGGGTTTGCTTGCTGAGATCACTTTGTAGGGTAGGGACAAGGTAGATCTTCAGGCTTGGTCAGCCACTGTATATCAGTGTGTGTTAACAATACCATCTATATGTTTGTATGCTACAAATGAAGAGAAATGATCTCTATGATGGCACCTCTTCTAAGGGGAAATGTAAAACTTCTCTAGCACAGCACTAGTTGGCTGCACAAGTGGGGCGGAAAGGGCATTTAAAAGGGAGCGGGCTAACAATAAATCATTTATCAAGGTAGCAGTTGAACCAGGCTTATTACTAGGGCTGGTCAGATACTATGGCAATGATAGCTATATAAGTTTCTAGACAGACAGGAAGAACGTGGGTGAGTTTCTAGAAAGTTCTAGCAGTTGCACAAAATTGCTCCAGGTTATTTTTGGTTCTCCAGAACATTTAGAATAGTTCTAGAGATCTCAAGAGTAAAAAATGCTCCCTTCCACCCCCCTCCTAAATGGGATTCTAGAGCTTGGAATTATGAGTTCCAGGTTGCCCCTCAATTCTGTGGGTCATCGGCTTTATTTGATATTGGATACGGTACAGCCCATCTTTTGCAATCTGATTTCTCGCCATTTGGATCCTGAGCCACTTTCAGTGGGATGCAGAACCCTGACAAGTCTTGAAGCTGTGGGCAAGGCAGGAAGCTGCATTGAGGTTCCTGGAGAATCATAGAATATCAGGGTTGGAAAGGACCTCAGGAGGTCATCTAGTCCAACCCCCTGCTCATAGCAGGACCAATCCCCAGACAGATTTTTGCCCCAGATCCCTAAATGGCCCCCTCAAGAATTGAACTCACAACTCTGGGTTTAGGAAACCAGTGCTCAAACCACTGAGCTATCCCTCCCCCAAGTGTTGCTAGCTTTGGTCTCCCTAGTTTTTCAGTTGAGATCTGCCTCAGCTGGTAGTGAGATCTACAATATTGTGTCCATCTCCTTTCTACATGGAACATTTTTGTCTCAGGTGGTTTAAAAGCATTGGTTACAGCTTTTTAAGTCACCTTCCATGCCTTAAACAAAACATGATTGCTGCCTGATTTCCATGTTAAGACAATGCATTGAAAAATAATTGCTTTAAATTATAAACTCAACTGAATGGTTGGGAATTTAAATTTTTAAATATATGTGTAATTTCCATTAATGAGAGACCACTTTGTGTGTGCAAAATGGCTCCTTTATTTCCCATGTAGTATTTTTAAAAGGTGTCACTCTTTAAAAGGTGTTGCCCATTCCTTTTGTCTGAATCATTTATTTCAATGAGATTTCATATTGTGCTTAATTTGCTGTATGTTGGACGATAACTAATAATAATGCTTTGGACTTTCTGACATTAACTGGAGCAGTCACTTCCCTTTCTTCTTCTCGTTTTTGTTTTGAAACTGTCATTCATTTCACAACAGAAGTGCAATCTAGTGATGCATGTGCAGAAAACAGAATATTACTGCATTCATTACTGATGGATTTTTGTACATGGCGTAAAGCCCATATAATTATTATATCCATTAAAATAATGTTGGGGCTCAATAAACAGAACAAAATATACGCGAGTAAAATGATAATAGAATTAAAACAGCACAAAGAGAAGTTTCTTTTCCATAATAAGAACCAGCGCTAGATGAAATTTTGAGATAGTTTTCAAACATAACTGCCTCCCTAAAGGAAATGTGTAAAATAGTACAAAAGAATCTAACACAATAGCAGAGTACAATATGGATTTGCTACATATTATTTTTAGTCTCCCTTCCCTTGGTATTTATGGAGATTTCACAAGGCTCATGGATATGCCCTGTTAAAACCAGAAACAAGGAACAGTTTGCTCCAATCTGCCTGTGATGTGTTATAAATCTGTGTAATGAAAAATGAGCAGGTTCATACCATGACAAATCTCATCTGTTTACACTTCTCTGTCGGTTTCCCCTTTGATTATCATAATCATAAAGATAAACCAAAGAATAGTACTAATAACTCTATAAATACTAAGACCTAATACATAATAAACAGGCAGTCTTCTCCTAACTCTGAATAGGGCAAGGCTCTGGCAATATCTCGTTTTTGTCTTCATTGAGGGTTGGTTTTCTTGATTTCTATCCTTTTGGGAGACAACTTGTATTTGTGGGTGTTTAGAGTTGTTCCCTTTTCATGGTTGAGGTTTTGACTTGTGTATTGGGAGCTTTTGGATTATATGCAGAAGATGGAACTGAAAGGTTGTCACTGAGAATCTTTCTCCCCCTCCCCCTATGCCCCCTTTGGAGAGCACATGGATTAATCATTTTAGTCATACTCTTGGTATTGTCCTTCATTGTGGTTTGGAAGCCCCAGAACAAGAAGCTGCAGACCCAGTGTTGGTAAAGGGTTACCGCAAAAGTTGATTTTTTCTTAGGTAATGTGTCTTCTCACTTGGGCCATGCCGAGAGGCCATAAAGCCAATCACAGAGATTTCGAAGCAGAAGTAAATTCCAGGTGGTTCTGTTCAGTCTTAGGAGGAGTTAGAGTGTTAGATACATCAGAACCCTCAAAATGTCTGAGTCCTGAGATACTGTTCAAATTCTTGTCACGATCCCTCCTAAGGAACTGGCCATGGATGCTGTTGGGGAGCTAAAGCTCATGTCCCCTCAGAACCCAGAGTGTCATGTTAGAACGGGGCCCCAGAATATGCCGAGGCACTTGGATGCCATTTTTTTGCAAGGAGAGTAAGGGAATTTCTAGGACAAGCCTATTAGCAAGTCCCATATCTGTTGTAATGTGTGCCAGCGGAATCCCTGAGCAACTGAAAACATCCCCATTGGGCTAAGCCTTGAGAGGAGCTGGGCACCTGCAATTCCAGTTGATTTCCAGGAGAATTGCAGGAGTGCATCTGCGCTAAACTTAGTTCTGGAGCAGATTCCTGTTCAGCTGAGGCCCCTTGCTATACCTGTGATCAGTGCATGGCATATATAGTGCACATGGTGAATGGTGAGCTCCCGTCTCATGGTAGCCAACTTGTCATTCCTGCTGCAGCTGAAAGTTTATGGACCTTGCCAGAGGTTAATGAGCCAAAGTGTACCATGTTGTAAGTCTGTCAGTGGTGTATATTGAACCACAGCTCCAGCATGATGGATGGTGCCAGTTCGAACCTTACAAATATAAAAATAAAATGAATCTGGACTGCCCCACTCCTATAGTGCTCCCCAAAGAGATGGAGTGTTGTTTAAAGAGGATGGTGTGACCAGACTGGAGCCCGAATGGAAATTGCCAGATAGGTGGGGGTGGCGCATCCCCATTGGTGTCAGGATGAGTAGTTAGATCCCTTGCTAGAGAGGCTAATAGCTAATGACTGGAGGTGGGAGGGGGAAGGTGAGAGGAAAGGGCATGGTGGATGATACCTAATCAATATACACCATTCATTAACACAGAGACTTTCAGGCTGTTTGTCCTCATTCTTCCTTCCTAGGAGAGCAACGCAAGGTCAGTTTCAGCAGACGTTGTTCACCTATTTTATTTTAGTTTTATATTTTAGAGTGAATGTAGGACTCATAAAAGTGAGAGAATAACAACGTTGGCTAGTGCTGGCACACTCCTTGCCAGCTTCCCATGCACACAACTCCCCGCCTCCCCACCCCACAGCATCTTCAGTTTGTCCAGTTCTGGGACCCACTCCTACCTTTGCTTGTGCACTTTACCATTGCCAGTCATGCTGGGCTGTTGGTCCAGGTTTCTTCCACATAAAATGGCACTGATGCCAAATTTTGCAATGGTTTATGATATTCTTGTAACAGTGGTGCTTACATCGCAGCTGAAAGCAGGCTCTGATTGTGCTGTACAAACATAGCAAGAGGCAGTCCCTACCCAAAGTGTTTACACTCTATAGATGACAGGAGAAAAGTGGGGAAGAGGAAGAGTGAACCCTCTTTCACAGATGGAACAAGGCCCAAAGTCACACAGGAAGTCCATACCGGAGCCATTAATTGAACCCAGATCTCCTGAGTCCCTTTCCAGTGACTTTAACCACACAACCATCCTTCTTCATTAAGAAGCTGATGTATGTTAACTGTTCTTGAAGACCACCAAAACAATTTTATTTGTGTCCTGAGGCAGGATTTGCATCCAGGAATCCAAAGGTGAATGATTGCTGCTGTAACTCTCCTTCCAGAAGCAGTAACAAAGCTCTGATTCAGCCAGTCAAAGAAGCAGGAGACTTTGCGTGGAATCTCCACTTAAGCTGGTGCCTGACCATTGCAGATAGAGCACTAGCAGTGCAGTGGTTTTTGTTTTGTGCTTTATGTTGACAGTGTTAGATTTTAAGCTGTTCAGGGCAGAGGCTGTCTTATTAATTTTTTTGAAGCATCAAGGACATGCACATTATGTACATTTACAGTGCTATAGAAATACTAACACACAGTAAGTCTGCTCTCCTGTGGGTTGTAAGACTTTGGTCTAAGTTCATTGGTGGGTTTACTGTGCACTTGGCTGGGTGGTATTGGTGGCCTGAGAGACATAGGAGGTCAGACAAGACGATCCTGTGGTCTTTTCTGGTCTTAAACTTTATGACGATTTCCTGTAGAAAAATAATTTTCCCTGACCCATCGAACGCCTTTATTATCCTTACTTCTATCCTCTACCTCCAGCTGTGCAGCACCTTGGGAGAAAGTACAGGAGGAAGCAGAATTCCTCCCAAAGTGTAGAGCATTGTACTTCCTGTGCCCGGAGGTGCCTGGCAGAGGTTCAGCCAGCCCAGCAACATGGTGAGGAGTCCAAGAGGAAGGGGGTGGAGAGCATAAAGGGGAAAGTGCAGGCCCAAGGCAAAAGAGCAGGATGTTGGGGTCAGGGCAGTGTTATTGGTTCTTCTCATTAACAGGGCGAAAGTGACATATGCTGGAGGCAGTTACTTAGGAAGAAATCCTGAGCCCTGCCAATCAAACTGTCACACTGAATGTGGAAGATGGAGAAGAGGAGGCAGAGAGGCAAGAAGAAGTGGGTGAATCACTGTAGGGGCTATTTTTGCAAAAGGGCATCGGGCAGCTGAAGCTGGGTCAGGGGAAGGACATGGATTGGTAAAGTGTGACAGTGGGGGAGACAGAGAATGGAGCAAACGGTCAGCAAGACCCCTCCTTAGCTCAGCGCTGAACTCTTAAAGTGAAAGGGACCAGCGAGGGAAAGAACTCAACCCAATAAAACAAGAGGCTATTCAGCCAGCACTCCTGAGCGCCAGCCCCTCCCTAGTTGGTTACCAAACTTTTTTTCTTTCTTTGTATAGACATCCCTCTCCTTTTTTCTCGGTGTCCAATCCCCATTTAATAAAGGTGCACAGCAAGGGAGTTCATCTGCAGACTTTTAATTTTGTTTGGAGAAGAATCTGCTTATTTTAAAACTGTATAATTACTGTTGGCTTAAAGCACCCCCTCATTACTGGAGTCTGGAAGGAATGCTCTGTAATTACAGCATTCATCTACTGCAGGGAGGGAGGGGAAAGGAAGGGATCTGCTAACAGGTCTCAGAAGCTGGAGACAATTCATGTGTGAAGAATGTGTGAGAGCACATTCGGTTTTCAGCCAATCTGTCAAAGGGAGAGGCTCAGCCAGCCCATGCCTAATACTAGGGAAGTGTTCACAGGTTCAGGCTAGCTGGAGGCCCTTGTTGCCCATGAATCTGGTGTGAAATCCTGGCCCCATTGAAGTCCAATGGAAGTTTTGCCATTGACTCCAGTGGGGCCAGGATTTCACCCTTGAAAGTACAGAAAACCCTTGGAATCAAGTAGTACAACAACAACAACAGTTGATACTTAGCACTTGTGTAATGCTTTCACCTGATGATCTCAAAGCACCTTGCCAAGGAGAGCAAGCATTATAATAACTGTGATACTGGAGCACGGAGTAGTGGATTGTCTTGCAATCACTGAAAGTGAGTCAGTGACAGAGCTGGGAATAGAAACCAGGTCTCTTGGCAGTGAGGGGCTCGTGACACAATTCCCCACCTGGCAGGGGGAGGGAACTGCAAGGTTGTGAAATTGAAGGAATTGAGAGGGGAGGTGTTTCTTAAGAGAGATCCTCAGGTTGGAGCTTCCTCGTAGTGCAGCGGTGGTCGGTGGTCGTGTCAAGACACCATGAGGAAATGGAGAGATGTGACTGGCATCATCCTCAAGAGGAGGCCCTTGTAAGTGAGGTTCTTCAGGAACCAGTTGACGAACCCACTGGGTGGCTGGTGTTACCTGTTTACTGTGGGAGTTTAAATGGGCTCTAGCCAAAGGAAGAGAAGAGAAAAGTGTCATTGACTCACTTTTATGCAAAACAAGTTGTGAGGTGATACACCTCGGGAAACAGGATCTCCCAGGCCCCCCATAATCATGAGAGAGACTGTGTGCCTCCTTGCTTAAAGAAACTAGAAGATTAGGTCAGATGC
This sequence comes from Malaclemys terrapin pileata, assembly GCF_027887155.1. Lineage (NCBI taxonomy): Eukaryota > Metazoa > Chordata > Testudines > Emydidae > Malaclemys > Malaclemys terrapin. The sequence continues at coordinate 86,051,705 of NC_071511.1, read as the reverse complement.
AGAGGGATTTCACCCTAGCAAGTGATTCCAAGTTTGACAGAAAGGGACACAAAAGGGACTATGAAACTCCAGGAAAAGTGCAATTGGTGGAGGAAAATGAGCCTTTTATTCAGACAGAAATCCTTCTGGGAAAAGGTTAAGTGTTTTTCTAAAATTAGTTATTAAATAAAAGATTATGTAGAATAGAAAATGTTGTCCATTGTTTTGCATGAGCTAACCTTAGGGAGGAGGGAAAAGTGATATTTTTGGAAAGCGCACTTAGTGTAACAGAGGGTGAGACCACAATGCCAAGTGTGTTATACAGAACTATTCATGCTTATGATTAGAATCACCTTCTACAACACTAGCTGCTTTTTACCATATTTCATAGGCACACAATCAAAGGAGTAGCAATGCAAACTGCATTATATTTTGGGGCAGGCTGGAGGGGCATTGGTAACGCTGAGGGGGTCCGAATGCTATCATGACAGAGCGTGCCGTGGGCCAGCATTGCCAGAGCTGGGTTGGAGGTCTAAGACTTGAACAGCCAGGACTGTTGCTGGCAAAGAGGGAGATGTGCTGGCAGAGTGCTGTGGGTAGAGGGGAGCTGCAGGTGACAGTTAACCAATAATAATTGTAGAGGTCTTGCATTTGTATGGCACCGTTCATCTACGGCTCTCAAGGCTTTACAAACAATTCATCCTCGCAGATATGCTTTGGTCTGTGCAGGCTAAGAGCCGCCAGGGTGAGGAGTGCTGCAGGACAGGGTTGAGGTATGTTGGCAGCACTGTGTGCATTAAACCTTCTGCATTAGGACTGGCTCTGCCTAGTGTTACTAATCTTTTATTTCTTAAGCACTGAATTTTACCCCCTGTTCCCCCCCCCCCCCAAATCAATCTAGACAGATAAAGGGGTTTAAATCTGTTTGGCTTCCTTGTACAATTGGTGTGTCACACGGCCTCGGGGGTTCCTAGCTGTCTGCCTAGTTGTGTTCAAAATATCTATCCCTTTGGGGGCTTGGAGGGATACACAAGAGAGTCATGCCCTGCTTCAAGGCATAAGACCTCACTCCAGTGATGTTCCCTGGGTCTCTGGCAGTCTGAGAGCAAAGGTACAGTGTGGTATGTTGATATAGGGCGGGGTTGGGCAAACTACAGCCCAGCCCGTGAGCAGTTTTAAGCCAGCCCGCGAGCTCCCGCTGGGCAGCCGGGTCGGGGGCCACACCACACATCTCCCAGAAGCCTCAGCATGGCCCTGCTCTGAGGGTCTGGGGCCACTCCGTGCATAGCAGCTGGAGAAGGGACATGCCACTGCTTCCGGGAGTCGCTTGAGGTAAGTGCCGCTTGGAGCCTGCACCACCTTAGCCTCAGCCCTGATCCGCCTCCTGCTCTCCAAACCCCTCGATCCCAGCATGGAGCACCATCCTGCACCCCAAACCTCTCATCTCCAGCCCCACCCCAGAGCCCGCACTCCCAGCCAGAGCCCTCACCCCCTCCTGCAACCCAACCCCAATTATGTGAGCATTCATGGCCCATCATAAAATTTCTAGTCCCCGTTGTGGCCCTCAGGCCAAAAAGTTTGCCCACCCCTGTTGTAGTGGGTTCCTTCTTCCTTGTGTTTTAGGGCTAGGCTGTGATCTGCTCTTGCACGGGTGCTCAGGAGGAAAGGGGGCTGCAGAAAAAGCATGCATGGCTAAGCAAGATCTGATGAGACTGCCCAGTCATTGCTCCCAGAGCCGGGTGTGGATGACACAGATTATCCAAGATTTTGCTGGTGCTCCCCCTGGGCAGGGTAGCTCTGCACCATGCCCTGCACAGGGCTCTGTGCAAATCCCTTAGAAAATTCAGGTTTGGCTGTGAGCTGAACTAAAGAAACGAATCCCCCTCTCCCTTTGCCGGATCAGTGGGTCATTGGCTCCTAGCTCAGTGGCTCGATACACACTGTTCTCCCTTGGTGCCCGTTCATACATGCTAACATTAAAACAGCAGAAACTGTGGCTCCATATAGACTGATCCTTTTTACAGAAAGAAATGCGGTATAGCCACATCCAGACAGCCAAAAATCATGAGTCAGTCCCCAGAAATCCGTGAGAATTTTAAAAATAATAAATGTAGGGGTTCTCTTTATTTCCCTGCTGGTTTTTGAATCTTTAGGGTGCTTTCAGCCAGAAGGGCTAGAAACTTGGTGGTTTTTGTGTGTGTGTGTTAAGTGACAGTGGGGATTCCCATGTGATAGATGACAGCGGAAGTTGGTGCATCAGGGAAAACACCAAATACATTAAAGACTAACAGATTTATTTGGCCATAAGCTTTCATGGGTAAAAAACCCACTTCTTCAGATGTAAAAAAACACTTCTTTAGTCCTTCTTGCATCTGAAGAAGTGGTTTTTTACCCATGAAAGCTTATGCCCAAATAAATGTGTTAGACTTTAAGGTGCCACTGGACTCCTCGTTGTTTTTGTGGATACACACTAACATGGCTACCCCCTGATACTTGACACCAAATACATTGAGACTTGGCAACAATGCAACTATGTAGACCTTTTCAATTTTAGGAGCAGATTATGATTTCAGTTATAGGTCTATAAGCCTAGTAACTGTACTGCAATCGGGAGCATTACTCTGCATTTGCACCAGTGTAACTGAGATCAGAATCTGGCCTTTAATGTATAGTGTACCATTTCTTTGTTGCAATTGAAATAACTAAATCATCTTATTACCTCCCTAATACACCCAGATCATAATATCTCTGATTTCCTTCCTCTCAGTACTTATTTCCTCCTCTCCTTCTCTACTGAACCCCATTACAAAGCCTTTGTGACCTTGAGAGAGAGAGAACTGTCCTGGGGAATGCATTCCTGGTCCAGTCTCCACTGAACCTCCTTTCTGTGACCTAACTTGTCACTATGGTGGTCTCGTGAGCATTGGGAATTTGATTGGCACTTATATAGTATGTACCAGCATGAGATGTCAGATGCCAAGGGGACAGGAGCCTTGTATAAATACACAGATGGGTAGACATGCGCCATGCCTCCAGGTTTGTTACTCACAATTTCAGTTTGTAGCTGAGACGTAAGGTATAAATATTTCCCAACTGTCCTTCCTTCTCTAACATCTCATCCCAGGAGCTCTGTTTCTCCTCCCCAGATTCTCTCCCTCACAGCTCTTTCCTTCAGATGTAGTCTCACACCCCCTACTTGTAATCACATTCCTTTTTTTCCCTGTCACATAGACACATTTGTTTACCCTGTTGCACTGTCAGTCCTCCATGCCCTCCCACTCCTCACTTAGAAGGAGAGGTTAATGTACTCAGCACTGAGTTAATGAGGACGAGGGATTACATCAGCAAACTGCAAACAACGGCGAGAAGGTAACAGCAGCTCTCCCGGGAGGGTGGTGACAAGGCCCCATTATATCCTCTGTCTCTCTATTTCATCGACTGTTTCCAACTTGCATCAGCCTTTTGCAGCTCCTTGTCGTCAGTGGGTAGGGGCAAGCACATTGCTCACAAACAGCCAAGTAGCCATGTCCTGGAAGTTTGACGCAGTCACAGATCCTTAACTTTGCCGAGCAGGATTTCTTAGTTTGCAGGCATGGCCTTACCCATAAGCAGGGCCGGCTCCAGGCACCAGCTTCTCAAGCAGGTGCTTGGGGCGGCCGGTCAGGAGAGGGGCGGCAGGTCCAGGTATTCGGCGGCAATTCGGCGGACGGTCCCTCACTCCGGCTCGGAGTGAAGGACCTCCCGCCGAATTGCTGCCGCAGATCGCGATCGCGGCTTTTTTTTTTTTTTTTGGTTTTGGCTGCTTGGGGCGGCCAAAACCCTGGAGCTGGCCCTGCCCATAAGCAACCCTAGCAATCGATTGAGGCTTCCCTGTTGGGTGGCACCAGCTCAGCTCACAGACTACTCTGGCCAGTAGACCAGAGTGAGGCAACTCCCCACACACTCTCCCTGAACCTCATAGTAGTGGGACCACAGAGGGAGACAATTTCCAGGCCATTATTTCCGTTGGCATCTTAGAGCTCTGGTCTTGCTTGGAGTCCTGCAAATTGCAAAGCCAGCCTTGAGCAAGAGTCTGCAGTTTGCTGTACAAAGGGGTAACAGGCTAGAAAAGCAATCCCTGAGCTGGGGTTATGATGCACAGACTATATAAAGTGGGGAGATCCCCACAGAATTCTGCTATGGACAAATAGAAGATTCTTGCCTTATGGAGACTTTAAGGAATCAACTGAGCATCGAAGTAGCATTGGAAATGGGCACTGAAGGAGGAATTAGTTTAGCTGACTCAGGTGCTGACACTGCAGGTATCCAAAATAACCACATGCCTTATACAGACATACACAGACAGAGAAACCAAAAGGGGAGAGACTCATGCTGCTGCCAACTCCCTGCTTGTTTAGTTAAGGCAGCGTGGTATAATGTGGAGATTGTCAGACCAGCATCTTGCATATATGTCTCTGATTATTACATATAAATATATACACCACCAATGTGGAGATGATAGCCAGGTGGTGAATTGGAGAGCCATGTAATAAATAGATTTTATCATGCACTCTTTGAGCACCTCTCCTGCCTTCTGCCCATTAATCTATCTTCCCCCAGAACTTCTCTGACATCTCCAAACCTGACCAGCTCCCTATCCTTTGCCCCACTCCACCAAATGTGCCCCTTTCTCCCTAGAATGACCATCAAGGCCAAGGACCGTCAGGATTCATTCCTGCACCATGATTCATTTATGGACCAATACCCTACAGTCCTGCACAGCTAGAAAAAGGTGCTTCATACTGTTTGGAAGGGGAGAGTCCCAATATCCAGATGGGATCCAGCATTCACTCCAAGTCCTGGGCGGTCTAGAGGCATCAGTTGTTCAAGTCATGGCATACATGGAAAAGCTATTTTTAGTCTACTTTTTGGAAACATTTTACAGGCATTAGTTTTAATTTTAATTCCTCTCTGAAATGCACAATTGGACTCCTGGTAACCAAAGCAGTTGGATTCACAGGCAGAGGGATTCAAAAATAGTCCAAGTAATGTGTAATAACTCTCTAACTCATTGGTAAGAGGTTTTACTACAGCACATGTGACATACATTGTTCATGGTGGTGCAATATAGTATGAAAGTTTTAATTACACATACTTGGGAGACCTGCAGAACTCACCTGTAACTTTGCCACATACGAGTAATGTGACCATCCCAAACTCATGCTGGTAAGACCTTTTTACCATGTCACACCATTATGAATTCTCTCTCTGTATGTATGTATGTATGTATGTTTGTATAAAATCAGCCTTACAAAATTGTCATGAGAATTTACCAGCCTAGGGACAAAATCTACCTATTTTCCCATACAACGTGGTATTGATGTTAATGAAAAAAAAGGGTTCTGGTAAGTGGATGAGTAGAATTTTACCAGGCTGATATTGTGGGTATGTATGGCTAAGGACTTATAGCATAGAAATTTTCTGTTTGTCCCACTGGATCAGTGCAATACAAGATGTTAACTAGCTCACTTCCCCATACTGATTACTTTAACGCTGACCTGCAATTCCATTCTCTTGCATCCTCTTTCCCTCCCCTTTCTCCTTCTCTGTGTCTGCAAGTGAGAGTTCCTGGACATCTGCCTCATTTGCCAGCAGAGACTTGTGATTCCTCAGAAATAAAAGTAATCAGTGCTAGAATATATACTGCTCTGTCTGCTTGTGGATTATAAAACACTACCTGTTAAGGGCAAGATTTCCCTTGCCACTTATAGTCAGCTCAAGAAGGAGAGGACAGCTGAGGGCAACCAGATCTAAAAGAATGGAAACTAATGGAATAATTACAAATATAATAGTTCCATAAAACCGAACTCAGTAATTGAGGATCCTGAAACAGTGAAACCTGACATACAGAGAAGTATGGGTTGAAGTATTTGAGCACCATGTCGTTTCATATCTCCTGTTTGCATGTACCTGTTGTTACATTCTGGGGTGCAATCCAGACCCGTGAGGGGCTGTGTCACTGCTTGCTCTGCAACCTTCGGTGCCTCACAATTTGGCAGTGCCCTGATCCATGGAGTGAAAGGACTCTTTCCTGTCCACATACCTTCACCCCACAAAATCCTGAAGACTGGAGAAGAGTGTAGTTCAAATCCCAGCAATAGCATGTGGTCACAGAAGAAATAAACATGTCCAGATTATGAGGCTGAAATAGAGTGGGAGAGAAATTCTCTGGCCCGTGCTATGCAGGAGGTCAGACTAGATGATCACAATGATCCTTTCTGGCCTTGGAATCTATGACCCTATAAGGTTTCATGGAGCAGACTCAGGGGACTTGCTGTCCGTACTTTATGCCACTGACTGTGCTTGCTTTGTCGTCTGCTAGAACCCCATGCCTTGGGGATGCACTGAATCACAAGGTCCAAGAGAGTTTCCTTCCGTTGTCCTCTCATATTGATGACAGAGGCATGACATGGGGGTGTTCTATGTGTTTACTTCATTTTCAAAGCCCTGCAGGTAAACTAGATCAGTTGCATCATGTGATATAGTACAGAAATAGCAAAGGGAGGGCAAGGATGTCCTGGAGCCCAGCACAGGGGAGGGAGAACAGCTCAGGCACTCCCAAAAGTTGCTACCCTTTCCCTATTCCCTCCTCTTTAGCTTTCCATTTAAAACCAGGAAATCTTGGTAGTGGGGATTGTGAAACAACCAGTCCTCCAGGGACTAGACTGCTGTGGCATCACAGGGCAGGGAGCATTCTGAGTGGTATCATCTAATAAGAACACTATGCAATTCTATAAGGCCTTTCATCTGAGGATTTCAAAGCACGTTCTTACTAATTAAGCCTCACAACATCCCTGTGAGCTAGGTAAGAGATAAGGGGGGATGCTTCATTAATTAGTTACTGTTTGTAAAGTACTGTAAAGATGAAAACATGAGTGCTGAGCAGAGATGGGCCAGAACCAGAGCCTCAGATGTAAACATCATCCCGCTATGGGCAAGTTCACATCTGGATCTGATCTTAACAGCTAGCTCCTAAGGCTCCAATCCTCATTTATGTGTCTATCTCTCAATATGAGTTGGGTGCCTAACTATGGTTTAGGATCTGGGCCCTAGCTTTTATATGGGCCAAATCAAAATCCAAGAGCCCAACAACAACCCAGGCTTTGGGGAAATCTGAAGCCAAAATTTGTGTTGCGGGGCCTTCTTATAGTATTAAACAGGAGTATTGTTTTTTCACTCCTTACTGAAATTCAGCTATCCTTCAGGTGGGATGTGGCATTTGCTTATAATAGTTCAACATTGGGCACGAAGGAAGGATACTGTCTCCATTAAAACTTCAGGTAAAATTTAGGTTGCCAAATGTGTGTGGGTGATTTATTAGAGTTAGAATGGGGCCAGTACACCAAAAATTAGATCGCTGCTCTTGTAAAGAGTACCATGAGATTTGAAAATAGGCACAAGGGATCCACCCTTGGCCCCAACCCAACCTGCCGTGGCCAGGGCGCCAGAACCCAGTCGCGGCCAGGGCGCCCCGGCCCCGGCCCGAACCCAGCCCCAGCCTGGACCCGCTGGGGCTGGGGGAGGGGTGCCTATCTTGCAGTCCCAGTCCCGGAGTTGCCCCATCAGGGAGAGGCTCCTCTCCCCGCCAGCCCAGGTGCTGCTCTGGGAGTCCTCCCCCACCCCTCCCGTAGCCCTGGAGCACCCTCCTGCACCCCAAACCCCTCATCCCTAGCCCCACCCCACAGCCCGCACCCCTAGCCAGAGCCCTCACACCCCTGCACCCCAACCTTCTGCCTGAACCCCTCATTCCTGGCCCCACCCCAGAGCGCACACCTCCAGCTGGAGTCCTCACGCCCCTGCACCCCAACTCTCTGCCCCAGCCCCGAGCCCTCTCTCACACTCTGAATCCCTCGGCCCTACCCCCACCACATTAATTTAGTTATGTGCACCAATATGAAGGTGATGTGTCATACATCACCTCCATATTGGTGCACATAACAAAATTAATTCCGTACATAGGTGGGAAAAAATAGAGGGAACACTGCTGTCCACTATCTTTTTTTAAAAGGTAACAGGCTTGGTTCACCCTAATTTGCATCGGAAGGGGCAAATTGTTTCTCTCATTAGGGGTTGTGCTGGAGCACCACTTCAGATTACAGTCATTGGGCAATAAGAGGCTGCACTGAAGGTAGCTTGATCAGCATATACCCAGCCGCCCTAACAACCCCCTGGCCTGGCACCACCCACTGTTGTGGCTGTGACAGCTAAATCAGTGACCTCTTGCAGAGGGGAGTTTGTGGGCCTCTTGCAGAGCTTGATGTAATCCAGCAGTGAACTGAGGTAAAATAATTTATTTTAATCACTCATCTCAACTATTAAACTGTACCTGGGGGTCATGGGAGGAAGAAGGGACAGTGTCTCTCGTTCCTCGGATCCAGAGACTGGTCTCTGAAACCTGTCCTGCAAGGTTAATTCTAGCCTGGTATAACTGATGGGTTTTGCTGCTTCCTCTCCCCCAACAGTTCATTCATCTCATGCACAGAATGGAGACAGCATCACCAGTTGATACATTGGCTGGGAGGAGAAATCTCTCTCCTCTGTCCTCTGGTAACAGTGGTCTTGCTTGGAGGGGGAGAGGGAATGTAAGACGTGTTGTTTTTGCAGTGCTAATCCTTAAATGAGTGTTTGTTCCCCCTGAGGCAAGAGGGAGGATAGTGGTAGGGTGACCAGATGTCCCGATTTTATAAGGATAGTCCCGATTTTGGGGACTTTTTCTTAAATGGGCACCTATTACCCCCCACCCTGTCCCAATTTTTTACACTTGCTATCTGGTCACCCTAGATAGTGGGGAAAGAGAAATTAGGGCTAGAGAGCCAGAGAGTCAGAGTCCTGGTCCAGACTTTCCACAGGTGCCTTGAGGTGCCTTCTAAAGTAAAACCAATGAAACAGCGCTGGAAGTCTGGCCTTAAAGAGATAGCAGCCCTGTCAACTGGTACAGAGGGTTTTGAGAGCAAGGTGCATCTGATCTCTGTGGTCACACTCAAGTGAGATAAGCGATAATAATACTGTACACATCTATGGGAATTCTGTGTGAGAATCTCAAAGTGCTTTACAACAATGAGTGAATTTAGCCACTGCTTCACAGGGTACTGTGAGGAATATTGTTATGGTACTTGTGGGGAAACTGAGGCACAACGGTTAAGTGTCCAAGGCCGCATAGGAGATTTAGCAGAGCTGGCCATAGATTTCCTGACTCCTGGCCATGTGTTTAATCCTTAGACGATGTTCCTTTTCTCACTGTATGTCTGCATGCCTGCGCGTGGCGCAGTTGGGGAGGGGAAGAGAGGAAGTGGGGGATGGACACTGGGTTTCTCCGCCACTAATGCTCCGATAATCTCCCAAATGTTTTGATGGATAACAATTGCAGGAGAGAGGATTTTAACGCTTTCCTGCTGATGTTTGCATGTGACGGAGACAATTGCCCTGAACTGTGGAACAACAAGCCGACAGGTGTGGGGAAGTTGTTTTCTGAATCTGTCTCTTGTTTTCTTTGTTTAAACTGATTTCCCTTCAGACCCTCCCCCAAAATGCCACCCCCCATGAAAGACTCTCCTTGTTGGAGGTTGTCAATCTTTTACAAGTTGAGAGAGCTGGCTGCAAACATCTCCACATAAGTCACTGAGGAACAGATGTTGCGGGTAATCCGGATCAAGTCCGTCGGATTAAAATGTGTGACATACATCCCATCAAATATGCTGTGCGCCAACATTTCACCTACTGTCAGAGAGAGAGAGAGAGAGAGAGAGAGAGAAAAGTCATCTTCCTGGCTAAAGGAGACGTCCGTGCCCCTCTCCCTCTCAGTTTCTCTGATTCAGTTTACTCATTCTCTGGGCTGTGGTTTTCTGTCTCATACAGTCAGCACGCAGCCACTTTTGTCTCAAAATTCCACTCCCTGATCATCCTTTTGCATGCAATAATCTCTGGCAACAAGACAGCAGCAAAATGCTTGAGAAAGAGGTAGTGTCCCTTGCCTGGGATTGCCTCCTATTGATCCACGTATAGCAAACAGCACACATCAAGTAAAGGGTGGAGTGTCTCATTGCACACCATGCCCCTGACCGGTAATAGCAATCTAATGGATGCAATGGCCATGGGAAATAGGGCAGTGGGTGTGAAACTGACTGGAAGAATGTCCATGGCAAAGTGGGCAAAGAGCAAGAGAGAATGTGTGGCTAAGCGTGCAGTGTTTTGCACAAGGAGCAGTCAGAGTGGTATAGTGTTGGCGCACTCTAAGGCTCCAGTGTCAGTAGATAAGCAAGCTCCCATATGAATATGTTCAAGGGTGCTGATACGCAGGTGAGAGAAAATGACACCTCCTGCATAGGCGCCGACTCTGTGGGTGCTCTGGGGCTGGAGCACCCACGGGGAAAACACCCACCAGCAGTGCCCCGCCCCAGCTCACCTCCGCTCCACCTCCTCCCCTGAGCGTGCCATGTCCCCACTTCTCCCCCTAGCTCTCAGCACTTGATGCCACAAAACAGATTTGGGGAAGGGGTCCAATAGGGGCAGGGAGGGGGCGCAGTTGAGGCGGGGACTTTAGGGAAGGGGTTGGAATGGGGGCGGGGCCGGTGGCGAGCACCAGGAAAAGTTGGTGCCTATGACCTCCTCTGCACATGGGTTTTGGATAGCAGTAAGCAAGCCATGGTGCAGGAAAAGCAGAATCAGAGGCGGATTAGGGTTTTTGGGGCCCTGGGCTAGAACAAGTGGGGGCCTCTCCCCACCCCTTCCACCTGCAGTTTCCCCTCTTCCCCCCAGCGCTCCTGCTGGGTAGCGGGGTCATGGTGTGGGGGCTTCCTCTGCTCCCTGGCAGAAGCGCCGGGCAGGCAGATCAGGGCAAGCCCCCACTCCCCAGCAGGAGCACTGGGCAGGCAGAGTGGGGCAAGCCCCCACGCCCCGACCTGCTCCCCAGCAGGAGCACCAGTCAGGCGAAGAGGGTCAGGCACCGGGGCGCCCATTTTTACCGAGGGCCCCAATTGGCAGGGGCCCCTAGGCATGGGCCCCGTTGGCCCAGTGGCTAATCCACCACTGTCCAGAATGGTTCTATGTTGGCCTGTTTGTGGCTGCCATGTGCTAACCATGATTGCTATGCAGCTCTCTGACATTGCAGGGATGGACAGGATGAGGTGGCTTGTGTATAAGCCATTTTATATCTGGTATGTTAGTTATGGCTGTCCCTATTCATCTATGACATAGTGCTCTTCCATAAGTAGGTCCCATGTTGAATGACTATATTATCTCTGTGTTGGCTGGTATGCATTTGCATTTACCCTGATCTGGTTCCTCATTAGCCTCCAGGTGGCAAGGGGCCTGGCTGTAGCTATAGATACATATTCCAAATTATGTCTGTCCATATACTGCCTGTCTGTCATAGATTGAGCAGCATTAGCAGAGTTGTGTGGAGGACCAGGGCTGGTGTAGCATTGGGGGCCATTGGTCAGCATTAAGGTTCCTGGACAGAGCAATACAGAGGAGCTTGCTAACACTATGCCTGGCTCTGTGTGAAATCAGTTTCTCACTTTGGTTACCACCAAATAAGGAAGTTTAATGAATTGTATAAAGCGGTGCAGTGAAACGTTTCTCAGACTATGTCTACACTACGCACCTTTTAGCAACACAGCTGTGCCACTACAGCCGTGCCACTAAACGGTGCACAGTGTAGCCACAGTTTGTTGGCAGGAGAGAGCTCTCCCGCCGGCAAAAACCTTCCTTCCCCAACAAGCAGCGGTAGCTTTGTCGGCAGGAAAGCTCTCGGCGCTTTCGTCAGTAAAACTTTTATCTTTGGGGGGGAGGGTGTTTTTTCACACCCCTGAAGACAAAGTCCAGTGTGCAGTCTTGCAGTAATGTTCCCTTCTGCTTTGGAGGTCATGTGGCGTGGCTCTGAATCGAATCCTGGAGTAGACATGATGCTCATCGGGTGGGGCAGAAGTACAGGGGAAATTGGTGGGGTATGTGGGGTTTTTTGGCTCTCACACTCTTCTATGCTGCCCATCTAGAGCTCATGAGGGTTGCTTGCTCAAGTGAGGTCAGTGAGGCAAAAAGGACTTTGTTTACAGAAGCCAGCCGGCCTTTTGTTGCCACTCAGAAAAAGACCCCAAATTGCCAAATGTAGCAGAAAGTGCTGAGCGGTGTCTATTGATATGTGTCACGTTCTGAAGCCTTTTCTTCTTCCCTCACTCCCTGCCATCCCCTTCTTTTCTTTCCTTTATTTTGGCCTTTCTCCTCCCCTCTCCTCAAAAATGTCCCATGACAGGACAAAACCCGGCCCCTCCCCTTTTCTCAGTGCCCCTTGCTGAGGGAATTGTCCTGTGGGGTTGAATAGGCTGATGGCAGGCGAAGGGGGAAGGAGGCCTTGACCTGCTGGTACTAGCAAAGCAAAAACACAGTGTAGGGCAAAACAATCAAAACTCCGCCAATACAGAGAGGACCTTTGTAATCTTTAGTCCCAGCTCAATAGCTTGTGTGTGTTCTGTTTTCCTTTCAGAAAAGGAGGTGAAGAGACTCTTCCTTTTTTTTTTTTTTTAAACCTACTACCCCTTCACAAAATAAATAAACCTGAAATGGAAGGGAGGTTAAATTATTGCACTATTTGCAAACTTGGGGAAAGGAAATCATTTGGAGTTGTGGGGGGTGTTTGGAAAGCAGAGCATCATTAAGTCCTGTATGTTGTTAAGTCCTGGTCAGGGAGACTATAATTGTTTTGCTCTTGAAGGAGGACATGAGGCGAGAACACTCTCCCTTTGATTTAGTTAACACTTTATTGTCTTGTCAGCTCCGATGATTAGCGGTGGTGCCTTATTTCAGGGAAACAGACACAAGAAGAAACTCCTTTGCAGCATAAGGTGCCGAATGCAGCCTTTTGATTGATTCCTTATACTGATTTTTGCTGGTAAAAGATTTGTTATAATTAAAGTCAGGATTTAGTTGGAAATCTTTGTCCAAACAAGGAAGGGAAGGGCATTTTCTTCTTTCTAGCTGCACTTTCTGTAACTACTTCAGGTCAATGTCGTGCTTGGAAACATCATGTACTCATAGCTTGAAAAAAGCAGCCTTCAAAGTACTCCTGTCCCCCCTCCAGCCCCGCCAAATAAAAATGTAGGTGTTGTAGCACCAAATGTATGTGTTTTGAAATGCACCCTTTTCCCTACATGCTGGATTACTTTGGTTTATAATGACTGACATTTATATAGTACCTTTCATCAAGATCCCAAAGCACTTTGTACACATGAAGAACCAGTGCTAAATTGAACCTGACAAAACATTATTTGGCGGGGAGGGTCAGAGGGATCATTTAAAATCCTGTGGCTCTTTCCTTTTAGAAAGCACTGCAAACGCAACCCTTTCACATTATGCCTGTGTCCCAATGGTAGCTAGTAGCAAAGGGCTTGGACTTGATCCTGCGCTGCCTTGTGTGATGGCCACTGACACACTGAACCAGAGACCTCCAGACCTGAAAGGAGGAGTCGCCACAGTTTGAGCTGAAGAGCCAGGCTCTGTGTCTTGCACTGTAACTGACTCTCATCCTCCGCGGATCGTGAACAGAGGAGAATGCGTAACACACACTGACCGGGGGTAACACTTGCACCCTCTGTAATAATCACTTAGAGGTGTGCACTCATTTTGAACAAATGTAACTGCATACATAGGTGGAAGTCTATAGTATAGTATCTCAGTTGTTTCTTAGGGCTGGGATATTTTAAAAGGAATTGAGGGAGTTAGACACCTGATTCCCATTGAAAGTCACTGACATCAGAAGAATGACATCCTCTTTAAAGATCGCAGCCTGAGACAGAGGAATGCCCCCCCTGTAAATGTGTGCAGGAAGTAGTGTGATCACAGTCAGTGCACTACACTCTCAAATATTATTGGTTTCTTTGTTCAAGTTTTGTTGCCTGTGTGTAAATCTACTGCATGGATATGTAGGAGAATCTTTCTCATTCTTACATAAGTGTGTGTATCTCTCTCCCCCGTGTGTGTGTGTGTGTGTGTGTGTGTGCCATAAGAGAATGTGTCTCTTTCCTTCTATTCTAAGGGCCATAATGTGTTCTCAGTACATCTGCAACACTGGAAATTAGTGAAGTATACACAAGTTGTAACTGAGACCAGAATTTGGGGTATCTTATGTTTTTAAGTATTTAAATGACTTGGTAGCAAAATTCTCATTGAGAATCAATGGGACTTGTGTTTCTATGTCACTTAGGCACTTTTGAAACTCCCTCCCTTTGTCAGGTTTATTATAATTACTTTTTATCTGCTAATAGCATTAAAAAACTTGGAGAAAGCAAGAGAGAGTGAGAGAGAGAGGTGCTTGTATGTTTCACCCTGAAAACGTCCTAAGTGCTTGGGTTCAGAAAACATCACGTTTCTTGTGGGTAACTGCGCCTACCCTGTGCTGCCATGTTTTCTGTCTTTCTTTACTTCCACAAATGTTTAGGACCCGAATGGCTTGTAAAATGACCTTCGATTGTAGTGGAGTTTTCGCAGGGTTAAGGAACACTGTTAAACTACAGTTCTTCCCTTCTATAGTGCAAGACCAACACACATTTTGATCATGGTTGGAGCTACTGTGTTGTAACCAGGTCCCCCCATAGATTTGAAACAGTATAGACAGGATCTTAAAAACTCCCAGTACCTCTGTGGGAACCATAGTTTGACAAGGGGCAGGAGACACCCAGTGTTAACTTTTAGTCTGCTCCGTTCCAAAGGCCTGGGTTTCAGTGTAGCTAAAAGGTACGTGTGAATTTGCTGGTCTCTGTGTGGCAGATGTTTATTTAAAAGACCCAGCATGTAGTTTGATGTGACTGGCAGCCTGGCCTCGGGAGGCCGGAAGGTTGGAATAGCAGGGATATTATATGTCCAGACGGAGGTGTGTTGGCATCACTGGGAAGGAGGAGGAGTGCACAGTGCTGGCTTTTCTGCTTGGATCTTGCCAGTGCTATTAGTGCCTCAATACTAGGAGCAATATGAAGCTTATTAAATGGCAAAAGGTTTAAACCTTAACCAAAATTGCATCCAGTTTTGTTTTTGGTTTTGTTTTTAACAAAGCAGAGAGCAACACATTTGCCTGATGTGCCCGAGGAGAAATTACGGCTCACGGGGATCGTTAAGAAGGAAGCTGTCCCCTCTGTGTTGTCTGCCATGGTTTGATAATGACTTTTAAGCTGTGTCTTTGAATGAGTTCAGTAAGCTCACCAGGTAAGTGGGGCGTGATGCTGACTGGCCTGGCTCTCTAATAGCCGCATCCATTGCCTTGTATCTCTGGACTTTGGGGGCTAGATTTATCCCTGGTGTAGCACCTTGGATTTCAGTGTAATTACACCAGGGATGAATTTGGACCTGTGTTCACAGCAAATATTTCTTCTCTAGAGGTGGAAAAGAGGGAGTCAGGAACCCGCAGCAGTTCAGATATGGAAAGAGGGGGTCTTTCCCAGGCATCACCCTCTCTCATTCTTCACCAGCTTCTTCAGCCATCATTCAGGAGAATGCCCCCTCTACCCTCATCCCCCACCCCCACCTTTCTGCCCCCAAGCAGAGGGAAAGGCTCTATCCTCGACTCTGCTTCCGTATTCTGCTAAGTAGCCTTTCTTGGGACCCCTGGCTGCCCAGCAGCAAACTGAGCTTTGCTCAGGATTCCAGCGGGGGAAGTAAAGGCAAAGAGAACAATGGAGACTCTTGTTCTCCAGCTGCACTTTTCCCTCCACTCCCAGTAATCTTGGTTTCCAAGGCAGGTTGTGGAATCCCCACCATTGGAGGTTTTTGAAAACAAATTGTATAAATACCTGTCAAGGATGGTCTCTGTTTACTATACCCTGCTTCACCACAGGGGGCTGGACTTGGTAGCCTCTTGAGGTCTCTTCCAGCCCTACATTTCTATAATTCTGCGGCTTCTCTGCCTGCATCTGTGGCAGGCTCCTTGTTCCCATTCCAAGCAGTCTGTTCCCTCTGTAGTCCTCCCTGCCCTTTTACGCTCCCTTTTCCTGCTAACACCTCCTTTTTATTTGACCTTTCTTGAAAGGCTAGGGACGTGACGACTTCCTGCTATGCCAGGTGGAAGTGGCAGATCAGGTAAAGCAGGGATCTCAAACTCAAATGACCACGAGGGCCACATGAGGACTAGTACATTGGCCCAAGGGCCACATCACTGACGCCCCCACTCCACCCCTTCCATGAGGCCCTGCCCCTGCCCCGCCTCTTCCCACCCCTTCCCCGCCCCCATTCTAACCCCTTCCCCAAATCCCCGCCCCTTCCCTGCCTCTTCTCTGCCTCCTCCCCTGAGTGCATGGCTCTCCACTCCTCCCCCCCTCCCTCTACGAAAGCGCTAAGCACCGCCAAACCGCACCTGGAGGTAGGCAGAGGAGCGGGGCCGTGGCCCGCTGGGGGGGAGGAGGGGGCGGCAGGTGAGGGGAGCTTGGTGGGCCGCAGCAAATAACTCTGCAGGCCGCATGCAGCCCATGGTCCTTGTGTTTGAGACCCATGCGGTAAAGGAGCTATAGAAAACTTCTCCTAGTGGAATCTGCCTATACCAGGAAGAGGGTGCTTCTCCGTTGCAAGTAACCCTGCTTTTCCCATACCAGTCAGCTTCCATTTAACAGGTGTTGTTTTTTTTAAATTAATGCTCTTAGTGTTTCCCTTTTTATATTAAGAAGAGCCAGGATCATCAATCTATTCATCCACAATGAAGCTGGTGTAAAAGGAAAGGGGCTGTTTTGTGTGTGCGCTCCGCCCTCCCTACCCCCCCAAATTCTAAATGGATTTTTTCCCCGTGGAGAGAATGTAAGAGATTTCCCATGCAGTGGGTGGCCAGGGCTGGCTGGAATTAGCAAGTGTCAGGAAGGGGTATAAAAGGCTGTTTTGATTGCTTATGATAAATGTGCCCAGCATGGTGCTCTTCCTTCTTCCCAACAAAATACCCCTCCCCTCCCCGCTGCCATCCCAAGCTCCCATTCTCCCACTCGCCATAGCTCACTGAAACATCAACTTTTGCAACCTGCCGAAGAAGCAAATGTGCTCTGTCAAGCTGCGGGGTCCTTTCTTTAGTTACGGCATTCTTCTCTTTCAGCCACACTGTTTGGGCCACATCCACAGATGCAGCAGAGCTGTGCTTCACACAGCTGGGCAGGCAGGGATGGGAAAGGTAGCCTAAAGCACTTCCCTAATAGCAGGGCTCACAGGAACCACTTTGACCTCTGGTGTAAATCAGGGCTGCTAAATTTGACCGGCTGCAATGGCTTCCAAGGGGCTGTTACACAGGCTGGGCATCACTGTGTCCAGTCCCTTTCAGCCATGCCCCAGTGCTGGAAGGAGGTGGCCTTAGGGCAGCTTTATGGCCTGTGTGCGCTGCTAGAGTGGGGCAAAGGGGCAGGAGCCAGGGAGCAGTGGGGACTGGTTTCAACAGAACAATCCTATGTGAATATGCCGCCCAGATCCTGTGCTGCTCATTAGGACTGCATTTCTGAGCCCAGCAGTCCCCACGGCTCTCCCTGGCCTACATAGGATTCTTCCAGCCATCCCCACTACTGGGGCAAATTCTCAGGTTTGAAACCTGCCCATCTGAGCCAGTGGCAGACGTTATCCATTTTGATATTCACCTTTTTAAAGGTTTTTAGCTCTTTCAACTCAATTGTAAAACCAAACAGGATTTGAAAGCCATTAAAACCTAGACTGATTCTCAGTGTGGCCACGGGGAAATATACACATGAGCTGGAACCCTCCTCCACCAAATTAATTGTGTTCCCCATGGATAAGAAACCTGGAACTTGTAGGGCAAGGTATGAAACAGAAGTAGGGAGGCCCCTGAGGTTCAGTGCCTTGTGCCGCTGGGCATGGGGTCTTGCTTTGGCTTCTTCCTCGTATCTGTAGGGGTTCAGAGTTCTACCTAAGAAGCTTGCTCAGCTCTGCCAGGAGGGCTCCCACTGTTTAGTGACGAAGGAGTTTCCTTGATCTGAATGGTGGTTGTGACCTGAGTGACAATGAAAGGGGTTCAAGTAGGGAAAAATGAGGAGTCAGTGCTCCAGAAGCGGCCCTGAGGACCACAGCCACCCCATCCTGAACAAAGAACCATTAAACTTTAACAGGGACCATACTGTTGATGGTAACAGCCCAGCCGTTAACTATGGGAAAGCAAGGCCCAAAGAACCCACTCCCAGCTGAGGCTTGTTGTTTCACATCTTTTGGTGCTGCAATGACATGACTGGAAGCCTCACGTCCCTGCTCAGGCAGGGACAGCCTATTAGATTTGTGGCACTGAAAGGAGGAGGGTGGAGGTTAATAACACACGCTCTCCCTTCCCCTGAATTGTGGGCTGACTGGGGGCTGGAGCACTCCACTGCTTGATGGTAATAAAGATTGCTAGCAGTTATTTCTTTCTTCTCTTCCCTGGCCCCCTCCCTCGCTCACTTTAAGTCGTAGAGAAATAAGAGGCACGTTACAGGGGCAGGACGCCTGGCTTGAGCTGCCACTTTGTGTATTCTGTCTCTTCACTGCTGGCTGCAAGCAACAGCTGAAGTGGCGATAGAGAGGGAGCTGTCTACCTGGGAGCTGGGCTGATGGTTTATTTTCTCTTCCCTTCTCCATTTTCAGAGGAAAGAGAGGAGCAGTCTCTTATGGCAAAGCTCAGCCCTGGTGTAACCAGGTACAGACGCGTCAGCGGAGCTGTGCCTTGCTGACGCCATGGCTGCTGGTGTCCCTCACACTGGGGTGGTCTCTCTGGTGAAGGGTTAGTTTGCTCTGGTTTAGTGCTGTGCAGGTATTTATGTAAATGAACCAAATGTATGGGAGAACAGGCCAGGAGGGGTGAGGGAATGTAGCTGAAGGGTGAGCATTGCCAGATTCTGGGTGCCGGTGATACTTGGTGGGGAAACGGCTCTTTGCCCCTTCACATAAATGATGTGCACAAGCTTTGTATAAGGAGTAGAGAAGTGGCTGCTTTCCCATTGTCCCGTCCTCAGCAGATACCGGAGTTGGATCTGGATGGGGGCTGGACATGCAGGAATCTTTTGTCTTTCTCCATGCTGCCTAGTGACAATAGTTGCTTGGAACTCACTGGTATTTCCATGGTGCAAGTTATTCCATATAAGACTAGTGTGGATAAGAAAGAAGGTTGTGAGATAATATGCTGCTATCCACATCCCCAACATCAGGAGCCTCTCCTTTTCCCCTCACAGAAACAAAGGAAGGCTGGTCACCTCGGCAATATAGTTACGGGCTGATTCACGGAAATGAAAGGGGATTTAGGGAATCATGTGATCAAACGATTAGAACAAAAGACAAGGATAGAGATGGTCCTGTGTTCTAATCCCAGCTGAGCTGCCAGCTCTCTATGTGACCCCACTGGGCACGTCACTCAGATTCCCTCCTTGTGCTGTATAACTGGGGCGAGGAGCCTTCCGGAAAATGCTGGAGCTTCATATTTCTTACACCCCAATATTGTGGACTTGTGCATTAGGCACTATTGGAATTCCATAAGTACATTAGAAAGGGAAACGTGTTTTGGACTGTAAGTAGGGCTGTGGTTTTGTCACAGGAGGTCCCAGGAGTCACAGACTCTGACTTTCTGGTTTTGCGGGCTCTTCTTGCTGCTGAGCCCCAGGCAGGGCGCTGACGGGCTGTCTGTGCTCCTGGGCAGGGATAGTACAGATCATTTTGCAGATAATCAAGGATGAGTCAAATCTGCAATTTTTTTTATCCACTTTTGCCATGACTCATCTGTAATTCCCCCCTCTCCCCCCTCCAAAATCCTCTCTGATGACCCAAAGCCCCAATTATAATCAACAGAGAAGCAAAGTGTCTACTGCAGAAGGGAAAATGTCTGGATTTTGTTTTGGTTAATGATGAGCCCTCTCACGCACACCAGAAGGATTTGCATGTTGTTCTGTAGTACGGAAGAGCGCCTGCCGTCTTACCTAGCCTGCGTTCTGGGACAAAGCAATCACATGGCAGTGCCACAACAGAACATAGAGATGTTTGCATTTGGGGTGTTGCCTTGGCATATGGTGATGTGATGTAGCAGCATCCTGTCATGACACTATGTCTCCGTGTGAAGATGAAAGGTCTCCAAGTTGTGATGTCTCAGCCCCACTGCACTTGAAGTCAATTCATGCCTCTCTGGTCACTGTATGAGCTGGATTTATATGACATGGGGCAGGCTGGTAAGCATCAGAATACTCCCATGAATTTGGGGTGGGAGGTGATGCTATATGTAAGGTCATGAGGAAAGAATGTTGTAAACTAGAAGGTAAAGGTCCCTTTCCTTCTGCAAGTCGGCGCCCTGCTTGGAGGAAGTTCATGCTTGTACAGCTTGTAAATTGCAGTGCTGTTAGCCCATGGCATAGGGTTTTAAATCTGACTTAAAAAAAAAAAAGTGAAATAAAAAACTAACTGGCGCACATGCAGCGGAGAGAAACTTAATCGGTAGCTTCAGGCCTGCATTACAACTCTGGCCAGGGATAATATATCTTTAAGTACTTGTAATCCTTTGAAATTCCCTTCAGCCATGCCTGGGAGAGGACTGGAGATTACCGGGAGGGCTAGGGTGGGGAGAACTCTGCCAGACGCACTTTAAGAGACTAATGGATTTCTAATGTTTACATTCGGTATATACAAACCTACTTTATAAATGATCCTGGCATTAGAGTTGTAAAACAAAGTCATAAAAACGGCCTGCAGCTCAGGCAAAGAGCATAAATGGGGAAAGCAGAGCACGTCGCAGAGCACGTCGCAATCAATATTTATGTGTGTATCTGCGTTTCTGCAGTACAGGAAGGAGGTGGAGCATATGCACGATATATGCCGCGAGCCATTATGGTGGGACAGTGGGATTACTTTTTTTTTCCTGGATGAATGTTGGGTCTCAGGAAAATGAGGGACAGGAAATGCTGTGGGTAGAACCAGTCAGGTTCTGTGCAAGTTTCTTCCACAACGCTCTTACAGTACGTCTCCGCTTGACCTTCAGTCTCCTTTTCTGGTCCCCAGCTGATCCAGTGTTGGTCCAGCTCCACCAGTGCGCCTCATTCCTGACCTGTAACACACCCAGTCACTCCAGTCTCTTGCTTCTCCTAGGCAGTGGCTGCTAGTGGGGATGAACTGAGATACCAGCAGCTGTCCTGTAGAGACTTTATTGAGGATACCAAATTCATTACACCCGTGATCAAGACTTCTTGTTAGGTCTCTATGAGTGAACAGTCAGTGCATCCATCCTGGGATCAACCACTTCTTTGAGCATAGGTGAGTTAGCAGAGGAGACTGGGAGTCTGGAGATCTGGTTTTCTATTCCTGCCTGTCCACAAGCCAGCTGCTCTGACACCATGGCCAAGTCACTCTACCACTGTGTGCCTCAATTTCCCCATCTATGTAAGGGGGGGGTAATAACAAGAAGTTATCATTGCAGAGATAGACACTTTGTTAATTTTTAGTAAGACAGTTTGGAATACTGGTAGGAAAGTGCTGTCAGAATGCAAAATATTATTATTTTAAAGAAGGTTTTCACACTTCATTGGCTGATGCTGGAAACAGATACCCTTACTACTCAGCCTCTTTTGCCAGAAAATCTAGATTTGTGGAATCAAAGAGGTTACATTATTTTGCCAAAAAGCCTGGTGATTGAACAATGGGTAAAACAGGTGAAGTTCCCTGTGATCCAGGAGCTCGTAGTGTGTATGAAAGGTGTCCGTTTAAGAGGAGGTGATGTAATGCTACAGCAGCCACTGTACTGCCACCCCAGAGATATAGGAGGAGGGATAGCTCAGTGGTTTGAGCATTAGCCTGCTAAATCCAGAGGTTGTGAGTTCAATCCTTGAGGGGGCCTGTGACGGGTTGGATCACAGAGCTGCCACCCGATGTGCAAAGACCACCCCTGCTCCTGTTTCCCCTGCCAGCTCAGGACTCCAGCACCCTGTCTTGCTGAGCCAGCCACTCCTGTCTGGCTCTAACACAGATCCAGGGTCTGAATCACTTGTCCCAAAGCTGCAGGTTTACCTGAAACCAGCTCACAGAAGTGTGCTTGTCTTTAGCACTCAGATGCTCAACTCCCAATGGGGTCTAAACCCAGATAAATCTGTTTTACCCTGCATAAAGGTTATGCAGGGCAAACTCATAAATTGTTCGCCCTCTATAACACTGATAGAGAGATATGCACAGTTGTTTGCTCCCTCAGGTATTAATACATACTCTGAGTAAATTACTAAATAAAAAGTGATTTTTAAATACAGACAGTAGGATTTAAGTGGTTCAAAGTAGTAACAGACAGAACAAAGTAAGTCACCAAGTAAAATAAAATAAAATGCGCAAATCTATGTCTAATCAAACTAAATACAGATAACTTCCTCACCAGTTCCAGAGCACTCCCTTTTACAGGCTAATTTCCTTTTAGCCTGGGTCCAGCGATCACTCACACCCCCTGTAGTTACTGTCCTTTGTTTCAGTCTCCTTCAAGTATCCTGGGGGGGGGGGGGGTGTGGAGAGGCTCCTTCTTTAGCCAGCTGAAAACAAAATGGAGGGGTCTCCCAAGGGTTTAAATAGACTCTTGTGGGTGGGGACCCCCCTCCTCCCTCCTATGCAAAGTCCAGCTCCAAGATGGAGTTTTGGAGTCACCTGGGCAAATCACATGCCCCTGCATGACTCAGTCTTTACAGGCCGACGCCATTGTCCACATGGTATCTTGCATGTCTCCAGGAAGACTTCTTATGTGGATTGGAGCATTCCAAGATGCGTTGTTCTCCAAGTGTTTCCTGATCAGGTACTTACCCTGGCGAATTCCTTCCTAAAAAAGCTGACCAAATGCCTCCCAAAGCTTACTTAGAAACCAAGCAAGCATACAGCCCATATTCTTAACCTCAAGTAGAAAATGATATATATATATGTACAAATAGGATGAATAGATATAGTAGACCATAACCTTTATGGAGATATGTTACCTGGCACAGGCAGCACAAAACATATTCCAGTTATGTCATACATACATTTATAAGCACCCCCTCCCCATAAAGCCTTATGGGGTACACTGTCACAGGGCCATTTAGGGATCAGGGCAAAAATCTGTCTGGGAATTGGCCCTGCAGGGGGTTGCATTAGATAACCTGAGGTCCATTCCAACCCTATGAGTCTATGAAATAACTAGAGGCAATGGAGACTGAGCACTTAGGCCTGGTAGAGCCTTGTATGAACTCATTAGTGACAATAAGAAGAACAGGAGTACTTGTGGCACCTTAGAGACTAACAAATTTATTAGAGCATAAGCTTTCGTGGACTACAGCCCACTTCTTCGGATGCATATAGAATGGAACATATATTGAGGAGATATATATACACACATACAGAGAGCATAAACAGGTGGGAGTTGTCTTACCAACTCTGAGAGGCCAATTAATTAAGAGAAAAAAAAAAAACCTTTTGAAGTGATAATCAAGCTAGCCCAGTACAGACAGTTAAGAAGTGTGAGAATACTTACAAGGGGAGATAGATTCAATGTTTGTAATGGCTCAGCCATTCCCAGTCCTTATTCAAACCGGAGTTGATTGTGTCTAGTTTGCATATCAATTCTAGCTCTGCAGTCTCTCTTTGGAGTCTGTTTTTGAAGTTTTTCTGTTGTAATATAGCCACCCGCAGGTCTGTCACTGAATGACCAGACAGGTTAAAGTGTTCTCCCACTGGTTTTTGAGTATTATGATTCCTGATGTCAGATTTGTGTCCATTAATTCTTTTGCGTAGAGACTGTCCGGTTTGGCCAATGTACATGGCAGAGGGGCATTGCTGGCACATGATGGCATAGATCACATTGGTAGATGTGCAGGTGAACGAGCCCCTGATGGTATGGCTGATGTGATTAGGTCCTATGATGATGTCACTTGAATAGATATGTGGACAGAGTTGGCATCGGGGTTTGTTACAAGGATAGGTTCCTGGGTTAGTGGTTTTGTTCAGTGATGTGTGGTTGCTGGTGAGTATTTGCTTTAGGTTGGGGGGTTGTCTGTAAGCGAGGACAGGTCTGTCTCCCAAGATCTGTGAGAGTAAAGGATCATCTTTCAGGATAGGTTGTAGATCTCTGATGATGCGCTGGAGAGGTTTTAGTTGGGGGCTGAAGGTGACAGCTAGTGGTGTTCTGTTATTTTCTTTGTTGGGCCTGTCTTGTAGGAGGTGACTTCTGGGTACTCGTCTGGCTCTGTCAATCTCTTTTTTCACTCCAGCAGTGGGTATTGTAGTTTTAAGAATGCTTGATAGAGATCTTGTAGGTGCTTGTCTCTATCCGAGGGATTGGAGCAAATGCGGTTATATCTTAGAGCTTGGCTGTAGACAATGGATCGTGTGGTGTGTCCTGGATGGAAGCTGGAGGCATGTAGGTAAGTGTAGCGGTCAGTAGGTTTCCGGTATAGGGTGGTATTTATGTGACCATCGCTTATTAGCACAGTAGTGTCCAGGAAATGGACCGCTTGTGTGGATTGATCTAGGCTGAGGTTGATGGTGGGATGGAAATTATTGAAATCATGGTGAAATTCCTCAAGGGCTTCTTTTCCATGGGTCCAGATGATGAAGATGTCATCAATGTAGCGCAAGTAGAGTAGGGGCGTTAGGGGACGAGAGCTAAGGAAGCGTTGTTCTAAGTCAGCTATAAAAATGTTGGCATATTGTGGGGCCATGCGGGTACCCATAGCAGTGCCGCTGACTTGAAGGTATATATTGTCTCCAAATGTGAAATAGTTGTGGGTGAGGACAAAATCACAAAGTTCAGCCACCAGGTTAGCTGTGACATTATCAGGGATACTGTTCCTGATAGCTTGTAGTCCATCTTTGTGTGGAATATTGGTGTAGAATATTGTTAGTCTCTAAGGTGCCACAAGTACTCCTGTTCTTCTTTTTGCGGATACAGACCTACACAGCTGCTACTCTGAAACCTGTCATTAGTGACAATGGCACCTAAATATGGGTATGGTGATACATAATGGCATTTTTGCAGCATGCATTGGCTTTTTACGCATGTGCACGTTGTTAAGAACGTGTTGATTTATGGCACATACTGGAAGCACCCAGGAGTCACTGGGAATTCAGTCATGAGTGACTTGGCACTTCCCATCTCTTTTTATCAGCTGCTCTTACCTGCTGCTTTGCACAGGTCTCTGCAGTGCTGCACTTGACCATCCCTCTGAATCAGCAATGCTCAGCCAAATGCAGGGTAGAAGCCTCTCCGGCACTGTGCTAATCCATCCACTCACCCTGTTGCTTGTAGCCGTATTACCTTTTTCCATGATTCTCATCAGGCCAAGTTAGAGACGCAGGATGTGATCAGGCCAGTGCCTAGATGGGAGATCTCCAAGAAACATGCAGGTTCTGCAATAGGTAGTGTTGGCGATTCAGCAAGAAAGTGATGCTCCTCCCCCTGGGACGGTGCTGAATCAATACCACAGCATGGCGCTAGGTGTGCTGCGGTTTTCAGATGTGAGGTAAAATAGAGGTCTTGACCTCCACTTCAGCTATTAAGGGTTCCACCGCACAAAGTCTCATGGTCAGATTGTGAGGACGTACAGTGCCCTATGAATTTTATACTCAAAGCCAGGCTCACAGACCTGCTCTTCTCTGTAAACCAGTAACAGTGTGTTCCCAGCGGCACCTGGTCTGGAGAGCATTGAATATGGTGACTAGGGAGGGTGATTATAGTCATGTAAATGGTTTGTAACATGGTCATTTATTTCTTACCTTGAACATGTATCTTAGGTGCAGTGTATGTTCCACTTCACCTGGTTTCTGTTGATCTAATGCACTTCAAAAATTCGAGTGACGCTTTTTGCGATATGAGCAGCTTTTAGCCTTGGCGCTTGGCTAAAATTTCAATTCTAATAGGGTCTGCTGTTGTGTTGTGTTACTGTGTAATAGTTGTTTTGCTTCACCCCAGAGGTAGCAGCATTTCAGTGATGTGAGGTATAAGATGATGTCTTCCTGATGAAAGGTGAAGGCTCTTCCTATACTGCTCCTTTCTGTCCATCTGTATCAGTTGGTCTCTACTCACTGAGGGCAGAAGCCATTTTGGTTTTGCTCCTGTCCTTTGTGCTCCATAGTTGGCCAGAACCTTTGTATGCCTATCAGTTGTGTTTGGTGTTGTTCGCAAAAGACCATGGTCTAATATCAGGCCCAGCAGTAAAATCCATGCACTCCATTGAGAACATCACCTGCAACATTATCATGGTCAGCAGTTTTGACTGTGATTCTTCCCGTACCTATTTCCCCCAGTTCTGATAGGCTCTCCCCACCCCCTTGCTCCTTATCGTTGTAACTGATGGGGTGCTTATGTCACCCCCAGTGCTGGTTGTCCTCTCAGATATCCTGCTGAGCTTTGTACTAATGTCTTCTTTTTAAAGGCCAAAACAGAAAGCTGTGAACATGCTTGTTCTTTAGTCATCACTCCCCGCTGTTTATCTGTGGGATCTACACTGAAGGACACTTATTCATTAAATCCTTCAATCCTCAAGTATTTGAATGTTCATTGCACTGTGTTCAGTTCTTCACAAAAACATAATGCTCTCCTGCCTGTTTCTTCCCCTCCTACCCTGTGATGGCTTGGGGCGTCAGCCGGCAGCCTGGTGTTTGAGTTGGGCAGCAGCTCACAATAGCTCTCCAGGAGGGCATTGTACATCCTAATTATTCTGTGTCCCAGTGCAATTGGTAGGGTGCTGAGAAAATTACAGACCTGCAAATGAAATCAGAGAGGGAATGGCTGGTGGCAGCAGCAGAGAGGGGAAGAGCCCGAAAGAGAGAGAGAGAAGCTAGCTTGGAGTTTAATTCATTGTTTCCAAAAGAGCAGTTAATGGATTATGACAAATTTCTTACTGTTCTCCCTTAGTGTTGTGTTAAAATGGAAATGGAAGGTCAGTTTTCCTAAATGGATTTTAAATGGCTGACCTCGTGTGTTTTTTCACTCGCTGCTTTTCACTCAGGAGGCAACTTGGTCATTTTGCTTTCTTGGTCTGCTTGGCTTTTGTTTTCTTTTTACTTCCTATAACACTTTCAATGTTCCGTGGCCCTCTTTTATACCATAGCTTTTTGCTACGGGTGACTGGGGAGTGGGCTCACTTCAGCATTGCCAGCTTTCAAGATTTTATCACCAATCTGGCAACATTTACTGTGAAGCCCTAGTGCCTGGAGCTGAGAATCTCAACTTCCACTTCCCAGTTGAAAAAAAGATAAGCTTATAACCCTCAGGGTTGCAGAGAAAAGCCTGAAAACTTGACCTGAAAGTTACCTAAAGGCTCTGAAACCAAAAAGTCAATAAAACAACCTTCAAAATTTAAAAATTCATGATTTTTAAAGGGCCTGATTTTGTGATTCGTGAATGCTAGGGGTTTAGTGATTCTTAGTTTACATTTTAGGGCTCATGAAGGTGGTGAACTGGACAGCATTAGAGCTGCATGTAGGGCATGCAGGCAACTCTGCTCAAGCATCTTAAGCCCGACCTGCTACGTCCTATGCTGTTTCCTGGGCACATACAGCTCTGCTGTGGTAGCTCAGTGCTCACCTACATCACCTCTGTTCTGTGTCGCTACTTGGCCTTGCCTGAACACGAGCTACCAATTGTCCCTTTGTGTCAACTTTCGGTATATGTGGATAAATATTCACTAAGATCATACCTGACAAACTCACGACACTTGTGACCAAAATGTCATACCTAAACTCAGGTTTCTAGAGAGGAGACTAATGTATTAAATCTTTGCTCCGCTGTCAAGGGCTCTAGGATCTTGCTTTCTTTATAGCTCTTGATTCCTAAAGCAAATGGCCTGGCTGGAATAGAAGTAGTCACGTTTATGTGCCAGGGAGATTGTGAGTGTGGTGTCCAAGTCCATTACCAATTCAATGGTTTTAGTCATGGAAAAAAAAGTCACTGGTACTTTGGATTATATTTGCAGCTGCTGCAAAACCTCTATTGTTGATCATTCGTGAAATATTGTGATCTCTGTGTTGGAGTGTATAATCTTCTGAGAGGGATGAGCAGGGCATGGGCAGGGGTAGTGGAATGTGAGTGTTATGCAAAAGAAGCGGGAGAGTTGGCTGGTGTGGGGACCACTGGAATCCAAAAAAAGAGCTGTGCCTAAAACCTGAAAAGGCAGGTCTGTGTGATTTATGTTGCGGTCATGGTCAGCTTTCCCAATGCAAGCCCTGCTGGGGTTTTGTTTGGATCATACCAATGCATTCCTTTAGGCTGTGGGATTGGAGGCCCTGGGGCAGTGCCAGACCCTCTGCTCATTCTCACAGAAGGGAACCTGTGAAAAGAGCTGACATGGAGCAGGAGACTGGGAGGAAGATAGTGTGAACAGCCTCCTTTCCATTTCAGCGGCTTGATTTTCTTTAACCCCTTTGGTTCTGATCCATGACTTGTAGGTACATCCTCCAAGCACCCTCCTTCAGAGTAGCCTCAAATGTCTTGTGTCCTGATAATGCGTTCACATTGCTGTTTGGGCAATGATGAGGTGGCTCTGACATGAAGTGCCTGCCCCAACTCCTGGATTTATCGTGTGTTTTCCCTAGTGCAAGTACCTCCACCCAGCAAGAATTGCAGGATTAGTGTGACTTTGGAGTGCTAGGGTGCCAGTGACACACTATGGATGCCCTGGGTCTGGTTAGCAGCAGCATGGCTGTGGGTCAGAGGCACTTGGCTGAGTCATATGTTGCTCATGGCTCCAATGAAGGGTGAAAGAGCAGGCTTCTGTTGGAGCACAGAACATGTCAGAAGTACATTTAATTTATAATCTAGTGACGAATGTTCTCTGGATTCTTAATATTTGTTTTTTCTTCTCTGAGGGCCTCCAATCTCTTTCATAACCAGAGAGATATTCCCCATTCCCTTCCCTTAAGGTACACATTGTATCAGCCTTGCTTCCAGGGGATGAGGTCAATATATGCAACTTCTCCTGAGCCGGTAAATGCCCCTCTGTGTATTAGCCAGAGGACATCACTATAGTGTGATTAAAAGGGCTCCCTTCCTCTACAGGCACTGGCCCTCTGTAGGGCTCACAGCCTTGAACTGGTCCAGGAGCGAGGCACCCAAACTTGGGTCTCCTTTGATGCCTAAAGGCTAGTAGGCTGGCCCCTGTTGGATTCTGTTTCCACCATTTGTATGTGACACACTGAAAGTTACTGAGAGCTGCCCTTGTTGTCAGCAGTGAAAACAAGCACTTCCCCACTCACATGGTGAAGGTGTCTGAGAGAGAAGAAAGGGAAAGGCTGCCGCAGAGCAGAGAAGCATGAGGGATAAACAGGGGAAGGACAAAATCTGGAAGAAAATAATCATTTTCAGGCTTCTAAGAGGGTATGGCAAACTGTGTGGAGCTGGCGGTGATATTTTACATAAGAATGGCCACACTGAGTCAGACTAATGGGGCTTCTAAGAGGGTATGGCAAACTGTGTGGAGTGGAAGTAGTGGCAGTGAAGTAGTTGGCAGTGATATTTTACATAAGAACGGCCACACTGGTTCAGACTAATAGTCCGTCTAGCCCAGTATCCTGTGTTCTGACAATGATTGGTGCCAGATACTTCAGAGGGAATGAATAGAAGAGGGCAATTATCAAGTGATCCATCCCCCTGTTTTCACTTCTGGTAGTCAGAGGCACCCAGATCATGGGATTGCATCCCTGACCATCTTGGCTAATAGCCATTATGAAATTATCTAATTCTTTTTTAAAACCATTTATACTTTTGGCTTCACAACATCCCCTGGCAATGAATTTCACAGGTTGACTGCATTATGTGAAGAAGTACTTCTTTTAAACCTGTTGCCTATTAATTTCCTTGGGTGACCCTTGGTTCTTTTGTTACGTGAAGGGGCAAATAACACTTCCTTATTCACTTGTTCCAAACCATTCAGGATTTTATAGACCTCCATCATATCCCCCCTTAATCATCTCTTTTCTAAGCCAAAGCGTCCCAGTCTTTTTAATCTCTTCTCATATGGAAGCTGATCCAAACCCCTAATCATTTTTGTTGCCTTTCTCTGTACCTTTTCCAGTTCTAATAAACCTTTTTTGAGATGGGGCGATGAGAACTGCATGTGATATTCAAGATGTGGGCATACCGTGGATTTATATAGTGGCATTATGATATTTTCTGTCTTATTATTGATCCATTTCCTAATGGTTCCTATCATTCTGTTAGTGTTTTTTGTTTGTTTTGTTTTACTGCTGCTGCACATTGAGTGGATGTTTTCAGAGAACTATCCACAATGACTCCAAAATCTTTCATGAGTGGAAACAGTTAATTTAGACCTCATCATTTTGTGTGTATAGTTGAGATTATGTTTTCCAATGTGCATTACTTTGCATTTATCAACATTGAATTTTATCTGCCATTTTCTTGCCCAATCACCCACTTTTGTGAGATCCTTTTGTAACACTTCCCAGTCTGCTTTGGGCTTAACTATCTTAAGTAATTTTGTATCATCTGCAAATTTTGCCACCTTGCTGTTTGCCCCTTTTTCCAGATCATTTTTGAATATGTTTAATAGCACTGATCCTACTACAGATCCTTGGGGGAGCCCACTATTTGCCTCTCATATTGTGAAAAATGACAATATATTCCTACCCTTTGTTTCCTATCTTAACTTGTTACTGACCCACGAGAGGACCTTCCCTCTTATCCCATGACTTCTTACTTTGCTTAAGAGCCTTTGGTGTGGGACCTCGTCAAAGACTTTCTGAAAGTCCAAGTACAGCAACTCCTCACTTAACGTTGTAGTTATGTTCCTGGAAAATGCAACTTTAAATGAAACGATGTTAAGCGAATCCAATCTCCCCATAAGAATGAATGTAAATGAGGGGGTTAGGTTCCAGGGAAATTTTTTTTCACCAGACAAAAGACTATCTATCTATCTATCTATAGTCACACACACACACACACACACACACACACAGTATAAGTTTTAAACAAATAATTTAATACTGGTACACAGTGATGATGATTGTGAAGCTTGGTTGAGGTGGAGGAGTCAGAGAGTGGGATATTTCCCTTACTGCTAAATGATGAACTAGCAATTGGCTGAGCCCTCAAGGGTTAACTCTCTCACTCTGCAAGGCAGCAGGAATGGAGGGAGGGGAGACAATTGCAGAGACACATGGTATGTGTAAGAGAGAGAGATGCGCATTTCCCCTTTAAGTACACTGCCTTGTTAATTAGATCAGCTTGCTGAGACCACAGCTGCTGCCAGCAAGCTCCCTCCATCCTGAGCCCTGTTGTGTATTCCCCCTGCTCTATGGAAGATGGGGTAAGCGGGGTGCAGGAGCAGGGGGGAGGGGGACACCCTGACATTAGCCCCTCTCTTCTTTTCCTCTCCCCTGCACAGCAAGCAGGAGTCTCAGGGAGCAGCTCCAAGGCATAGGGCAGGAGCAGCACATGGCAGTGGGGGGAGGGACAGCTGAACTGCAGGCAGCTGCTGCACAGGGAACTTAGGGGAGTGGGGAGCTGATGGGGGGCTGCCGGTCCACCCTGGTTCCAAGCCCCCACCAGCTAGCTGCAACGGGCTGCTCTTCCTGCAAGCAGTGGACAAAGCAGGCAGCTGCCAAACGACGTTAGAAGGGAGCATTGCACAACTTTAAATGAGCATGTTCCCTAATTGATCAGCAACGTAACAACAAAACATATTTTAACCGGGACGACTTTAAGTGGGGAGTTACTGTACACTATATCCACGGGATCACCCTTGTCTTATCCACATGCTTGTTGACACCCTTAAAGAATTCGAATAGATTGGTGAGGCATGATTTCCCTTTACAAAAGGTGTGTTCACCCTTCCCCAACATATTATGTGCATGTATGTGATAATTCTTAAATAAAGAGCTTATTGGTTTAGACTCTGGTTACGCTAGTGGAAGCATTTGTGGAGCATGCTCTGTAGGAGTAACTGTTTTCCTGACTCTCTCTCTTTCCTTGCAGGGATTGAGTACGGTGATGTGCTTCCAGATTCCTTCCCATCAGCCCCTGCAGAGACCCTCCCCCATTTCCTACTGGAGCCACAAGATGCATACATTGTAAAGAACAAACCTGTGGAGCTGATCTGCAGAGCCAACCCAGCCACTCAGATTTACTTCAAGTGCAATGGCGAGTGGGTCAATCAGAATGACCATCTCACTAAGGAGAGCCTGGATGAGGTGACTGGTAAGAAACCATTGCAGACCCGACTCTCTTTTTACCCCGTTCCTCCCCTCCCCCCCTTCTCTTTCTTTGCTGACTTTCTCTCTCCTCTGCCACTTCATCTGTCTACTCCCTCTCTCTTTTTAAGGCTCTGTAGTGTACCACACAGTGGTATTTAAAGAACATTACTGTGCAGGCATGCTTGAAAAGGAGGAATAACTGGATCCCTTTCCACTTTGGATGAGGAACAGTATTACTGCCTCCTTTCAGCATCGCCTGACAGGATGGGTCCCCTTTAGAAGTGTTTTGTAAGCTCCTTCTCTAGTTCCACAGTCCGATTTTGCAAGTTCAAGGAAGACCTTCCCACCATGTAAGAGATAATTTCCTCTCCCTCCTTGTTGCCTACTCCATCCATACATTTGTAGACTGATATAATGCCTCCCTAGTATGCCTTGTTTGGTCAAGCTATGTGCATTTTACTTTGTCTAATTTTCCTTCAGGCCACTGAAGATTTTTTGTTAGTCTTTAGTAAAGTCTGTGACTGAAGTGTCCATGTGTGAATGCAATATTGGAGGAGCATTCACACCAGAGCCAAAGAGAACAGGAGTGTGATCACCCATTCTCTGTGCTGTGAAGTGTCCTCATGTGCCACCCAGAATCGAATTGATCTTTTCTGCTGCCAGATCCTGCTGCAAGCTCATGGCTAATTTGTTGTATACTATTGCCCAGAAATCTGTCTCAGAATTTACCACTTTCTAGTTTTCTTCCTCCCACTGTATATCTCTGTTTGAGATTATTTCCCCCCAGATATATTAGCTTGTATTTTTCCAATTCATATGATCATTTCCTGTCCATGGGTCCAAACTGTCTAGGTCACTTTTATGTGATTTCTCTGTCTTCACTGCTATTCACAGCTCTTCTCAATTTTGTATTATCTGTGACTTTTAGTAGAAGAGCTGTCCCTGATGAGGTTCAACAAGGACAAGTGCAGAGTCCTGCACTTAGGACGGAAGAATCCCATGCACTGCTACAGACTAGGGACCGAATGGCTAGGTAGCAGTTCTGCAGAAAAGGACCTAGAGGGTCACAGTGGACGAGAAGCTGGATATGAGTCAACAGTGTGCTCTTGTTGCCAAGAAGGCTAACGGCATTTTGGGCTGTATAAGTAGGGGCATTGCCAGCAGATCGAGGAACATGATCGTTCCCATTTATTCGACATTGGTGAGGCCTCATCTGGAATACTGTGTCCAGTTTTGGGCCCCACACTACAAGAAGGATGTGGAAAAATTGGAAAGAGTCCAACGGAGGGCAACAAAAATGATTAGGGGTCTGGAACACATGACTTATGAGGAGAGGCTGAGGGAACTGGGATTGTTTAGTCTCCAGAAGAGAAGAATGAGGGGAGATTTGATAGCAGCCTTCAACTACCTGAAGGGGGGTTCCGAAGAGGATGGAGCTCGGCTGTTCTCAGTGGTGGCAGATGACAGAACAAGGAGCAATGGTCTCAAGTTGCAGTGGGGGAGGTCTAGGTTGGATATTAGGAAAAACTATTTCACTAGGAGGGTGGTGAAACACTGGAATGCGTTACCTAGGGAGGTGGTGGGTCTCCTTCCTTGAAGGTTTTTAAGGCCCAGCTTGACAAAGCCCTGGCTGGGATGATTTAATTGGGAATTGGTCCTGCTTTGAGCAGGGGGTTGGACTAGATGACCTCTTGAGGTCCCTTCCAACCCTGATATTCTATGATTCCCTCCAACTTTGTTGATGAGGATATTAAATAAGACTGGACCTATCAAACTCCCTTGCGGTACCCCACTGAGAAGCAATTTATCAACATGTTAAAACAGTTGCTTCTTGGAACGGCTAGTTCTAGAGAACACAAAAGGAGACAGTGTTCCCAACTTAGTTGTATGTAACCCACAGGAGTTCAGTCAAGAAGTAGCTATAGTTGAGCCACTTAATAATAGTGACCACAATGTAATTAAGTTCAATACCCTTGTGGGAGGAATCATACCAGCATGGCTTTTTTAGATGAAAATTGTTCCTCTCCAAGCTACAAAACAGTGTTGATAAAGGAGAACTATTAGATATAATTTAGTTGGACTATCAGAAAGCACTTCACAGGAGGTGGTTGAGAAAACTAAGTAGTCGGGGTAAGGCGTAGAATACTGACATGGATTAGAAAGTGGCTGAGACAGAAACCAAGAGCAGGAATAAATGGTCAGTTTTTAGCATGGCAAACGGTAAACAGTGGCGTGCCCCAAGGATCCATACTCGGACCTGTTCTGTTTGATCAGAGAAGGTTGGAAGATTTTTGGTTGGGATTTTTCAAGGAGCCTCAGGAAGGCCTGCAATACCCATTCAGTTTCAATGGGATTTGGGTGCCTAACTCCCTTAATCTCTTTTGAAAAATTCAGCCTTTGGCAAAATGCCTTTCTGATAGAAAAGTGGTGCAAAATTCTCAGCAAAAATGTCAGATTTCAGAGAAGCAGCCGTGTTAGTCTGTATCCGCAAAAAGAACAGGAGTACTTGTGGCACCTTAGAGACTAACAAATTTATTTGAGCATAAGCTTTCGTGGGCTACAGCCCACTTAAGGGGCCGGCAGCTGGGACCCCAGACCGGAGGTGCAGGTGGGAATGTGTGTGTGTGTGTGTGTGTGCAGGAGCTGCCGTTTGGTGCTCAGGGTGGGGGTGGGGATGTGTGAGGGGGTGCAAGAGTCAGGGCATTGGGTGTGGGGGGGCTGGGTATATGTGGGGGTGCAGGAGTCAGAACGGGGGCTGGAGGTGTGTGAGGGAGTGCAGGGATCAGGGCAGAGGGCTGGGTGTGGGGGGGGGTTCAGAGGTCAGGGCAGAGAGCTGGGGTGCTCAGCTCGTGGGGGTGCTCACAGCAGGGGGCTGGAGGGGATATGCCCCATTCCCATCCCTTTCCCTAGGGCCCCGTCCCCACCTCTTCTCTCTCCCTCCCCCTTGCAAGGGCGATCAGCTGATCGGCAGGAGGGAGGGGGAGGGGCAGGGGCAGGAAAGCACCATGCTGGGAGAAGAAGCAGGGGAGGGGGGAGCTTGGCTGCTGGCATGACCAAGCTTCTGCCTCCTGCTCCTGCAGGAGAAATCGGTGGGCGGGGGGGAGGGGGAGGGGGAGCTGAGTGGGGCCAGGACCCCGGCAGGCAGCAGCGTGCCATCAAAAATCAGCTCACGTGCCGTCTTTGGCACATGTGCCGCAGGTTGCTGACCCCTGCTCTAACCACCAGACATTCCTTCCTCTCTAATTGAACATATTCACTAATGGTCTGGAACAGGCTGAACAAGTAGGTGGCAAACTTTGCAGATGACACAACTTTATTTGTGATAGTCAATCTAGAGAGCTCTGAGGAACTTCAGAAGGACCTAACAAAGCTGGGTGAATGGATGGCATAATGTCAGATGAAATTCACTGTTGACAAAGACGCGTTGGAAGCAACAACGTGAATTACTCACACACTTTGCTGAGTTCTAAATTAAATGGAATCACACAGGAAAAAAAGCTAGGGGTCAGCTCATTGAAAAGCTTTGTTCCGTGTGCAGTGGCAACCAAAAAAGCCAACAGGATGCTTAGAGAATAGGATAGAAAAGAATATTGAGACTTTTATAATGCCATTATATAAATCCTTGGTATCACCCTCACCTGGAATACTCTATTCAGTTTTGCCAACCCTATATCAAACAAGGTAAAGCAGAAATACAAAGGGGTTCAGAGGCTGGCAATGAAAATGATTACAGGCAGGGAAAAAAATTGGATGAAGAGAGATTGGAAAGATCAAGATTTTTGTTTAGAGAGAAAGCGAACGAGAAAGGGAGATTATACAAAATAATGGCTGGTCTAAAGAAGGTAGGTCAGGCACTGGCATTTATCTTTCTCATAATCCAGGAATGAGGGGACATTTAATGAAATTGAAAGGCATTTAAAACTGATAAAAAGAAAATACACAACACATAATCAATCCTCAGGACTCATTGGTGAAGGGTATCAGAGGCCAAGAGCTTAGTCAGATTCAAAAAACAATTAGATCTTTAATGGATAGTGAGAATGTTCATAGGTAGAATTTAAAATGTATATAAGTGATATCAACCCTCTCATGCTCAGAGCATAAATCAACCAGTAGCTGCCTGGACTAGGAAAAATGTATCTTATGGGCATATTATTCCATAATTGTCCATTATTGGATTTTTTGCACTTTCTTCTGAAATCCTCATGGTTCCGGTCACTGTCAGAGACAGGATAATGAACTGGTTGAATTATTGCTCTGACATAATTAAATGATTTGCTAAAATTTAAATATTTTACATCTACCCCTCTCTTCATCACTAATTTTGTAACTGTGTCCTGAAAAAAAATAACAATCAAGTTTCTCTTATAAGTTATGGGTCTATATAAGCCCATGGATGTGGTGAAGTGATCATCACTTGAAGTCTTTAAATCAAGATGGAATATCTTTGAAAGATATGCTCTAGCTCAAACAGAAGTTACGGGGTTGATGCAAAAGTTATAGGTTGGGGTTCTTTGGCCTGAGTTGTGCAGGGGATCAGACTGGATGACCATAATGGTCCCTTCTGGCCTTAAAATCTATTAATAATGTCTATTGTTCATGATCCCATTAGCCCCTAGATAATGATTCCCCCCCCAATATTTTTACCAGTACTTTACTAACAGCACAGTAATTACCAGGCCCACTCTTCTTTGTTTTTAAAATATCAGCATTATAGTTTCTTATCTCCAGGCAATCAGTACCTCCCAAAGTTTCCATTAAAAAGCAACAGAGGGTCCTGTGGCACCTTTAAGACTAACAGAAGTATTGGGAGCATAAGCTTTTGTGGGTAAGAACCTCACTTCTTCAGATGCAAGTAATGGAAATTTCCAGAGGCAGGTATAAATCAGTATGGAGATAACGAGGTTAGTTCAATCAGGGAGGGTGAGGTGCTCTGCTGGCAGTTGAGGTGTGAACACCAAGGGAGGAGAAACTGCTTCTCTAGTTGGATAGCCATTCACAGTCTATGTTTAAGTTTCCATTAGTTTTCAAAATCAAATGTCAGTGGTACATGACATCTGGGTCAGCTGATTTGTGCATGTTCACATTTATAAGTATTTCATTCACCTGCCTGTTATGAAGAGCTTCTTAATTGTGTCAATGTTTTCCTGTTCCATCATCCTCATATCATCACCATCTAGTTTTAACTGGGAGGTCACTCAGTTCTGTGAGTTCTTGCTTGGTTGCCTTTCCAAAACTACTCTGTAAAGGGAAGACTGTTTATTGAAACCTGAGATATTTGAGCAGTTCTTCATGAAGCCACTTTTCCTGTTCCTTGCATTTTTCTTTTCCTGAGGATTTGCAGTCCGCTATTCCCTACTTACACTCTTCCTACAGGATTCCCCTGTCACTTTCTATTCTACTGAATTTGAATACGCCTTCCAGTCGCACCTTATTCACTATGTCCCAGATTTTAAAAGGTATTGAGGCATTGCTGCATTCAGCATTGTAATGCCTAACTGATTTAGGAGCCAAAATCTCATTTTCAAAAGTGATTTTAGGCACTTAGGAGCCAAAATTCCATTGATAAGCAATGGGATTAGGATACCTAAGGGTGTAAATCACTTTTGAAAGTGGAATTTAGGCTCCTAAATTAGTTAGGCATTACAATGCTGAGTGCAGGAATGCGCAAATACCTTTAAAAATCTGAACCTAGATTTCCTAATAAATGCACTCAAGATTCCTTACTTATCTTGCATGCCGTCTTTACAAGTTGCAGGTCAGCCCCATAAAAATTAGGATAGTTGTGCCAATTTTGGGATGGGTGGCTGCTTTGAAGGGAGGTATATCACAAGTCAGACATCTCGTTAAACCCTCTCCTTCTGGATTCATGCAGGGCAGCTATCTCCCCCAGCTGGGGATTACCCGGAGAAGGTGTGTGGGGATGAAGTAGAGTTGTTGTTCTATCATAAGTGATGAGTGATTGTAGGAAGGAAAAATGCTTGTTCCTGAGCAGTTAGTTTTTGTTTTTGTTTGCGGTGTTCAGTTTTCTATCTAGAATGAACGTATAACTATAATTAAAGTGTCCATTAAGGAAATCCGTGCTGCACTGTTGAACTTCTGCAAAAGTCCATATGAAATGGGTAAATTTATTTAATTAGTATCTAAATTACCAGTATGAATATCAAATGAATTCAGGATGGCAGGAGGCTTTACGTTTCCAGGAGGCTAGTTGCTGCGTACTGCTATAATTCCAGCTGTGTGACCATCATACTAGCTAAAGGAGCCAAATGTCAGGTGTGATTCAGAGGTGGTAGAGCCAAGGGGCAATGCAAAGGAGTTTAGTGAAGCTAGGGAGATAGGCACCTTATATGAGCAAGGGTGTGATAACAAACTAAACCTTCTAATAAAGGTAACAGTGCATGGAGCTGTACGCAACATTTAGAGCAGCGAATGCTGTAGTAACTATGTGTTTTATATCTGTAACTAGCTGGCAGTGCTTTCTGGGGTTTATAATTCCATCATGGATCTTTGCTCAGAGTTGGAACTTTACATACCACAGAAAATAGAGAAGCTGGTTGTCTCCAGTGATTCTTCTATGCTCTGCTGTTCAAAAAGGGGCTTCATTTTCTCAAGTGGAAATGTGCAGAATCTTTAGTTCAGAAGGTGGGTGGTTACCTTGGAGAGAAAAATGCAGCTAAAAAGCCCACCAAGAGCGATTTCATTGTAGTAAGGTGGTGACTTCTTGTGGCTTCACTCCTGTTGGAAGTAATGACACGTGGTGACTGCTTGCTTTTAACGGGTACTCCCTACATGTTGCTGAAGTAGTGGCCACCTTTCTGAGGCCATGAGCAGCTTTCCACAGTTACTGGGCAGACTGCACCTTTGACTGCTCCCGGTCTTTCTGAGCGCACGCCCTCTAAATGTCAGGTCTGTAGCAGTCACCTGTCTCTGGGAATGGAATCCGCGCAGGGAGCTGGACTAGAGCTCTCGAGGTCCTGTCCACCCCTGTATTTCTGTCATTCTCCCACTCTGACTGACTGGGCCCTGGATTGCATTCTCCTGTGCATTAAGCATGAGTTGCTTCAGTAAGTCTGACTTATGTCCAGACCCTGCAGCTCTGTTCCCTCCGGGGCAATGACAGTGGTAACTGGTGACCAAACAGCCTCCTTAAATCCACTTACTTATTTAGAACAAAAGCATTTTGGAGAAAACATATCATAAAAACGATATAATGGACTATACACATGTCTTAAGCTTACCAGGTATATAACCATCTTCCACAGGGGGACCTTGGTTGGACTCACTCCATGCAGACTTCTCCCTAGAGCCTCTCAGTTTCAGCCCTGTGCCCTGTCAGAGCTCTCTGACAACTCCCTGGATAGCCCCTGGTAACTTACCCTCCCGCCCCCACTTGGCAGGAATCAAGTCACTTTAACTCTTTATAGCCCTTTGATCTGGTAATTCCATGCTATGGCAAAACAAGGTTTGCAGCTGGTTTAGACAGGATCTTGAAGTTAACGCTTTGCCCCATTGTCTTGCAAGTATGTGCTTAGACATTCTTATCTGGGAAGCCATTACATGGCCTTCATGCATTGGACCCTACTGAATTTGAGATTATGGATATATAATAAACAGTCCACTTCCCCCAGTATAAATTAGATTGATCTGTTACATAGAAAATTCAAATAACCCCAATATACAATAACTTCCTCCTACTGACTAGTTACCTATAGTGTTCATAAAATTGTTACATCTCAATGTTCATAACATGGGAAATAGTGGCCATTTTGAGTAAGGGAGTGTTGTTGATATAATGGAAAACATAGGGAAACATTGCTAATAACTTTGCTTAATTAGAACCTAATTTCTTCAAAGGCATATTTGAAGGCGTTTGGCAATGAGTTTTAGCTATATGAAAAGTCTGAAGGATAAAAAACTTTCATTTATGAGCAAAAGGGGTCTGGAAAATGTTCTCACGTTGGGGAAAATTTTCTTAAAACCCCCATTTCTTATAATTTTAACTCATAAATGCAGTAACAGATTTAGTTGACAGTCCTCAGAAAATTCAATCTTCACTCACAGATTAGGTGCTGTAAATTTGGGGAGAAAACATTTGTTCTTCACTGAGATTGAATTGCAACTATAAGTGGAAAAACTGAATCCAACTTTCATATAGAGGCAATACTGAACCTCTGTAAGAAAACTATAGGCAGCTGGCTTATCTGACCAGCAGCCATCCTGAGAAAAGAAGCTAAAATCAAGATGGCCTACTTTGCTAACAGTATGCATATCAGGTGTCCAATATGCATTGATAGAACAACTACAAAGGGGAGAGGGGTCACAAAATTGCCCATTTCAACTTAACATAGTAAAGTTTGATTCCCTTAACACAATGTCCTTAGCTACAGATCAGAAATATGGGCTTTGAATAATAACTTTTATGACAAATTTTGTTGATGTAAACATACTTTAAAAGTGTTGTAGTTTATCTTACTATATTTTATGTGGAAAAAATGAAAATAAGCCAAATCAGAGAATAATAATTCAGACAGAAAATAGGTAACATCTGTACTAGCAGCCATGCTAGAAAGTGGCTCTCCATTTAAATGGCCATGGGGAGCAAGACATATGAGTGTTAACTTTGCACTGCTAAGATGCATAAACTCGCCTTGGTCCCAATTGTCTTGTTCAACTTGATTGTTTACTGTTCTAACATGGCAGTTTAAAGCTATAACCCCTCTTTATGTGGTTAAACAATTCAGCCAAGATTTTCACAAATGATTAGTGATTTGGGGCTATCTGACTTCTTGGGTGCCCAACTGAGATATTGTAAAGGGCTGATTTTTCAGAAAGCGCTGAGCACCGCCCTCTGAAAATCAGATCCCTTTGAAGTGTGTAAAGAATCTTGGCATCCAAAATATGAGTCACTTCTGAAAATCTTGGCTTTTTTTTTTCTTCCCTAAACTTTCTTTTTTTCCCATGGGAAATCTTTTTTGTTTGTTTCTAGTGTCTCATTTTTTCTATAGAAAAGTGATTACAAATAAAGTAATTTCTAATTGCATTGATGGAAATAAATTAACCAAAATTTTAATTAACAAAATATACAACTGCACATGGCTTTGAAGTCTGTGCCTTTAAAATGCAAGGCTAGCACATGATCTATTAAGTTACACAGACTTTGCTAGACCACTAGGCAACCCTTCAGGTTTCCATCTTGTTCTGTCAATGCAATAGAAATATATTAAGGAATGGAAAGAGTTATAAAAAGGGCACTATACATTTTGAACAAAGCGCGTTCCTCAGTTCATACTAAAGCCATGTCTACACTACCACTTATGTTGCCAAAACTTATATCGCTCAGATGTATGAAAAAAACCCACCAACAACCCCTGAGTGACATAAGTTTTGCCAGCGAAAGCACTCGTGTGCATGGCACTATATCGGCAGGAGACACTCTCCCACTGACATAGTTACCGCCACTCATTTAGGTGGTTTTATTATGTCGACGGGAGAGCTCTCTCCCATCGGCAGAGTGGCTACACGAGTGATCTTAGAGAGGGATACATGTATGGAATATGTTGTGAAAGATAGGAAATCATTCCCTGTTTTGTTCCTTCAACAATAGATATGAGGACGAGAATGTTCTATATGTTTCTCCATGGGTGGGACACCTACTAAAATAACACCTTTCCTTTATTTTTTAATGTGATGTAGATGTGACTAGGTTTGTACAAAAACACAGAAAGGCTAAGGCAGGGGTACGCAACCTATGGCACGCGTGCCGAAGGTGGCACGCAAGCTGATTTTCAGTGGCACTCACACTGCCCGGGTCCTGGCCACCGGTTCGGGGGGC
The DNA here is from genome assembly GCF_027887155.1 of Malaclemys terrapin pileata. Taxonomy (NCBI): domain Eukaryota; kingdom Metazoa; phylum Chordata; order Testudines; family Emydidae; genus Malaclemys; species Malaclemys terrapin. Next base: position 86,009,737 of record NC_071511.1, on the reverse strand, counting down.
TCTGCATTTTAATTTAATTTTAAATGACGCTTCTTAAACATTTTAAAAACCTTATTTACTCTACATACAGCAATAGTTTAGTTATATATTATAGACTTAGGGCAGGTCTTCACTACGGGGAGGGGTCGATTTAAGATGCGCAAATTCAGCTATGCGAATAGCGTAGCTGAATTCGACGTATTGGAGCCGACTTACCCCGCTGTGAGGACGGCGGCAAAATTGATCTCCGCGGCTCCCCGTCGACGGTGCTTACTCCCACCTCCGCTGGTGGAATAAGCGCGTTGATTCGTGGATCGATTGTCGCGTCCCGACGAGACGCGATAATTCGATCCCCGAGAGATCGATTTCTACCCGCCGATTCAGGCGGGTAGTGTAGACCTAGCCTTATAGAAAGAAACCTTCTAAAAACGTTAAAATGTATTACTGGCACGTGAAACCTTAAATTAGAGTGAATAAATGAAAACTCGGCACACCACTTCTGAAAGGTTGCCGACCCCTGGGCTAAGGTATCAGTGCCTGGTATTGTTGAGGCAATAAAACAGATTCCTTAGTCTATACAGATAGTAACTGGGGATTTATTTTAAACAAGACCAAATTCTGATAGTGACTCCTCATATAAGTTATCACACCCTGGGATGACTAAACACAGTCCAGCTGGCTAAGACATGTTCATGTGACCAGAAATAGTCTCAGAAGTTGACCCACTTGACCATTTGCCATGACCCTGTTCAGTTCAGCTAGATTGCGTTTCGCAGTTTAAGAGACAGAGTCCTCACCTCCCTCTTTCATCTCCTCTCAGCGGCCACTTCTCTCTCTCAGACTGTGAGGGGCTGACATACTGTTCTTCCCACCTCACTTCACTACCAAATATAAGCAGTCACGTGATTTATTTCCAAACCATTTTGTGCCTTCAGGGCCTCTCTGCTGGGTGCAATGGCACCATGTGCATCATCGGAGCTTTAATATGTCCAAGGGTCCTTGTCAGCTGCAGACAGGCACTTTAAAAGGACATTGTCAGGGTGATTTTGACACAACATTTACTCTATGTAGAAACAAGATTTAATGGGGCCTAAAGTGAGCTCAACAGAAATGTGTGTAGATTTAAAAAAAAAATTCCAATGGAAAAAGATTTTTTGTTTGGAGTTAAACATTCCCCTGCCTTGTTTTGGAACCCAAACTTTTCAGCATTGTGGTAGTACATAAAACCCAGGAAGGGAACCTGACAAGAACCTGGCTAGAAACAAAAGTGAAATTGACTACTTTACTTTCATTGCCCTGCCTGGGCGAAATGTAAAAAGTAAACAAGCAAGAATCAGTGGTAAAAAGCAAATGCGATGTTTTTAAATCTTTCAGTTTTAATAGGGTATGGTGGTGTTACGAACTCAGGATATTCAGCTTATTTGTTTTTGAGATGAGATTTTTTTTTTTAAAAAACCCTTAAATGGCAACGCAGCAGAACCACCAGCATATCCTGAAACATAGTGTCATCTTTAAAACAGTGTGTGTGGGTGGAGGGGATCCTGGCATGGATCAGAATCTGGGTCAAGCCCTTAAAAAGAAGATGGGGCAAGAGAAGAAGTGGTTGCAGAGGAAGAGAGGAGATGACTGCCTCATGAAGAAGGGGTTGTGTCTCTCATCAAATGCATCCCTCTCTCAAGTTCCTTTTTCGAGCTGCAGGACCATAATTTTCCTCCCCTTCAATCAGTGCATGTGTGTGTGAGTACACATATGCTCACACACAGTATACTTCCATATGCAGCTTATTTCATAAAGGTTCAGCATTCTGGCCTCCTTAACCCTCTGTTTTGTTGTCTCTCCTTCCAGGGATGCTGGTGCGGGAGGTCCAGATCGAGGTCTCCCGGCAGCAGGTGGAGGAGCTCTTTGGTTTAGAAGATTACTGGTGTCAGTGTGTGGCATGGAGCTCTGCTGGGACCACAAAAAGCCGAAGGGCCTACGTCCGGATAGCGTGTAGGTGTCATACACACTTCTCATTCATCGCAGCCCCTGTCCCTATCTCTGTCACTTGCTCCTTCTTGCCAGCCTGTCCCCACGCCCTGCGTGGGAAATCCTTTTCATCTGCCCTCGTGGGGATTTTCCTCCCACTATAGTTCCATGGCTCCTCCTTTCCCACTGCCTGCCACCATAAGTAAGCTTACCCAGGATAACCACTGAGGTAGATGCTCCCATTTAATGAGCCAGTGGGGTTCACTCAGTGTGGCAGAGCTTCATTCCCCCATTACACCACCCTGCTGGACTTAGTGGATAGGGTCAGTGCTGTCTAGTGGTTACAGGATTAGGGCCGGGAACTCTTGAGAACTGTTCTCAGCTCTAGCATTGACTCAAGGTGTGACCTTGGGTAAGTCATGTACCCTCTCTGTACCTCAGTGTTCACACCTGTAAATGGGGATAAACTTACCTGTCTCACTAGGGTGTTGTGGTAATTAATTAGTTAATGTTTTTATAGCACTTTCAACATGCTCAGCACTTACCTGGTGCTTCATTATTTTTAGAAGCCTGACAAGTTAGCACCTCAGCCACAGAGGTGATTTGCCTGATTCAGCAACTTTAAATCCTACATCCTGGCTTGTCCTCCTGTGTTGTTTCCTTTACCAAGTGAATAGCTCATGCGTTCTTAGGGTGGGAGAACTCTACAACTGGGCTATTCTGCCACCCAAAGGATGTAAGAGGTGATTCTCTTGACAGGGGGAGAGCTGGCGAAACAATCCATTGCAGTGTGTAAATTTCAGTTCTGCCAATAGGGAAGTTGTTCTGTGATTAAAGATGCTTCCCTATAGAAGCATCATGCTGAATATTGAAAGTCCATATGGAAACCTACTTTAAGAATATGTTACAGTTGCACTGTGTACAGCTTGCACGAGGGAGCCCCCTTCCCCGTATGCACTAGCTACACAGCTGAGCAAGGCAATATGAACCTTTCCCTTCTGCAGAGCTCCTAGGTGCATCTTAGACCATAGCTACACTATGAGAACTATAATGGCATAGTTATAGCCAGGACTTTGGAGCTGTGCTCCAGCTCCGCTCCAGCTCCAGGCAAAAACCTGCAGCTCCACTGTTCTGGAGCTGCTCCGCGCTCCAGCTCTGGGCTCCGCTCCAAAGCCCTGGATAGCGCCGTACATCTGCCAGCATAGCCCCATAATCTAGACGCACCCTACACCGATGGAAGGGGTTTTCCGTCGCTATAGGCACACCACCTTTTTGCACGCTGGTAGCTAGGTTGGGGGAAGAATTCTTCCACTGACCTAGCTACGCTACGGGTTAGGTCAGCCTAACTGCGTCACTCGAGGATGTGGATATCTCACCCGCTGAGTGCCATAGAGATGTCGACCTAAGTTTTAAGTTTAGACCAGTCTTAGGGCAGGTCTTCACTACGGGGGGGGGGGGGGGGGGTCGATTTAAGATACGCAAATTCAGCTACGCGAATAGCATAGCTGAATTCGACGTATCGGAGCCGACTTACCCCGCTGTGAGGACGGCGGCAAAATCGACCTCCGCGGCTCCCTATCAACGGCGCTTACTCCTACCTCCGCTGGTGGAGTAAGCGCGTCGATTCGGGGATTGTCTGTCGCGTCCCGACGAGACTTGATAATTCGATCCCCGAGAGATCGATTTCTACCCGCCGATTCAGGCAGGTAGTGTAGACCTAGCCTTAGTGGGCCTCTCTCTTGCACACCTGACAAAGGGTACAGTAGCCCCTTTGTAACTTTCCACGAGGCAGCTGCGTTAGCTGTGTGTGCACCTGCAGTGCCACCTTCCCTCCAGAAGACTCGGAGGGACTGAAAGCAGGGCTATTTAGGGTGGAAACTGTTATGCTGTTTTATCTGTAGCAGTTGCTTTTCCCCTGCTGCAGCAACTGAAATGTTCTCAGCCTTCAAGGCAGTTTTGACACAAAGTGATGCTTCCTGCTCTCACTTGACAGTAAGGCCACAGCTAGGAAAAAAAGCTGTCTGTTTCTTAGGAACACACAGCACTTTTTTTTTTTAACTTGCCTGCTTTGAGGCTACATGAAAAGCCTTCTCTTGTCTCCTTTCCAAAATGGTTCCCAGCTCGGTGACATTTGCTAATGGACTTCTGAGTTTCCCGAAGTAGCCCTGCGGCAGTCACCCTGCGCTTGTCACACACCCCATAAAAGTGTGTGTGCGCGGGGGGAGGGGGGGGGAAGAGGAGGGATGTGGGGATCACAAAAAAAGTTGGTGACCAATCACACCTAGCTCGAGTTGGAGCAATGCTTGTTGGAAGCAATTCCTATGGATTGCAGCGCCATCTAGTGAGGAAGGGAAGGACTAGTATCAGTTGCTCCTTTTCCCCTGCTAAGCGTAGCCCACGAATGTACAGCATGCATGCCTTCATGTGGTGGTGTATTGGACTGCTTGTCCTCTTTCTGTTAACATCCCATGTGATCATGAGTATGGACATATGGGTTCTATATACATTAGGCCCAGTTCTGCTGTCCTTGTATTCACAATGAGTGGTTTCTTACTATGCAACTGGTGCCAGTGACTTCAGTGGGATTATTCCTGAAGTAAGGTGCTGCTTAATGTAATGATGGCAGAATAGCACTGTAATATATGACCACTTTCATATTAGATCCTATCTGACCTACCATGTCATTGCATATTCTGTAATTCCAAATTTTAACACATACAATATTTATGTATAATTCACTTAGAATAAAATAATTGCAATTTACGTCTGACAAAGGCACAGTGCCAGATTTTCAAAAGTGCCCAGATCCTGGGAGTTACTGGGAGATGGGCTCTTTTGAAAATCTGACCACTTCATTTAGGGACCTAAGTGGAAGCAGAGCCCTTCTGAAAATGTTGTGTCTCATTTAGGTGCCTCAGATGGAGCTTTTGGGGGCTGAGCTCTTTTGAGAATCTGGCCCATGGATTTCCTTGAAATGCACAGTGCTACCTACTAGACAGCATGAGTTCCAGATCATAATGGTACATCACCCCTGTGAATTAAGCTGCTCCAACATGCACTGCCAGATGCTCAGTCCCTCTTTTCACTAGTGCAGCAAAGCAGCAAGCCCGTACTTCAGTGGTCCCCTTTCAGAAACACAAGACTTCTTCATTTTGGATTGATTTTGATGAAAGAATGTGAAGTTTCTCGGCAGGAACATGCCACTCTGGCAATAGCGGACCAGAACGTCCCCCCTTCTCCCTGCTCTGAATTTAAGGGAAGAAGAATGAATCCCATTTCAGGAATGGGAGAGCACTCAAAATCATGTTTTATCCATGGGCAAGTGGATGTCAGCCCTTGTTCTGAGACATCCTTTGGCAGACTTGTCCTCTTTCTGCTGGAATATGATTCCATCTAGAAGACAAGCAAGCACCTGGGAAATAACAGTTCTTACATTGGCAAGGATAAACTGGGGTGCAAAGAGCCCAGCTGGGTGGGTGGGGCAGGTAGTAGTGTTACCAGGAAAGAAGGGTGGAGGTGGTAGACAGGAAATCCCTGGGAATTCTGAGGTGACTGGTCAGCAGGCTATGTTACAATAAACTCCTTATAGATTTTATCTCGCTGCAGGCTCCTCTGTCCATATACGGTACCCCCAAGGTTTTGTGGGTTGCTCCATTCCTGTCACTGGCTGATAACACTTGGGGCTCATTTTTCTTTCTCAGACCTGAGGAAGAACTTTGACCAGGAGCCTCTAGGGAAAGAGGTTCCACTGGAACATGAGGTGTTACTGCAGTGCCGCCCCCCGGAGGGGGTGCCAACGGCAGAGGTAAGCCATGCTATCTCTCTCACACCTCCCAACAGCAGAGCTGGCCTGAGGGGCCACACTAGGTAGAAGGTGCCAGCATGCTGGGGACGTATTTTACTCCCACATGAAAAACTCAACTCACCTGAGTGCTCATACATTTTAGAGCAGCTATTTTCCCCCAGCATCTTTGCCCAAATAGACCAGATTTTCCATTGACACTGACCCTGGCAGACAACCCTCAGCAGCACAAAACCCTCTTCCTAGCGAGGGATTACTACAGGGGAGGCTGCACCATCTCCAGTCCACTGAGGGCCTTCAGTCGAGCAGCAGCATCCCCAAAATGGGCAGGACTGGCAGGGGATGGGGCATGGTCAGATCAGCAGAGGGATGTGCTAATTTACCACAGCCTATGGTGGTGTGGCTCTTAGGCATCCCTCCACAGATGACTAGAGCTGCCCTCCCCTGGCAGAAAACCCTAGGGAACCCTGCCTGCCCTCAGTTGGCTGTAGCCCCCCAGGGATGTAATGGGCTAGACTGGCCCAATAAAACCGACTTCCCTGCCCCAGCAGGAGCGACACCATTTCAGTTCCCAGCTGCCAGCCACCCCACTATTCAGGCTGACTCATGAAAACACTCCTGCAGTCCAGTCGGAAGGAAAGAATGCTAAGCACATTACCTCTCTCAGCTGCAGTCTCTGTTTATGGCTGTCCTGGTGGTGTTAGTCTGGAGAGACTCCACCCTCTTAGATTTGCGGGAGCTGCTGGCTTGTTTCTGAGAACACCTGTAACTGCTGGAAATAACTTTCCACCTGCTGGAGGCAGATGCTGGACTAGCTTTTACAAGACTCCTGGCATAGCTTGTATTTTGCCAGTTTTAGCAGACGCCGCTTTCTGTTATAGATTTTACTGCCCTTCCCCTTTTCCTGCTATGGTTTTTGTTTCTTTAATCGGAGGCTATGAGAATTTACTGGTAACCAACCCCTCCCACCTGCCCTCCCTGCCTCCCTCAGCTGGACACAGCTGTGGCTTCAATGAGGCCTGATCATGAAGGTGAATAATTGCTAGCCAGCCTGCTACATTCACTATCGTGATCCATTAATAAAACAGCACAAGCTATTTCCAAGCCACCTTTAGGGATGCGGCCTCCCCCAAATTCCGGTCAGCCCACAGCGTTCACATCTTCTCCATTGTCCCTTGCAACACCTTGCTAACACCTCAGCAGTGTGCCAGTTAAGTTCCAGTGAGGAGTGAGGGAGAGAGCATATGAAATAGATTGGCCACATCTTTGCAGATGAATTGGGGCCGTGATGGATGGCCTCGTGTAGGCCGTCAGCTTCCATTATTCAGCAAAACTGTTTATTTTGGGCAGTGGATCTGTTATTCTGACATCTAATAACACACTTGACCTCAATACCTGTTCAGCCCATGCCTCCCTCCTGTACATGCTCATCTGCCATTAACCCCTTGCAGGAGTGATCTGGAAGAAAAGAAAGCACAGAATGATTTGTATAAATGCTATGGGTAAAAATGAGTGAGTGAGGCCTGGAAAGAAAAGTTCATGGACTCTCCTAGCAAGGCAGGACCCAAGGCCAGTCACCTTTCCTCCTTGCTCCAGTAATTCAGTGCAGTACCATTAGCATCACCGTAAGTGTGCTCTGTGTGAGATTAGTTTCTGACTTGTCATCTCTCATAGAAAAAGCAATTAGATGGACAAACAAGGCTAGTGCCAGCCCAGCTTGTAGGGAAGGTGAGAACAGTTCTTGATTGGTAAACAAAACCCCTGATTTTGGTTTTGATAGGTAAACAAAACTCACATGCCTCATGCTGTCAGCATATCTCCAGGCAATGCAAGCCTCATTCTTGGATGGAATTTGTTGACCATTGCAACTTTTTTGATAATGTGTAAATAAGCGACACCTAAAAGGTTATTTTAAATCTTTATATTTTTCTTTCTCTTTCACACCCGCATGTACTTTAACAAGCCCCTGCACACTGACAGATGCAGAAATACGTACACACATTAGAGAGGCAGTGTTCTTCAGTGGGGAGAGCACTGGACTGGGACTTGGGTTCTATTCCTGGTTCCTGGCTTCATCACTGTGCCAGTGACCTGATGTATGGCCATGGGCATGTCACTTTATCTCTCTGTGCCTACCTTTTCCCTCCAGAGCTATTTTGTCAACTTAAATTGTAAGATCTTCAGGGCAGGGACCAGTCTCTCACTATGTGTTTGTACAGTGCCTGGCACAGTGGAGTTCCAATTTCTTGTTGCAGCCTCTAGGTGCTACTGTAATACAAACAGTTAATAACTAACACTCTCTGAGCTCTCTCTTATATATACTAATTCTCTTAGAGAAAGACATGCACACACTCCGTCACACATACTTTGCACTTACCCCTCCCAAGTAGCCTGCACTAGTGCACAGCAGAAACAAATCCGCAACACTACAACCCGAGTGGGATATGTGGTGTGCACTCAGTTGTCCCCACCGAAGGAGGATATATTAATAAACTCCGACAGTGGGGGGAAGAGCCAACTAGAAGGCCGGCTGCCTAGACATGGCGCTGCAAATGCTAAAGTAAACAAAGCTAAGGCAACAACTGGGCAAAGCAAGCACAGGCACCTGTGCTTAGCAGGACCTGATTGCTGCATCTCACAGAGCACCTCCCCTCTACTGATTGGCAGGACATCTGAGTACAGGGAGATGTGTCAACTCATGTTCAAAGTGTGACCACCATGAACGTACAGTCCCAGCAATGGACTCACTGAGGAGCTGCATGATGACATCACGCCTCATAGGGCTATACCTTGCTCACTCCTAGTTCTGATTCATAGATTCCAAGGGCAGAAGGGACCATTGTGATCATCTGGTCTGACCTCCTGTATAGCACAGGCCATAGAACTTCCTCAAAATAACTCCTAGATTAGATCTTTTAGGCAAACATCCAATCTTGATGTAAAGATGGTCAGCGATGGAGAATCCACCATGACCCTTGGTAAATGGGTCCAGTGATTAATTATCCTCACTGTTAACAATGTAGATCTTATTTCCAATCTGAATTTGTCTAGCTTCAACTTCAGAGCTCATTTCCCGCTCTTCTTTGAGTCTTATTCCTGCTTATAGATTCATAGATTCAAGGACTGGAAGGGACCTCGAGAGGTCATCAAGTCCAGTCCCCTGCCCGCATGGCAGGACCAAATACTGTCTAGACCATCCCTGATAGACACTTATCTAACCTACTCTTAAATATCTCCAGAGATGGAGATTCCACAACCTCCCTAGGCAATTTATTCCAGTGTTTAACCACCCTGACAGTTAGGAACTTTTTCCTAATGTCCAACCTAGACCTCCCTTGATGCAGTTTAAACCCGTTGCTTCTGGTTCTATCCTTAGAGGCTAAGGTGAACAAGTTTTCTCCCTCCTCCTTATGACACCCTTTTAAATACCTGAAAACTGCTATCATGTCCCCTCTCAGTCTTCTCTTTTCCAAACTAAACAAACCCAATTCTTTCAGCCTTCCTTCATAGGTCATGTTCTCAAGACCTTTCATCATTCTGGTTGCTCTTCTCTGGACCCGCTCCAATTTCTCCACATCTTTTTTAAAATGCGGTGCCCAGAACTGGACACAATACTCCAGCTGAGGCCTAACCAGAGCAGAGTAGAGCGGAAGGATGACTTCTCGTGTCTTGCTCACAACACACCTGTTAATACATCCCAGAATCATGTTTGCTTTTTTTGCAACAGCATCACACTGTTGACTCATATTTAGCTTGTGGTCCACTATAACCCCTAGATCCCTTTCTGACGTACTCCTTCCTAGACAGTCTCTTCCCATTCTGTATGTGTGAAACTGATTTTTCCTTCCTTGTCTCCTTCTGTGTGTCAATCAAATTACCTTCTACTCTGTAGTTTTCCTTACCACCCCAGTGCAGGGTTCTTCCTGTATAATTAAAGCAACTGGACCCTGATTTGGTTTACACCCCACCATTTGTAAGCCAGCATTGTGGTGGGGACCATATGGCGTTCGGATTTCTTTCCTAGCCCTTCCCCCCACTCCCATTAGCCACATCCCATGTTAATTGCCTCTTCATCCCTGCACCCACTGACCATTGTGTACTAGGAGATCACAGTAGCTCAGGAAAGAGCCAGCCTGCTTCACATCTCTTTGGCCACCTGTTAGTACACCTTCCCCTTCTCTCATCCTGTGCAATGAGCAGGATGGTTGAGGCCACCTTCTCACTCACTCACCTAGCTATTTATCATTTCTTTTCCTGGGTGTGCAAGGATGGATCTTGAGTGGTGTTCTCAGAGATTTAGCCAGGTGACTTCTGGTAGTGACAATGGGCACTGGATGTTTAACTCTGTAATCTTGCTTTCTTATGATGATATCTAATTGCCTCTGGTTCTCTTTCTCTTTTTTTCTCCTTCCTCTGTTTTCTTTTAATAACTTTACCAACCCTGTCAACTCTTTTATTCTTCTCTGTCTTTCCTTTCCTTCCTTTCTTTCTCCCCTTTTTTTCTGCCTTTCTAGGTGGAGTGGCTGAGGAACGAGGATGTTATTGACACCACCCGAGACACCAACTTCCTGATAACCATAGATCATAACCTCATAATCAAGCAGGCCAGGCTTTCAGACACCGCCAACTATACCTGCGTGGCCAAGAATATTGTGGCTAAGCGCCGGAGCACCACAGCCACTGTCATCGTCTATGGTACTGACCCTTTGTTCTTAGGAAAGCAGGGATTAGCCATAGTGTGTGTCCACAAGCCCAGGGAAACCTAATATGATTATCTGTGGCTTTATCTGTAGAAGTACCAGAGTTATCAGCTAATGCACATGCCTGATGTGAGGCGTAGAACTCATGCCATTCAGCATCAGAAACACAGACATCTTGAGCTGAAGGAGACTCTCCATCAGCTTATACCAGTACTAAAGTTTATTCTTAGGCTTTTGAAAGCAAACCTGAAACTAGGAAAAAAAAAAAAAAAAAAGCCTTGCCCGGTTGCTAGTTTTGATACAAACCTGTCTGGTTCACTGAAATATATACATGGTGCTTCAAGTGAAGCTGGGCTGCATCGTTTTGCAAGGAAACCAGATGACATGCTGGATTTGGCTGAGTTTTGCTTTGAGTTTCACATCTGAGAAACCCAAAGCAAAACTCAGAGGGTGCGAACCACAGTGAACTAAAATGAAAGGATAAAAGTCCAAGCAATGTGTCTCTATTCAATTTCTGGAGCAAAATAGTGGCCGTTTTCTGCTCTGTCCCACTGAAAAGCTCTCCAAGTCAAAAATATTTGTGAAGTTAAAACTCCTAGGCCAGCAGAGCTGGGGTAAATCAGTGCAGCTCCAGTGAGGTGAGAAACCAGGAACATTTCAAAAATGTTCAGGGTTTTTCAAGCAGCTGGGGTTGGGAGGTGGTCACTTGAAGGCACATGTTTATTTGTTGGAGTGTTGTGAATGGGGATGTGTCAGATTAAGGGAGCCTGGTGATTGGCTGGTGTGGATCAGTCTAGGGAGCCGGAAAAGAGTAGGTACAGCCCTCACCTTGTTTAGTGACCCCTCCAAGTGGGTCCATGAAGCTGTAGTGTTCACTCCAGCAGTAGCTTTCCCTGTTGGCTGTAGTGACTGCCAGGGAGGGAGAGGACAAAAGTGGCTGGACTGGTGCTGGGACACGAATATCATGTTACTCCTGGGCTCTGAGTTTTTAAGCAGCATGTTTGTTCCTGTTTCCTTTTCTGTACACAGTGAATGGTGGCTGGTCCACCTGGTCAGAATGGTCTCAATGCAACAACCGCTGTGGCCGTGGCTGGCAGAAGCGCACCCGGACCTGCACCAACCCAGCACCTCTCAATGGCGGCTCTTTCTGTGAGGGGCAACCCTTCCAGAAAATCGCCTGTACCACGATGTGCCCAGGTAAGGGCAATTCATGCAAGAGCCTGAGGCCAGCTGTAATCATGGGTGTGTGCTCTCCTCTTTGGATTGTCCAGTTCAGCACTATCTCTAGCACTGCCCAGGGGCTTGTGGAGATGGTGTGTGTTGTGGAGGGGGATCTGCAGGAGGTCAAGGGGCATGTGTCTCAGAGCAGCCTCCTTCCAACTAGTATGAAGTGACTTTTCCCTGTTGAAAACTCTCATTGTGGACTGTGAAAACTGAAGGCCCTAGACGAGAGAGCAGCCATGCACCTTACATTCCCCAGGCCACTGCAGGACTGGGCTTGACATACAATGGACCTCCATAAGGTCTCCCTCAAGTACCTAGGCTGGTGGAGCTGTCTCTTTTTCTAGATCGCCCTTCTCCCAAATGATCTGCTGAAGCCCTTCTTTGCCTGCCCTGTCATCTAGAGAACAAGCCACCAGTGAGATGACCTTCCAGTTCTCAGCTCTTTGGGCTGCTAAAGCCAATTCAGATCTGCATTTCTGTAATGGCTTAACCTTCCAATTCAGAGGTTGTGCAGCAGCTGCCTCATCCTAAGGTTTCTTTTGATTGTTATCTGTTAGGATTGGAGAAGCCAAGTGACTGCTGTATATACAATACTGATTCAAATCTCTCTGCTCCTTCCTCTAAGCCTTCAATGAATTGCTCTCTCTGTCTTGCTCTCTCTCTCTCCTGAACGCAGTAGATGGAGCCTGGACAGAGTGGAGCAAGTGGTCAGCCTGCAGCACGGAGTGCACCCACTGGAGGAGCCGGGAATGCACTGCCCCATCCCCGAAAAACGGAGGCAAGGACTGCAGCGGAGTGTTGCTGGACTCCAAAAACTGCACCGATGGACTGTGCATGCAAAGTGAGTGAGCCAGTGTGGGGACAGCACCGGAGGGAGGGAGAGGGAGGAAAGGGACAACCAGAAAAAAAAAACCATGCTAAAAGGGTTTTATTAAAAGGGAAGGCATTGCAAGTTGAAGGGTTTGTTCTGCTTTTGTCTAGGCCAGGAGTTCTCAAACTGGGGGTCGGGACCCCTCAGGGGGTTGCGAGATTATTACATGGGGGGGTCTCGAGCTGTCAACCTCCACCCCAAACTCCACTTTGCCTCCAGCATTTATAATGGTGTTAAATATACAAAAAAGTGTTTTTAATTTATAAGAGAAGTTGCACTCAGAGGCTTGTTATGTGAAAGGAATCACCAGTAGAAAAGTTTGAGAACCACTGGTCTAGACAGCAGGCACTGTACCTGGTCTCCCATTCCGGGTGGGCACAGAACTCCAGCTCAAGATCATCTCTTCCCAGGGATTGCCCCCACGGCTCATTCCAGGTGGCCCCAGAAACCCAAACCCACTTTAGAGCTCCTCTTACTGCAAGTGACATTATAGACCAGGGTTGCTGTCAGCCTGTCTGACAGTATTGCTGACTTCATAAGCTTTTTACATCGGACAACCACAGGGAAATTCCAGAGTGGATATCCAAGCTGATCTGGAATGGATTCTGATTGCAGTGATGTACAGCACACAGCTGACTTGGAGAGGCAGTGACAGCAAGATCCACAAAGCCCTTTAATTGTAGGAAATAAAGGTTATTCATACTCATTTAGGTGGATGTGGGATATATTCTTAAGCACCATTACTGGACTCCCCACCTGGACTCCCCACCTGTTGGCGATGCTAGCGTAGATTTCTGGCACAGCCCCCTAGCCCAGTCGGAGCCTTGCTACACTACTTGTAAACCTGAAGGTTAGACGTTTTTAGGGTGGGCAATTGATTACCGCTCCAAAAGGTTGATGGAAGTTGACTGCATGGGTCACTGGGTGAAGCACCAGCCTCTTTCTGTGGCACCTGGCTTCAAATCTAGCTGACACCCTAAACCTCATGGTACGCATTATCATTGAGAACACTCGGCGGTGTGCTCCCTGCTATGGAAGGACCTAGGAATGAGCTGCTAAAAGACATGGCAGAGTGGAGGTCACTGGCTGCACCAAAGAGAGTGAATGTGCACAGCAGGTTCCTGGCCCATGCAGGTTCCTGGCCCATGCCTGATCAATTTCCATCACTACCAAGTCCATTAACCTTTAAAAAAGCATGTGTGCTCCATGTATGTTGCCAGAGGAAAGGAAACTGTGGTAGGAGGGATGAAGGGAGGGGAACAGAGGGCCAACCACTTCTTTTAAATATGCCTCTTCAGGGGTAGTTATAGTCCTAAATTTCTTTAGTGACTCCTCTGTGTATTTTTCCACTTTGCACGCTCACACACCACTTCTTGAGGTACAAGTGTTTAAACGCAGGCCTCTCCTGAGCAGACTGAGTGCTGCCTGTCACCCCCAGGCCTGGGAAGGGTTGAATATACAGCTTGACTTCCCACAGGAGGAGAGTTCCATTTAGTGCCACAGAAAAGGGGACCATTCAGCAGTGACGAGAGGCTTGTTTCGCCTCTGATCACTGTACTTCGTGACAAGTCGTGGCAGACCTGGGTGTTCCCATCCTGAACCCGCCTCTTGCTCTAGCAGAAATTGTCACCCACTCCCAACGTTGATCCAGACCCACAAAGTGCAGAGTGCTGAGCACAAACATCTCTCTTCAGACTTCATTAAAGTTGCACATGCTCAGTACTGGATCAGGCTCTGTGCAATGTTTGTGTCCTGATGAGACCCAGCAAACTCATTTAATTTATGACCTAAATCCCCCGTGAGAAAAGATTTTAATTATTGTTTTGTTTTTTTCTTTAAATCAATTGTTATAAAGTCTATGTCCCAGGGCCTGGCGTAAAGCCAAAAATCTGAAGTCTTTAAAACGTCTCTGCTTTAAACCTTCTCCTCTAGAATTCGGATGAAGTGGAGAAGGGCTTGGATGTTTCCTGTTCCCCGTTTGGGATCTAAATAGATCTAGTAAATATTCTGAAATACCAACCCTATTCTAGGTCTGAGTGGAAATGAGTGTGATACATTTCATGGGACAATCCAGGTGGAATTCCTTGACCTGAATTTGGAATTCCTTGGACTCACCTCATTCCTTAGTGTCACTCCTGACCAGCAGCCATGGAATGGTCCCAGTTACAAACATGGGGCGGTGCTACAAGAAAAAACTGCTTTAGAGAGTATAAAAGTGTCCTTCTTAGTCTGCTTAACAGCCAGGAATAGTGCCAGTGATGCCACCTGCCTGTTCTATAGCAATATCTGCCCTGGTGCCTTGCAGCTCGTTTGCTTAGCATAACCCTGAATGCCCCCTGTGCTGTAATCTGCTGTAAAGAATGAGTTAGGAATGCATCATAACCCCTTCCCCGCTGTATGACTGCCTTCATGTCATCTTAAATAAACTCACTGTGTCGATCCATGTTGACAATGAGCAAGGAGGAGGGGGGCGGATTGAACCACAGAAGTGGTTTCAAAGAAACATCTTGCAAGCCAGTGCCTTCTGGGCCTGGTAGAAGCTCATGGTTGGGAAAATTAAGGCATTGTGACAGCAGAGGTCGGGTCCAGCTCGCAGGCAGAATCGAGCTACGTGTGGTGCCAACCTGGTGCTGGCTGTTAACACTTAGCAGGCGGAAAGCGCCTCACAGAGAAAAAGAAAATAGTGGAGTATTGAGACAGGGGCTTCCTGCAGCAGCGAACCTGCAGGGTGTGGAAAGGAGTGGGGAGGGTTGTTTTATATCAACGGCTACAAATAATTGTTCCCATGCTGGGGACTTCATGCTTTAGACCAAAACCAAAGGAGTGCCCTTACAAAGGGGCTTCCATCCTGGATCAGACTTGGACAGTCCAGACATGAAGGAAAAATATCTGGTGGGTTCCCATGTAAATGTGTCCGATTATTTGCCAACCTTGGGTCTGAACAAAGCCCTTTCTCCTGACACAGGGTCAGCTTGCTAGTGGCCATCGCCGTCCACAGCCGCTGAAACTGTTGTGCTGGCCCATCTTGTAACTCAAGGCTTCAGTCCAAGCTGGAGTTAAATGGGAGGATGGGCCAGGAGGGAGAAAGCTATTATTACATAAGGCTAATAGCTTTGATAATCAGCAAACCAGACACAGGATAATGTTGACAAAGCCTAACATGTAACAGGACAATGCTTTTATGTTTCAACTACTGATTTCCAGCCTGGGGGGTGAGCCCAAGCCCAGTGTGGGAGAGGAGGGAAGAAGAGAAGCGAAGCGGGAGGGTGTGTGGGGCGGGAGAGGTTTCAAGAACCCAAATCCTCCCCATTGCAAATGTCCTGCAAGTTGCTCCCCCATCCCACATGCTTCTTTGGTGGTCTCTAATGCAGATTCCATGAGACAAGCTCACGTGTACAGGCTCAGACAGTAGCCTGGCAACCAAGCTTCTCTCTTCTGCACACACAGTACTCAGCGAAGCCCTGAAAGTTCACATGGAGGCTCCTCTGCGCTGCCAGGAACGTGTAGCCATCTGATGAGTGAGAGGAAGGGGTACACTAGGAGTGAAAAACAACCCAAGGGAAAGCGGAAGAATTAGAGCAGAAAGCAAACAAAGAGGGAGAAAGTGGGGTGAGAGAGAGAACAGAGATGAGAGAGAAGAGGAGGAATGGAGAGAGAAGGAGAGGTGGCATAACTGTGCTAGGGGTATGGTAAGTGAGGAGATGGGCAAAGAACGGGGACACGCATCTCTCAGTCCATCACAAGGGAGTGCCAACTAAAAGACCAACCAATGGGTGGTAACCACTGGTTTTAACAGAATGAATGGTTCTCCCTGCTGCACTGGACTCATTAAAATAGCACTGAAATTCAGTGGGGCTTTCTTAGGGCTGGGCTGAGCCGAGGGGGACTCCTCTCACTCTCCACCACACCTAAAAGAGGCAGAGGCTAGCCCTGAGAACTGGGCATCACTTTGTCACTGGGGCCTGAAGTGCCTGGGGTTTTATGTCTGTTGAACCCCTTGGGAGGTGAGTGAATTTCATTGTCAGAGCAGAAAGCTGGGCAGAAGAGAAGCAGATTCTGCTCCCCTAAAACCTCAGGTGAGCAGTGGGTGGAGCGGCTTGAGAAGCTGTCTCCCCACTCGTCCTTTTGAAGTAAACGATTTAATGGGAAGGGGTCATTGTGCTCTCAGTCTCCCGCAGCCTATTGGAAATGTAGATCAAACTTTGCCATTCTGGTTGTGCAGCGTAGGCCCCTTTGGATGGGCAGCAAGGCCAGCCAGGCTTGCAGGGTGGGAGAGTGGTCACAAGCCTACTTTCCTAAAACTACCACATGGGCAAGGCTTCTGTATGGCTTCACAGAGCTCCAAAGAGCCCAAGGCTCCTTGTTCTCTCTAAACTATTCACTGGTTTTTATGTCTCATGGGACCTTTCCCCTTGGTGTGCTGGGGCTGATGACTGTGTTTGTTTCCTTCCATTAGCATCATCACCATCATCATTTTCACCTTTTGTTTTTAACTTTGTTTTTCCTAACAGATAAAAGAGTTTTAACCGAACCCAAAAGTCACTGTAAGTCCTCATTTCATAGCCACTTTATTTCATTGTGATACATTACTTTGTTTTTTCTTTATTTGGTCATTGGCACCTCTGGTGTCAGCCTGGAACTAGAAAGCTCCATCTCCAAGGGCTTCTCTATGTAGTTGCTCTAGTGAGCAAGGGAGGAGAGAGCTGAAATACACCAGAAAGGGTTAGCAGATGTTAAAGGGACAGTTACTCCATCAAGCTTGAGAGATCTAAATTTAACTTATATTCTAGGCATCAGTTTCTCGATTTACATGGGCTAAACTTTATTCTCAGTTACAACAGAATATATCCAAAGTAACCGAAGTCCATGAAGTTATTCCAAAATGAATGAGAACAGAATTTGTTTGTATACATATAAAAAAAGTTGGAATTTTTGGTTTGTTTTTTGCTTCAGAACAAGTGCCTAGATTCCCCTGCCCTGAATTAAAACCAGTGCCAGCAGTTTGTTCGTTTCCTAGCCCTGTTGTTGTTAATGCACCCAGAGCAACTTAGGAAATAACACTTCTTTTCCGCAGAAGAGCTCTGTGTAGCTCAAAAGCTTTACCCGCCACCGACAGAAGTTGGTCCAATAAAAGATATTCCCTCACCTACCTTGTCTGTTTCGTATCCTTGGGGCCAACACGACAACAACAACATTGCAAACTTCTTTCCTTGCCAGTTTTATCCTTTTCCATTTGACCAATGGTTTTTCTCTCCCAGGATTTCAGTAGAACAGAAACTAATGGGGCTGTTTTATTTACTTCCCTCTTGTGCCACTACATCCCCAGTCATGTCAACATTATAAGGTTTGATAGTGTGTGCTCCTTCTCAGTATTGCCAATCACAAATGTTCAAAAATCATGAGTCGGGCTCACTAAAAATCATGATACTGGCTTTAAAATCATAAGATCTGTAAAAATAATAGATTTGGTGTTCTTTTTATTTGCTTTCTGCTTTCTGAGCCTTTAGGGTGCACTGGGTCACATTTTGAAGCTTTTTCTGTAGCCACAAGTGCTAGAAACGTAATTTTTCTTTAAGAATGAAGGATGAAATCATCACATATCCACTTGACTCCAGGAGCTGGGGCTTTAAGGAAAACAATAATTATAATGAGACCAATGATGAAATCATGAGCTTTGGCAACACTGCCTTCTAAAGGTGCAGAACATAAAACATTGATCAACAGTTCTTGAAGACAGTGAATTTAACACATGTAAAGAAGAACACTTTAAAAATTGGATTCTTCCCACAGTTTAGAAGAATTTTGGAGTACACAATAGCTCTGAAATACTGTGTTCTATGAACATTTTTCAGTTGGGAAACGGGCCTTTCAGGTTCTTCATGAGTGTAAGTTTCCAGCTATTCCCCTATCAAATTGGAATGTTTCTGTGATACTCCTACCCCTGCAAAGGACACACACACACACACACGAAATAAAAATAATCATAACAAACTTGCCTTGGTTCTGATCCATATACTTGGCACTGGCCCTGTACAGGTTAGAAACCCTGAAGCTAAACTAAATATCATCTGAGAGCACCTGGAAATCAGGAAAGGAGAAAAGAAAAGAGGGGGTAAAATAGAGAGCATGAGTGTTCAGGCCAAGCTGTTTGATGTATCTGGAGTAATTTTCCTGGAGGCAATGTTCAAATAAGACACATGTGTATGTCTCAGAAACAGCAGCATCTGATTCTCTAATATGGCCTGACTCCATGCACTTGACACCAGTCAATGGTGGGTGCAGATTCTGTCTTTGACACTAAAATATGCTGGAGGCAAGACATTGATGCTGCAGGATCCTTGAGGAGTTAGAATTCCTTCCCTTGGCATAGTGGTGTCATCAGAGCTCATTTGAAATCAAGGGAGCAAATACCCTGGATAAAATAGGGGTTAATTTGCTATTGAAGAATGAAAGGAAGGGAGTCAGGGATTTTAACAGCAGTCAGTGACAGAGGCAGAGATTCATGGGCCTGGTTCAAGCTTCCTCAATCCTAACATTGGACATTCCCAGGCTAATGTGACACATATTGGCTTAGGTGTCCCTGTAGCAGCAGCTGACCAAATCACCAGAGCAGCCATTCCGGAGCAGTTGGTACTTTCCTTTTCTGAGTTGACACATCTACTGCTTTGAGATGGGAGCAGATGGAAGAATGCCCAGTGATCGCTTTATGGCATCTCTCCATGCACTATCCTATTAGCTCATTGTCATCATCTCTTCCATTTACATGTGTATCTTCTTTCAAGGCAGATTTCTTCCTTCTCCCTGGACTGGGGAGCCTAAAGATCAAGAGTCACGCTGGGTGTGGGTGTGTCTCTGTGTCTAACACACACACACACACACACACACACACACACACACACTGACTCTTGATTTTGGGGATACAGATATGCATATCCAACATGTTGCTCTCACTTTTGGACTACACTTTGAACCCATTTGTTAACTTGTTGTGCTAGCCCAGCCTCCCCCGCCCAGCATTTGCCAAAAGCTTGGGTTAATCGTAGAATTAGAGTTGTCTTTTGTGCAAAGACAGTGGGTTGATCATGCAGGGATCCAACTGTGGGTGGCACAGTTCTGATGGCAGATTCGTGCAAAGCCCCTGTTTCCTTAGTTTCCCTTTTCTCATTTCTCTCTCCTAGTGTTGGAAACCACGGGGGATGTGGCCCTGTATGCCGGCCTGGTTGTGGCCATCTTTGTTTTCATCGTCATCCTGATGGCCATTGGAGTGGTTGTGTACCGGCGCAGCTGCCGGGATTTTGACACTGACATCACAGACTCCTCAGCTGCCCTGACTGGAGGCTTTCACCCAGTCAACTTCAAGACCTCCAGGCACGGTAAGAAGAAATCAGTTGGCCTGCTCCTTCATATCATGTCCAGCAGTATCTTTGCTCCCCCAGAGGAAGGAGGCTGAGGGAGGAAGGTGAAATCAAAATAAAGGGGCTCAGACTCAGGGGAAGAATAGGCCACATTGAGAGTTCATTTATTATCCAACTGGGAGAGGTGAATTGAAGTTCTCCTCATCTTTCCATTGCCTTCCTGTGAGTGAGAACCACAGTCAGTGCTCCAGTACTAAAGAATCCATGATGCCAGAACCCTTTGCATACAGAAGTTTGTTTTGTATGTGTTCTTCAGAAAACAAAAGAGGTTCAACTGCCTGCTTCACCAAAGCCACCACTGCAACTGAAATGAATTGGCACTTTCTCTGCAGTGACTTCCAGAGACCAAATTACCCCACAGGGCATTGCAGGAAAGCTTGCATTTCCACTTCCTGCACTGTACCGGCTCTGTGGGCAAACAGAGGACTTCAGGCTTCATGCTTATCAATCCAGCACAGGGGTGGTCAAACTTTTTGGCCCGAGGGCCACATCTGGGTATGGAAATTGTATGGCGGGCCATGAATGCTCACAAAATTAGTAGTTGGAGTGCGGGAGGGGATGAGGACTCCGGCTGGGGGTGCAGGCTCTGGGGTGTGGCCAGGAATGAGGAGTTCAGGGTGTGGAAGGGGGCTCTGGGCTGGGGCAGGGTGTTGGGGTGCAGCGGGTGAGGGCTCTGGCTGGGGATACGGGCTCTGAGGTAGGACTGGAGATGAGGGGTTGAGGATGCAGGAAGGTGCTTTGGGCTGGGACTAAGGGGTTCAGAGAGCTGGAGGGGGATCAGGGCTGGGGTAGGGGGTTGGGGCGCCAGAGGGGGGGTCAGGGGTGCAGGCTCCAGGCGGCG
The DNA here is from genome assembly GCF_027887155.1 of Malaclemys terrapin pileata. Classification (NCBI taxonomy): domain Eukaryota; kingdom Metazoa; phylum Chordata; order Testudines; family Emydidae; genus Malaclemys; species Malaclemys terrapin. The sequence goes on along the minus strand of NC_071511.1, from coordinate 85,988,940 downwards.
CTTACCTCAAGCAGCTCCCAGAAGCAGCGGCATGTCCCCCTCCAGCTTCTACGTGGAGGCATAGCCAGGTGGTGCAGGTGCTGCCCCTGCAGCTCCCTTTGGATGTGGTTCCAAGGGGAGCTGCGGGGGCGGCACTTGGGGTGGGGGCAGTGTGCGGAGCCCCCTGGTTGCCCCTACACGTAGGAGCCGGAGGGGGGACATGCTGCTGCTTCCAGGAGCTGTGCAGCGCCACGGCACGCACGGAGTGAAGCAAGCCCCCAACTGGAGTGCTGGAGCGGGGCAAGCCCCGGACCCTGCTCCCTGGTGGGAGCTCGAGGGCCAGATTAATACATCTGAAGGGCCGGATGTGGCATCCGGGCCATAGTTTGCCCACCCCTGATCTAGCACCTTTAATTGGCATTAAATTGCCCCCAAAACTTGTTTAAAATAAAAAATCAAATCAGAATTTCTATCTTAAATAGGCAATAGGTCCGGTCCATTGGCTCTGAGCTGTTGGAAGCATTGTCTTCTTCTATTCACCTATTTATCCATAAATATGGCAGTACCCATGGGAGAGGGATTTCTGTCTGCCCTGCACACTGACCTGACAGATCAGATTCCATTTGATTCCTGCCTATTAATTCTCAATGAAGACAGAGGGTGGGTCAAGTCTCCATGTTCCCATAGGCTGAGAACTGAAGTAACAGGCGAGTTCACAGGTCGAGCTGGTTGGAAAAATTCTGACAAAACAGTTTTTCATTGGAATGTGCTGATTTGTCAAAATCAGAACCATCTCCACGGAACACTTCATTTCTGTGAAGTTCCTCCAGAAACCGGGTAGTCTTTGAAACCTGCCTGATTTCTTTCCAGCTCACCAGCCCCACCTGCAGCCCCAGGGTAGCCAGCAAGATGGACTGCCCCAGAGTCAGAGACGCCAGGGCTTCCTGGGTCCATGGTTCTGGGGCAGCCCCACCAGTTCTGTCTCTGTATCCGGACCCCAGCACTTGCCTTTTCATGGAGGACTTTGAAATTTGAGGGTTTAATTCTGAATTGGGGGGGGGGGGGGAAACAAATTTCAAAGTATTGAAATCCTCTGCAAAATGGAATTACCAATCTTCACCCAGCTCTGCTCACCGGTCATTTTATTTTTGAGCTTAAAAATAAGGAAACAAATCAAGCAAGATAATGACTTCATGTTTATACAGTACCTAGCACAGTAAGGCCTTGATCTTGATTGGGGCCTCTAGGCACAACAGGAATACAAATAATAAGGAAAGAGAACTGGTAGAAAGTATAAAGAACACAAAGCATTTCAGCTATTCAGCACGGAATGAAGTGCCAACTCCTTTGTGAGAGTTACAGGAGAGTCAGACTACTTTCAGATTCTTGTTAAACTTTCTATACATACACTATGATGCAGCTTCTCCTTCATTCTTAAGGGAGTTTTGATCCTGATTCTCAGTCCAGGCAGTTTCCTTTCAAGTAATTGATAAAAGGGAGACAGATGTGTTCAAAGTCCATGCTCCAGTCTCTTGCTTTATAACCTGCTTCTCCCAGGGACATGTCTTACACATCCTGATCCCATTGTTTCACTAAGGCTAGGTTTCCATGTAGGTCTCTTTTGATTTATGTTTAAATTCACAAGTTAATGAAGTTTTTGCCTTTTTCATCTTTGTTCTTCTTGCAGACAATCCCCAGTTGTTGCACCCTTCCATGCAGCCTGACCTAACAGCCAATGCCGGTGTATATCGTGGCCCGATGTATGCCCTGCAGGACTCCTCTGACAAGATCCCAATGACCAACTCCCCCCTGCTTGACCCACTCCCAAACCTAAAGATCAAAGTGTACAACTCCTCCACAGCATCCTCCTCCCCCAGGCTGAATGACGGGACAGACCTGCTTGGGGCAGTGCCCACGGGCACTTACCCAGGGGACATTGCCAGGGACAATCACTTTATGAACATAAGGAACAAGGCCATGGGCTCTCAGCATCTCCTCACCCTGCCCCGGGAGCATGGGAACAGTGCCACTGGCACATTTGGCTGCTTGGGAGGAAGGCTCACTATCCCGGATACAGGTAAGAGCCAGAGTGGGAGGTGCAGCTGTGGTTGCTGCTGTCCCAGTTGCTCTCTAACGTCAGCTAACTTACAGTTGAGTAGTGAGGCCTGTGATGTTGGCCTCTGGGTTTGAAGACAGTGTGGTGCTGATTAGGAATGAAAGATGCATCCAAATATCCCTTTCTATAATGACATCCCCATTAAGCTGCTGGCCTGTGTATCTCCCTAAGGTACAGTGAATGGGAATCAGTCACCATCGTGAGGTGACCATCATTTTGTATTTTTGCTACTCCAGTTGTAACCTGTTGGAGAGCATTGGAGGAAAACAAGCACCCACTTCTTGTGCTAAGGGTTATCCTGTCTCTGAATGCTGCCTGACTGCACGGAGCTGGCGTGATTTCCATCTTGGCAGGCTAGAAAGTCTCTTAGGCCCTGCCACAAATTCAAGGGTGGCTGCTTTCAAATCATATTGGTGAAAGCATCTGGGCCAGTAGCTGAAATAAACCCAACACATGATCATTTCACTGCACTTGCCAACTTACAGCTCACAGGCCTTACCCAGCTGCCTCTGTATCACTTCTGATACAGACAGTTCAACACAATGGTATCTGACTTCTAGTGGCAGTAGCAGTCCCAGATTCTGGGAAGCTTTGGGTTAGAACAGCAGGAGGTTTCAAGCTCTCACACCATTGTCTGCAACAAGGGAGGCCCCCAGTTCAGTTTGCACAGTGTTCCCACCATTTGAAATTAACCCATGAGGAAACTGGCTGTTCTCAATGGGGTTTCATTCATTATTTCCTCACTGTGAAGAATCCCTCCTTTTTTTCTTTTCCCTAGGAGTGAGTCTGCTGGTGCCTCATGGAGCAATCCCACAGGGGAAGTTCTACGAAATGTACCTGATCATCAACAAGGCAGAAAACACACTGTAAGTAGAATGTACTGTACAGCGTGCTGCAGTCTGCCATCACCGTAACTACCACCTGAAGGAGATAGCGTATCTGAATTCCCTCTTCACTGTCCTGCATCTCAGCTTTCATTTCCTGCTACTCTCTCCCTGGCTTCTTACTCGGACCAGGCCTCACGCCTAGCCACACTCCATTTGTCTCTTTTCCTATCCTCCACTTCACAGCTTCTTCAGCTATGCCTTTTACACCTCGAACACCTTTCCTTCCTTCCTTTCTGGGATGAGCATCTACCTTTGCTTCATTCAAATCTGTCCTTAAAGCATTTCTTCCACTAAGCTTCTCAATTCTAGCTGCCAAACAAAGAAGAATTTACTTTCTCATAATTAACAATAAAAAGCCGATGCTTCCTTGTGGTAAATGTCACCTGGTTCATTCTGTGTCTGAATTGGATTGCTGTGTATGTGTGATTGTGAGCATTTTGAGTCAGCTACTATATCTTCCTCTGTGCTTTATAGATCATCGAGCATTTTCTCTGGTGCTTAGTAAATAACGAATAAGGGGTTTTTACTTCTGCACCCAAAGATGCAGAGACTATTGCTGGCGACATAGGGAAGAGGAGGGAAAGCAGTGTGTCTTGCTGTGTAGTTTGCTAATATGGCACAGAATGAGTTCTTTTGCCACTTGTATTTATTTTGTGACCCATTGTCAGGGGATTTCTGTGCAGCACCTGGGCCTCTCACGAAGGCAGTGAAGATTCCAGAAGCAATGGCTACACTACAAACTTGGAATCTTTTGGCCACTTGTCTGTCCATTGTTCAGTATGTGTCCTCTGCTAAACAACTCCCTGGCTAGCTCTTCTACAGTATTTCCGTAGCCCAGCAGAACTCCTGGTAGCAAACACAGTAGTTCGATTGCCAGTAATTGCTCCTTGTCATCTACAGAGGAATCCCAGTGTCTTCAACCCCAGTAGAGCTGATTCTCCACGCTATGACATGTGGTTGTAATGCTGCTGGTTTCACAGTGTGGGAATCAGGCCCGTTAAGTTTAGAGGATGCCAGGTTGCCCCTCTCCTCAATTATGAGCAGCACATGTCAGCACTGTGCAGGCTGGCCTTCTTTCTTCAGGGGCATGACTTGGCTGGCTAAATATTTTCTGTATGTGTTTATTCATCCCCTCCAGCTTACCTTCAGAAGGCACGCAGACAGTATTGAGTCCCATGGTGACCTGCGGACCCACTGGGTTGCTCTTGTGTCGTCCAGTCATTCTCACCATTCCCCACTGTGCAGACATCAACTCCTCAGACTGGATTTTCCAGCTGAAAACACAATCCCACCAAGGAAACTGGGAGGTAATGTGCACTTTAATAATACAATGGAAACAAAATGTCATCACAGAGCTCCACCTCAGTCAGCAGGAGACATGTGGGAGTGCAGGCTGCGGAGCAGGTCACAGCAATTCCAGTCATAGCCGTTTGAGGAATTGTCACTGTCAGGGAAAGGATAGGAGTTCAGATTGGGGCGGGAGGGGTGGGGGTGGGAAGGGGTTGGTTGTCAGGTTTACTGCAGGGATGGAGTGCTGTTTGTGTGGAAAGCTCATAGCTGTTCTCGTGCTAGCTTCCTGCAGCACTACAGAAAGTGTCATGGTGAACGATGAGTGGAAACTTTTCAGTGCCTATGCCAAACAAATTACTCTGGAGCAAAGGGCTGACCAGGAACCTTTGTTTTTAATCCCTCCCTTTAGGAAGTTGTGACCCTGGATGAGGAGACCCTGAACACTCCCTGCTACTGCCAGCTTGAGCCTAAGTCTTGCCATGTTTTACTAGACCAGCTTGGCACCTATGTTTTTGTGGGAGAGTCCTACTCCAGGTCAGCCATCAAGAGACTCCAGCTGGCTATCTTTGCACCTACCGTCTGCACCTCATTAGAGTACAGCCTCAAAGTGTACTGCTTGGAGGACACACCAGACGCACTGAAGGTAACGCTGCCTGAGAGTTTGGGGTCACGAGTAAGCAACCCCCCACTGTCACATTTTTCTATCTCCAGCCCCGTTTTAGTACCTGTGGATTCATAAGATCGTTTCATCATAGAGCAAATAATGAATAATCACTAAGCTGTAAAAGTGTTTCTTTTTTGAACTTTGAACGTCTTGTCGCTCTCCAGCTCTTTCTCATCCTAAGACTGCAGGGAAAAACACTGATTAACTGTGAGCATGTTCTTCTCCATGACAGGGGAAAGCAAACTAGCTTAGAGCCTGGCAGTCCCAATGGGCAACAGACATAAATCCATTTTTGTTAGCCCAGCACTAACGTTAGACAATATATTCATCAGAGATTTTCAGGTAGGTTTATCTGCTGCACTTGATCCAGAGCTGGTATAATCCTGAGGGCTTTGGAATCTTTCCATGAAGTGATCTGTAACCTGAACTATGCTTTGAGTAGGTCACCAGCCCACAAGTTTGTTAGTCCTTGTGCAAATTTCTGAATATATAGGGCCAGACCACTAGCTGGTATAAATCAGCACAGTTCCATTGACTATGGTGGTTTACACCAGTTGTGACTCTGGCTCACAGTAGCTGGTTAATATCAAGCTTATAAATATCCTATCTCCTAGAACTGGAAGGGACCTTGAAAGGTCATCGAGTGCAGCCCCCTGCCTTCACTAGCAGGACCAAGTACTGATTTTTGCCCCAGCTCCCTAAGTGGTCCCATCAAGGATTGAACTCACAACCCTGGGTTTTAGCAGGCTAATGCTCAAACCACTGAGCTATCCCTCCCCCATAAGTTTAAGTGCATGTAAGTTTACTTATGAATACTGCTCTTCCAGCTGCCTCAGTCTCTGTATTTGGGCTACAAATTGCTTCAGCCTACTCCTGCCATTGCTTCCAAATGTGGTCATGCTGGCACGCAAGATGCTGTGTGGTGTCTCTCGGAAAGGTCTGGCTCCAGGGAGCAAACAACCTGATGCAACCCTGTGAAAAATGACCAAAGTTAAATAATAAGCATGTTTACTGTGTTCCCCAGAGATCAGCCATAACATTTTCCATGGTCCTTGGAGGAAATATCGAGGGGAAGGGAGGGTGTTTCATAGCCTATATTGTGTGCCTTCTTTCTGCAGAGATTACACAAGGGCTTATGTTGTTGTCACTGCTGGAAGATTTTCTCTCCTTCCTGTGCTAATGAACCCTAAATTGATATACCATGATAATACTCAGTTCACCACAGCTCCCACTGTCCCTGGCTTAGACATGTTTCCCTATTCCTACTCGAGGATTCCTTGTCTGTCTGTGGTATATAATAATAATTAATAATAATATTAAACTTAGTTCTTATAAATCATCTCTTAAGGTGGGTGCCTTGGGACCTTTGTGCTTGTTCCATTTATTTCCTGTGTTACTTTCTTGCCCTTGTTGTGATCTCTCTAGATGGAGTTCCACACTTGGCAATCTTATTGGATCTTATTTTTCTTATAAAAACAACATTGTCTTACACTGGTAAAATAAAGTTTAAAGTGGTGATGAAAAAAGAACATGCTAGAAACCAGTAGGTGTCTCTTGAACTGAAAATAACTATTGTGATTTGGGTTGTTATTGAAGCAGAGCAGTGCTATTAACACTGGTGGCACACACACACTTGTTAAAGTGCCCCACCTGTACATATTTATGAAATACAGACCTTCCGATTACCTGAAAAATACGGCAGGTTCCAACGTCCAAAGCCAAAACAATGTTTCTGGCCTCACTGTGTTGTGTGCTGTCTCATTAACTCTTATATTGCAATCAGCATCGTTCTGTTTTCAGATTCTAAAATATCCATGGGGTGATTTATGAGGATGCACAGACTTTCACATCTAAGTTACTCAAATCCAAATCAGGATGGTAGTGACTGAAAGTTGTTCCCATCTGATGACTGTTTGATGGCCTCTATGAAATGAGTTGGTGGACTAAGTTTCTGGTGAATAGGTGTCAACATCACACAATGTACTATCATAGCTTCTTAACAGACAGGCCAAGAATGGAATGAGGGAGAAAACTGAATTCCCATCTCCCCCTTAGAGGTGATCCTTTGAGTCAGGGTTTAGTTATATTGCCCAGGCAGTATCTGGAAGCTTGCACTATTGTAGGTCTTCTTTGGATAAGTGGAAGAATTTATTCTCCAGGGCTGTCAATATGGCACATTTCACCAGCAAAAAATTCATTGGGGTCTAGCTTAGAGAGAGTGTGTTCTGTAGAATCAGAGTAACTTTCAAATGATCAGCCCTTCATCAGGGAAGTAACTTACCCTGAAGAAGGCCCTATGGGAAGCACAGCAAGGGTTGTAAGCATTGCCTAGTCTGTTATATGTTAAAATATCGCTTTAGTGCAGGATGCTGTACTCTTGTTTTATCATTGCACCTGTGCAACTGTTGTAATTCTTAAGAGACATGTCACACCGTGGATTTGAATTTCCCTGTGTTTTGCTGATTACTGGGGCTAAACTTGGTATCATTCTTCTTGTCATTTCAACTCTGGTTGGTTGGCTTGCATTGCAACACCAACCATTATCCATTATGTCAATATCTTCAAAACATACTAAACGTGAATGTAGTTGTTGTTGTTGTTTTTGAACTTTGTAAAGTTTTTTGGCAGAGTTCATTGAACAGTGTGGACCCTGCATTGACATAGTGCTGCCTTAAAAACTCATGTGCTCCACTTGATAGTGGAAACCTTTGATGTCATGGCTTCCCATCCTCTGTCTGCCCCATAGGAAGTGCTTGAACTGGAAAAGACTCTGGGTGGCTACCTGATAGAGGAACCCAAGCCACTACTCTTTAAAGACAGTTATCACAACCTACGCCTCTCCATCCATGATATCCCCCACTCGCTGTGGAAGAGCAAGCTGCTGGCTAAATACCAGGTGGGTGGCCAAGTGGTAATATGGGTCACATGGAATTTTCATGTGTAGCAGTACACTGGAACTTTAGCTAGTAGTGCAGAGGTTGGGGGGGAGGAGGAGGACAGGGCGGAGTGATCCGAAGGTGCCCCCAAAAGGGAAACTTTACTAAAATGGTCCCTGTAGAAACAACAGCTATGAAGCAATTATTCATCCATCTGTTTGTAGAAAAGAACACCCGTTCACACAGGGACCCATGTGTCATGCTCAATCATATATAATTAAGCAATAACACATGAATGACACTGTATATATACTGTGTGTGTGTGTGTGTGTGTGTGTGTGTGTGTGTGTGTGTGTGTATATATCAATATTTGAATGCCAGCAGCAATCCAGGCGCAAAAGTATGTTTAGATTATGCTTTACATGATCTGATATAGATCTGTGATCATGCCTTTGATGGTGATAAGTAAGCAATGTTCATACTATTGCGATCTAGTAATCCAGCACCTTGCCTACTCACTTTCTTATCTAGTCAAGATTTAGGGCTCCCCCATCTACCCGGATTATCTGCTAAAAGAGTGATATATCTCTCTGCTCTCTCGGGCTATCTTCTAAGGCAGTGCTCTCAACCTTTCCAGACTACTGTACTCCTTTCAGGAGTCTGATTTGTCCTGTGTACCCCAAGTTTCACCTCACTTAGAAACTACTTGCTTACAAAATTAGACATAAAAATACAGTTTGTACTGACTTCGCTAGTGCTTTTTATGTAGCCTGTTGTAAAACTAGGCAAATATTTAGATGAGTTGATGTACCTCCTGGAAGACCTCCCATGTTCTCCCAGGGGTACACTTACTCCAGGTTGATAATCACTCTTCTAAGGGAAAGAGAAGGCAGCAGGGGAAATTTCACTTACCATATTTGACTCAGGGTCCCAGCATGGTAGCTGGGTCACTGTCTGTCAGCTTTCCCTGTCCCACCCTGCCAGTTGTCAGCACAGAATGATCCCTATCTCCTGCCAGTCGAAGTTGAAGCTGGGAAATCTAGAATATGATTTAAAAGCAAATCTCTATGGTATTTACAGGGCTGTGTGGTCATTATTATGGTTGTTGTACAGTTAATTGTCAGGCACCTAGAACCTTTTTTGGGAGGCATTTAAAAAAATTACCACTTAAAGAAATAATAAAAATAAATAATTTAAAATATGAAAAACCCAATGGGTTTTAGTCAGGAAGTCCTTCCTGTATTTACGAAGGGTTGTTGAGATTTGTGTAACATTCTACTGAACTCATCTGCTGTGACAGGAAATCCCCTTTTATCACATCTGGAGTGGCAGCCAGAGGGCTCTGCACTGCACCTTCACCCTGGAGAGATACAGCCTGGCTTCCACAGAGCTCACCTGCAAGATCTGCGTCCGGCAGGTGGAAGGGGAAGGGCAGATATTCCAGCTGCACACTACACTCGGAGAGGTGAGCAAAGAGAAGGGGAAGAGAGCAAGGAGGCTGTGCCCACTCATAGTTATACCTGGGAGGGCAGAGGAAGGAGCAGGGTCTGATGATATCTCTTCTGAGGGTATTGACCTGAACTCCCAGGGGCTGATTCTGATTCGAGTTTTCCACAGTGTAATTCTGTTGATATCAATAGAGTGAGTGCTGATATGTGTGGTGTAAGTGAGACTGGAATCAGGCTCTCAACTAGCTCAAAGAAAGCTGGTGCTGTTGCCTCAGAGGTACACTTCCCTTTTTGCCACTCTTGTTAAATAAAAGAATAGCAGCATCCTGTTTCTTTAAATGTCCCTTGCCGTGTTGCTGCTGTTGCCATAGATAATAGCCTGGGATCGCTGAGGCTCAGCTACAGCCATCTGTGGATGTGTCCGCTAGGCTAGTTACCAAAGAGGAAGTCCTCCATCCTCTCTAGTAACAGAGAAGACTAGAAATGGTCCTCAGATGTCCTCCATGAATCCCTGTATATCGATTTTATCTAATATAGAGGTTGCCTATCACTATAGTATCTGAGCCCCTCTCAGTACTCCTCAATGTTTTACCACTATGGATGCCACACTACATTAACATCTGTGTTGGCCATGGCCTCCTGTTTCTTAAGTTTCTGGTTCAGTCAGAGATTTGTCTCACAGTTGGTGGTAACTAGCTCTCTTTGTGACTCTCAGGACAATGACCAAGGCCTGTAAACTGAACTACCCTCTTCTGCTCAGAGGTGGCCTCTGTAGAGCCAGTTTGTGGAATGGCAAGGCAGTGTAGGGAAACTGGCACTGTTGCTCTCCCTGCCAGGACTAGAGAAATAGTGAACCTTCAGTATCTAGGTCTGTCAACCTGCCTCCTTTCACTAGCACTGCTTTCACTTTGAGAGAGAGAGAGAGAGAGAGAGGGGTACAGAGAAAAGCCCACTGAATTGATTGATCACCTAGTTACATCTATTGCTGAGATACCAGCAGATTTTGGCAGTAACAGCAAAGGGGCTAAGTTGTGATAAGAATTTGTTACCCTGCTTTTGAAAATATCGATGAGACATTGATTTTTGGTACATGAACAACCCCTAGAACACTCACCTGTGGATCACGAAATAATAGCACATAACGTCTGCTGTGTATGAGTTCTGTTTCCCAGAGTCTGTTTTGGGGATGGCACTAAAATGCCAGTCGGACTGTCCCCTCTCACAGCCAGGTGAAAGTGTGCGCTAACCAATGAGATGGGAGTGAATGAAGAGGCCAAGGGCTGGGCTTTGGTAGCCAGTGCATTTGGAAGAGTCACTGGGAATTTCAAGGCTTTAATATTTGTGCAGCCCTGAAAATGTGCTCTGATGCTACTGGCTCTGCTCTAAATTGTTTAGCCACATGCACTGATATTTGGAGGTTGCTTTCGACTGGGTTCACTGAAGGGACCCTCAGGGGAAGAGCTTGGTGTCACTAAGAACTAGCTGCTTCACTGTTATTCTTTGTGGCATGTTATCCACCTCTCTCTTCTTGTTTCTGTTCTTAGACATCCATGCCTAATGTATTTTAGTGAATGTTACCATCTTGTTTCTCTCTTTCCTTGTCCCGATCTTTTTTTTTTTTTGTCTGTCTGAGTCTCTCTGTGATCCCAAGTTATCTTTGCTGCTGGATAGTTTTTGAAAGCACTGCTGAAATTCCACATAAAGAAACACAATCATCCCTGCTCTTGGGCAGGAATGCACAGACCCTGAATTGTGGGCAGGGTAAGGTGACAAGGGGGGACACAGTGCAGGCTGATAAGGGAGGAGTTCTCCATTGAAATATTTGTTCTTAAATCATTCTGAAATGATTTTTCTCCCAGAATGCCAGCTCCTTTGATGCCTTCTGCTTGCACCATGGCAGTGCTGTGACTACCCAGCTGGGACCCTATGCCTTCAAGATCCCACTATCCATCCGGCAGAAAATCTGCAACAGCCTTGATGCCCCCAATTCAAGAGGAAATGACTGGAGACTTCTTGCTCAGAAACTTTCCATGGATCGGTGGGTTTCAGTTCGCTGTATAGCAGTAGATGCTCGGCTCTCACCTTCCTGCCTCACACCTGTCATTTGGGAAAACAGAGTTTTGTATTTCCTTGTTACTCTGCACTCTCCCCACTTTCTCCTCTGAGGCAGAGCGTGGGGGCTGGTGTGACCCAGGTGTAGCATGATTATGTGCTGGGCATTTAGTGCCCATTGTTTTACATTTATCAGAAACAATCTGAGAGAGCGGATTTACCCCAGCTCCCAGAAGGCGCTCTTGCAGCATTGCTAAGTCTCAAGGGGCAGTTACAGAAAGTGATTATCTTGCACAAGCCTCGAGGAGAGTGTCTGACCAACAACACAGAAACCTCTTAGGGCTTTGCAGCCCCCAAGTACAGCACTTTGGGGATCCAGCGCTGTTTCTCTGATGACACGAAGCCGGCAAGCATCGAGAACGATAGTGGGCTTATAAGGGAAGGGAGAGGGAAGGAATACTGTGTGAAAGAAGCCACAGAAATGAAGCTCTGGTGACTCAGAAATACCACTGTGTAGCACTAGATGTACATTCAGGAACTACTTTATACTTGCAACCCCTTTGTGAGGTATGGCTTTGCTATTATCCCTGCTTTACAGACGGGGAGCTGAGGCACAGAGAGGGTGAAACGATTTCTATAAGGGTACACAGTGATCCAGTACTTGAGAGAGAATTAGAGCTCGCGAGTTTCTGATTCCCAACCCTGTGCTCCTTCCACTCGGCCATAATGCCTTGAGACCTGGAGGGTGGGGAAGTTGATATTCCCTGTTGGGTTTGAATGGTGCTTTCCCCCCTTTAATTCATACTGTAGAGCCCTGAGTGATGCGCATCCAGTTAGATCCTGGACTGGCTGAACATTCCTAAAATTCTGCCATGATTGTGCAAAGCAAGTGCCTCCAGCCAGGGACCTTGATGGCTCTTGGGCTGTTCTGTTTTAGGATTTCACTTTGGGGGCGGGGTAGAGAGAGCATTTGTAATTTTAATAAAATAAAATATGCCTTGCTTTTCCATGAATGTTTTCTGCATCAGTGCTGTATAATAAATGTAGATGATGCCCTGAGGAGCCCTGCATTTCAATTACGGCATTTCCATCCCAGTGCACATCAGAGAGAATTACCCAGATTTGCTCCAGAGTCTAATACCCTGGCCTCCTTTCCCAACACCCCTTTCTGCTGCCTTCAGACCATACCAATAGGGTAAATGTGTAAAGTTAAACACAACTTTCTCTCTCTCTTCGTTCACAGGTATCTGAACTACTTTGCCACCAAAGCCAGCCCAACAGGGGTGATCCTGGACTTATGGGAAGCCCAGCACCAAGATGATGGTGATCTCAATACCCTGGCTAGTGCCTTGGAAGAGATGGGCAAGAGCGAGATGCTGGTTGTCATGGCAACAGAGGGGGACTGCTGATGTTACTTTCAAGTAGCTGGTAGTCTTTAGGCAATCGATGAGAAGGACAGAGTGGAGGGGGGAGAGAAGGAGGAGGAAGAAAATAGAGAACAGCCTTTCCTGAACTGGTAGGGAAGGGTTGTGGAGACGGGGCCAATTTCTACTTTGTGTCTGGTGGGTTGCTGATCTGTAGCTAACAATGAGGGGTAAAGGCAAACTCCTTCTCCCACTCCTCCCTCACCAAGTCACTATCCGCCTTAGAGATCCAACCACACCGTTTACAAGCAATCCAAGTGTTAAACAGGCTCTCTCCTCCTCCTGGCCATCCTCCGGACTGCGGCGCAAGAGCAGTGCATCTTTGGTGACCATGATGACAGCCATTGGTGGAAGTGGGCAGCTGCTTCCACCATAGCATGCAGGAATATAGGGCTTCTAGAGTCTGGGTTGAGGTTTATTTTTGTTTCATTTTGCGGGGGGTTCTTCTCCCCCCCCCACCTTTGTTCTTCTTCTTTAATGGCATTTATGCTTAGAAGACTCGAGTACAATCTAGCCAAACTGCTTACTTCTGTCAAATGCTTCAGACAGCTTATTAAGGGGAAAAAAAGGAAAAAAAAACACAGTTTCTTAGGAAACGCAAATAATTTATTATCCAGATCTTTGGATGAGTCCTTTTTAAAAAAACAAAAACATTAAGTCTTTTGTGTGTGAGCAAGAGCATCAGTCCGCTTTGCGTGAGAATGAGAGAGAGAGAGAGAGAGAGATTTAAAGTAAAACACTTGCGAGAATTAGTAATGAAAACACACACAAAAAAATCAAGAACAACTTGTTTCCATATCTCTGGACCCTTGCTGAAGTCAGATTGGTTAAGTGCCTAGAGACCCACGTGGCACAGAAAGGGCAAGCTGAGCCCTCTTCCTTAGGGCTGCAGCACAATGCAAAGAGGCCACTTAAGCAACCAGCTCACAGAAGAACAAACCCATTTCTGGAAACAAGGTTAAAGGGACATTGTTGCTCTTTTCATGGTTTTCTTCAAATGGCAACTAAAGTCCTCAGCGTTGTTACAGAAGCTGAAACCTCACACAGCCTTCTCTCCCCTCCTTTCAGGGATCGTTCCTTCCCAATCCCATCTCATCTCTGTTTGAATCAGAGAGAAGAATGTGGCTTCAGAGCATTAGCTTCTTTTTGTGTGCACCAGTGTCATCATTTCAATGGAATGATAATGTACAAAGGACACTTTCAGCTGCATATCAGGGGAAAGTGTATTCGTCGTTGGAGTGTGGAAGTCTCTCCCAGAAGAAGCAGTAGACACCCTCAAATGTGAGATGTTTAAAACTAAACTGCAGGGAATACTCCTGCACTGGCAGGAAATTGAACAAGATGAGCATTACTGGTAATGGGCCTTTTCCTAGTTCCTATGCAATCAGTACAGCTCTGGGAGTTTCCTTTGTTAGAAAACTCACTAAACACCCAGCACAGCCAGCAAGAGGAGGGACAAGAGGCTACAGTAGCGGTTTGTTTGTTTGGTTTTTCTTCTCTTATGTGGGTTGTTTAGGAGGGAAGGTTAGTGCTTTAACACAGTGGTGAATTCATCAAAAGCTAGGTGGTATCTATGGGACAGCTGCCATCAGATTATTACAATTCTGGGGTGGGTCAGATTTTGGAGCCCAAAGTATTTAAGATCCATATTTTTAGGAGGAAATTCTTCTGGGACATTTGGGAAAGAAAGAAAGAAACTTGTTAGGATAAATAGACCTTCATATCAACAATGTAAATACACACACTCACTGATACAGTCGTGCACTAACACACAGCAACATGCCACCATCCATAAGCCAAGACTGTAAAAAATGGGAGCCTACAGTTAGACTCCTAAATCTATATTTTGGCACTTTAAACAAGGGGTTCCCACTGCGGGGGAGTGTTGAGTGAGAAGGGGTTATTTTTACAAAGCAAGGTCCAGTGGCCTGCGATATAGAGATTAGTTTGAAGACCACATCATTTTAAAGTCCTTGTAATCAAATCCATCTTTTGATACAATGTTTCGCAAACTCTTACTTTGATAAATTGACTGAAATATGCTTGTACTGAACGCTGGTCGAGAGACCATAAAGAATAGTGCAGCAAGTGGGAGAGGAGTTTAGCATGGTCGTGCAGTGGTCAATGATCTGTAAGAGAGAGTAAACAGCACATTAATGAAATTCATAGGTGGTGGAAAACTAGAATGTGTTGCAAATACCAGTGAAGAAAGAGAACTAATACAAAGGGGACCCAGTGAGATTGGAAACACTGTCTGAAGATAGCAATATGAGATTACAATTGGAAAATGCAGCTGTTTTATCTGCAGAAAAAGATCATCTGAAACACAAACTCATTGGGAAAGAGAAACCTGGCAGGCACTCATACTAAATGAAATTGTGGGGTAGGGGAAATAAGAAAACACTGCAAATTAGACATTTGCAGCACCATGTGGCAGCAAAAATTAGCAATGCAACACAACAGCATATGCAGTCAGCATTGAGTCATAAGGTCATAGTGCTACCGCTATGGCATACTGCATGCAGTCTTCGGTGCAACAGTACTAGAAATACATTGACCCAACTGTAAGGAGATAGGAGAAGGGCAATAAAAATGATTAGGCATTTGATGGAGGGACTGACTGAGAAAAAATTGTGAACTAAGAACCAACTCCTCAGGACTTGTCTACACTTAATAAAATGAATTTGGATTAAACCAGGGTATGAATTTAAAGTGCAGTAACTATTCCTGAAAAACTCCATGTGTAGACAAGCTGATGTAAATTACCATAACTCCATTGTCTGCAGTGGAGCTACATCAGTTGAGGATCTGGCCCAAAATATGTCAAACTTGACTAAAGGGTGTATAAGTCTACACATATTTGAGAGAAGATGAACTATTTAGGGTGGCACAAGCCCATATAAGTAGGAATAATGGAGAAATTGAGAAAAGGTGAGGAAAATCCCTAACAGATTAGGCTGGGGAATTTGTGGACCATTTAAAATTACACTGGACAAATATTAGAATACATATAGTAGAAGACAGTCCCTCACTAATCTGTCTGGGTAACCTAATTTGTCTGGGAAGGATGGCATGGAGCTCAGTGGTTCTCCCTCTTTGAACTTCACCGTTCCTTTCTTTCCTTCTTTTCTACATTAAAAGTGCTCTGTTGAAGTGAAGGTTGGTTAAATAACAAAGCTGATTTTAATTAAGGGGTATCCATGAACACAACATAAGTTTCATCTCCAGGATGTGGTATTTTAATGAAGGAAAAATATTCTGAAGGGTACTTTGAATAGCCACAAATGGAAATATTTTACTCTGGTTGCTGCCTCTTAAAAGTTTCTCCTCCAGGATAAACACGTCATGACACAAACAATACAGCATTATATTGTGATGCTACTGCATCTGCTCTGAAACCCCCAATGCACTTACCACAAGATCTTTGTGGCCAATAATTTAAAACTGTACAGAATACAGTGAGCTTCCCATCATGTATTTCCACATTCTTCTCCCTCCAGTCCACCATCTGTGGTATAGTTCTATAGCTAAAGAAAAAGTAAACACAAACTCAGGGAGCCAGTGCATAACAAAATAAGACATTGCCCTTATAAGGTAGTTTGGTATTTCCTCAGGATCTAAACCTCCAGTTGCTTAATTCTTTGGCACACAAGTACTTGGAAGCCTGTTTCCATCTCTAATGCTTCCAAATTGACAGCAGACAGTAGGAAAAGGGACCCACAGGGTCTACTTAAACAACCACATTGGGAATGGATGGATTCATTGTACAGAGGTACCATAACAGTGGCAGAACAAATCAGCCCCAGTCTTGAAACTTGATTGAAAAGGACAGTCTCAGAGCTTGGAGCCTGGCCTACATGTAGGAGAGGCTGTACCTTCTTGCCTGATTAGTCAGATGGAAGCTATTCTGGGTTTTTTGTTTTTAAATACTGGGACCATTTTTATGGTGAAAACACAATCTGTTTTCTTCAGAAGTCTAAAAAGTTTGTATAAAAAGTTTCTTTGCCAGCACTTCAGCCATGTTCTCCTAGGTGTACACTTGTGTTGTGAATTTCAGGGTCACTAGTGTAATTCGCAAACAGAAACATCTTTTGTTTCACATGCAAAATGTGCATTAAATATTATGTATATTAAATTTCACTTTCCCCTTTTTTAATTGCAAAAAGCCATTAAAACCTGGAAATCTGTATATATCTGTAGGTAATATACAGATCTGGATATGTATTCAGAGTTTTGGATGTATATCTTAATGAAACTTTTAAATCATCTAAGACTCAAAACTGACTACTTGGATAGATCAAATGCTCCAATGTAGCTGAAAATATTTTTGCGTGGCTGTTTTTTTAAAAACAAACAAAGAAAACTTCTTAAAGCAAACAGTGTGACTGCACGGTATTCAGGAAGTTTGACAAACATGACCTTCCTCTATCACAATCCCATTTCCCAATGCTGGGAACTGCGTTGGGAGGAGAGCTCCAAGCTTATCTGACATTTCTTTGTGTTATTACATCAACTGGGTTTTCAATGTGTTGTGTAGACTTGGCTAGAAACTGAGGGACTAATCCAGTTCCCCTTAAAGTCAGTGAACAGACTCCTGTTGATTTTGGTGGGAGTTGAATATGGCTGTAATATAGAGAGAGTTCTACCAGTCTGTGTGACATCATTTCATAATCTGATTTGTTGAAATTTTGCTTGTAATCTGAACAAAATAAGCAAATAGGGGAAGTAATGTAGGAAGTGCTAAAGCACTCAGCTAATACACAGACATTTTAACATTTTCAAAGCTACTGTAAATAACCTGTCATTGTTTATTTTCTTAGAAATTCAGTGGTATCCATGAAATTTATCCTAAATGCTCTGCTCTTGGAAGACAGGTGTAGATTGTCAGTGTGTCTGACCCTCTCTCTCTCTCTCTCTCTCTCTCTCTCTGGTTAAAGGATCACAGTGTGTTTGTCTCACTCTCAGATCAGCGTGTGGGTGAGATCAGGAGATCAATGTGTGTTTGTGTCCCCTTTTCTCTGAGTACAGAACCAGAATGTCTGTATATGTGCTTTTCTCTCTCTCAGATCCCTGTGTGTGTGTGTGTGTGTGTGTGTGTTTCTTAGTCTTTCTGATCAAGGGAGCTGTGTGTGTGTGCGTGAGGGAGGGAAAGGGAAGGGAAGGTATTTGCTTCACTCCGATCAGTGTGTGTGTGTTGTGGCCCCTTCTCTGACTTCATCTCTCTTGGATCGTGGGATTATAGTGTATGTGGCACTCAGATCACTGGGTCAGAGTGTCCAAGTACTGTACATGCTGCCTTCTCCTTTGGTCATATGTGTGTGTATCTCTGTCCCTTGGAGATGCACTGTGCTATGATCACACAAAGCAGGGTAGCAGCTTTGTGATACTGGGCAGGCATTTCATAGTTTCATTGAAAAAAATCAGCTGTTGTTTCTCTTGTTGGGAGCGTCCATTCTCTTGCTCTGCATTCTGTTTGCATATTTATATGTCCAGGGGATGAGTTTGACAGCATCCTCTAAACACACATCTGTTTATTCTGTAAACTAAGAACTGTAAATAAAGTTTAGCATTCCTATTGTAACAAAGTAATTTTTATGCAATAAATTATATTTCCTAGTCTAATAAAAATGAAATGTGGTTTGCTTCTTTATTCCTGTTTCAATTCCAGGTGGGTTTGGCTCCAGCTGGTCTTATTTCTAGGAAAATTTAATCTTGGTTTCACTGCCCAGCACTCTCGTCCTGCCATCTCTACAGGCCCTTTCCAGCCCACTACTCGGTAATGGCTTTTCAACACTCCTATCCATCCCCATCTGCACTTGTCAGTCACTGCTGGGAGAAGACCTCAGCACTGTTCCAGCTATTAGATGGAAGTGAGGGTTTGATTGGAACTTAACTGTGGGTGGCCAGTGTGGGCTGGAGAGAGCCTGCCACTCCAATACCAGTCCAACTCCCACACTGACCTTCCCTTGTGGCTGAAGCTCTGAGAGCTGGCTTCATCAATCTCCTCACTGTCACAGATGGGCAAACTGACTTCTCTCAACTCTGGTTCTAGCGTTCCCCTTGCCATCACACACCATAACCAGACCCCGGCCACCTTACCAACCCTCCAATACCCAGGTGCATCCCTGATCCCCGTACCTTTTACAAGGTCCAGTGCTTCACTGTAACCACGTCCACTTTGTTTCCTTGAACTCTTAACCTTGCCCAGGCTGTATTGCACAACAGATTTGACATTGAAGGCATCTAGTTCCCAGCAGAGACCTAGCTGGACACAACAGTGCCTCTGAAAAGGGAAATGGCCCAGGAAGACCTAGAAAGCAGGGGTTAGAACTAGAATTGGTCAGGATTTTGTTTATTTTTAATCAAAAATGCCAATTCATTGAAACCGAAATTACATGAAACCGCGTTGGATTTGACAAAATGTCAAAGAAGTTTTAAAATTGTTAAAGCATTTTCTTTTGACATTTTAAAAATGAAAAAAAATCATTTTCTGGATTGAAAATATTTTTGTCTTGAAATGTAAGCTGCTAATTAGACTGAAAATGTTAAAGTTTGAAATCAAAACATTTGAAAATTATCACGAAACCTTTTGATTGTCCAGAAATGGGGGGTGGGAGGAAAGGGTTTTGTTTTGTGAGTACTTTTGAGCTTTTGACTTTTTGTCCTGAATCAGGATGGAAATATATTTCAAACTCTCAAATATTTGCAAGAAGGAAAACCGGTAACCAGGAAAACCATCTCTAATCATCACAAGCCATGAACTGAGCAGCTTCTCCCATCTTGAGGCCTTGACTGAGTGAATGGCTGATCTTTGATAAACAGGTCAGCTTACCCACAATTCTCTCTGTTAAAGAAAACCCATCGTCTACCTTCCTTCATTTCAGCCCAAAGCAAAAGAATATTTTGCTCTTGAACAACATGCCTTCAGCTGAGATGGAGATAGTGCCTCCCTGAGAAGATTGCATCCCAAACCAGCAGGTAAGATGCGGTACTAACTCCTAGACACAACACTCCACTAAGCTTTTTCTATAGGAATATAGTCTCTTTTGGCAACAGTTAGCCTTTTCAACTTCTCCTCTAACCCAAGGTATATAAGGGACCTGTATATCCAAGGGGAGGTTTTAGTGGTTAATCCCTGTTGCTGTCCTTGCTATCCATAGCCTTTCTGTCATGGAGGAGTAAGTAGGTGACTGTGGGAAGTGTGCTAACTGTACTTTGGAGTAGAAGTCTCTTCGTTTGCCACCAAGTTCTGACCTAAAGAGAGAGAACTACTCCTAATTTATTTGTATAGAACATTGAAACCTGCGCTTTGGCTGCCTGCATTCAGGAAGAATTAGCCTATATGGATGCTCAGGATTTTTCCACGGGTTCAGCTCAACCAGTTGTGGCACCAGAGGAAGTGCTTGTGTAGACAAAACACTGGTACTTATCAGTGCTTTTCTCACTGGGTCATTTAGACCCCCACTTAGAAGGATTAGATGACACAGTATTTAAAAATGCAGGCAGATGCAGGAACATTGTCTACATCAGTACTCCTCACTTTGCTGTGACACATGGAAGTGAACTACTGGGAATCTTTGCAAAAAGTCTAGTGTCAACACAACTCACAGGCCAATATGCTGGTTCATTATTTCACTAACCACTTTAATGCAGCCACCTCCAAGGTGGAAAGTGGCAGCCGTTCAACAGTGCAGAGCAACACTACAAATAATTTTGGGCAGGAAGTGAAGGAAGATTACCTAGGGAGGTTGTGAAATTCCCATCACTAGAGATTGTTAAGAACAGGTTAGACAGGAACGTTAGGAATGGTGTAAGTATACATAATCTTGCCTCAGCATAGGGGCTGGATTAGATGACCGTTTAAGATATGTTCCAGCCCTACACTTCTATGATAATGTGGATTAATACTTTCAGAGTGGTAGCCGTGTTAGTCTGTATCAGCAAAAAGAACGAGGAGTACTTGTGGCACTTTAGAGACTAACAAATTTATTTGAGCATAAGTTTTTATTCGCCTGCTGATAATAGCCCACCTTAACAGATTACTTTCATTATAGTTAGCATGGCAACACCCATTTTTTCATGTCCCCTGTGTATATATATCTTCCTACTGTATTTTCCACTGCATGCATCCAATGAAGTGGATTTTAGCCCACGAAAGCTTATGCTCAAATAAATTTGTTAGTCTCTAAGGTGCCACGAGTACTCCTCGTTGGATGAATATTGTATCTGATTGAGGTAAAGGAGAAGGTGCATGTAGGTAGAAGTTATTTAATGGAACTGAAATGCAACCAGGACATCAAGGCCAACATCCCTGGCAGCTGACTCTCCACTAAGGTCTGGTCTATACTACCCGCCTGACTCGGCGGGTAGAAATCGACCTCTCGGGGATCGATTTATCGCGTCCTGTTGGGACGCGACAATCGATCCCCAAATCGGCGCTCTAACTCCACCAGCGGAGGTGGTAGTAAGCGCCGACGACAAAGAGCGGCAGAAGTCGATTTTGCCGCCGTCCTCACAACGGGGTAAGTCGGCTGCAATACGTCGAATTCAGCTACGCTATTCACATAGCTGAATTTGCGTATCTTAAATCGACTCCCCGCTGTAGTGTAGATGTACCCATAGAGTTAGTGCTTTCCCTATAAGCTTGTCACATTTCTGAAGGGGAAGAATGTGATTATTTTGCCAGGGGAGAACACAGTGAGCTGCAGAAACTTCAAGGAAAGCATCCCCCATAATATCCTCACAGAATGGCTTGCCCTTTGAAACGTGCCCAGTCCAGTGGGCATCATTTCACATTGCTTATACTCCAATATGTTTCTCCAGGATGTTGTTGGAAAGAGGATTCCTTAATTGGCTAAAGAAGTATGCTGCATCCTAGGCTTTCTTTAGGCAGGTACATCAGAGGCTGGATCTTTTTGCTTTCCTCTCCACCTGAGCTGAGAATAATGTATGTGTCATCTGTGCTCTGTCTGGGTGGTAGTGTGTAGGGGGCACATTGATTGTGCTGGGTGCACTGGCCATAAGCAAGTGTGGTTTTTCCCCCTCAAATAAAGTGCACTTTTCAGTTTGAAAGATCCCAACCACCAAAGAGAGAGAGAATTGGGAACAAGTGACCCCCTGTTACTTTTACCCTGTCTTATCTTGCAAGGATCCATTTTGTTAACAGAACTATGGAAGGTTTGTCTGGTGGCTGCTGCTGCCACCGCCTGGAGCCCTTATGCTAATTTTTTTTATTAGTATTTAAAAGAAAAAAGGCTGGATCCCAAAGCCCCAGAGCGACCAAATGCAATGCATTTTTAAAAACTGTTTTCAATTTGCATCATTTTATTCTTTCCATGCAGTGGTAATGAGACCTGTTTTGTGCCTTGCCTCAAAGTCTTCCTGTTCACTTTAGCCTGTGATTCATTTAAAATCCCACTCCTCCTTCCCTCTCTCTAGGTCTTCCTCCTTCCCCTATCCCCTCACTGTCACTAGCCTTCAAGAATATTTAAGTGCATACTTGCTTCTTGTAAACTTCCTCTATTTTTTTTTTCTTCTCAATATCTTATGCTGCTTCATAGAAAGGACTGTATGAGAATAAACAGAATGTCCTAATGGGCATCCATTATCTGGAAAGGCATGGGTGCCCTGCTTGCAATGACATACATTTTCCATTAGATGGCAACATTGCTCCTCCACCCTGGAGCTGGCATCTAAAACAGCAAGTCTGATGTTTAGTTAGAGGAATGGGGGATGCATCTATTTTTCCATCACTATTATATGCTTGATGAAATGCCACTGTAATAATTAAAACATGTCTATGAAAACTATAATAAATACGACAAAATTGCCTAATAAGTGATGAATTGATCACAGTTACTACCTGATCGGGCAGTTGCCGTACATTGTCGTCTCAAAGGCAAACACTGAGAACAGTGCTCCCTTTTTCTTTTAAATCAACTCAAACAACCCCAGATGGCCTGAGGCTGAGCGGGAGACCTGCTCATATACAGACAGGTGCTTTAATACCACAAGTCTAATTGTCCAGGCTTCTGGGGGAGAAGAAAACAATATCTCATACATTTTAAAACCTCCAGATGGTGACCTAAACTAGTTTTTCTAAATATAAGAGTGCCTTGATTTAAAGGTCTAACGTCCTGGGGTCTTCCAGGGCTAGTGCAGTTTGCCCATTGGAAATCTGGGAATCTCCTCTTTCCAGCAACGTACGCCTCTTGCTTTTAGCACTTAAGGCTCATAAAATGTCCAGCTTAAACTTGATGCTGTTTGAATTCTGTACATTGCCTGTGTAAGGCTTTGGGACAGTGTGATTTTTAGATGGACACCTGACCTGGGACAGGTGACAGAGTGTCATCCATGTACATGACCTAAAGTCATGTTAATGGTGTTGAAGGATCAACAGACATACACCTCATGCCTACCTTTTCCTCAACCCACCATTCCCTGCCTTCAGGTGGACTGTGGGTCTTTTTTGAGGGGGGAAGGGGATAGATACATCGGCCCTCACACTCCAGAGCAGGATTGTGTATTGGGTGCCTCCCAGCAGACCAGCTGAGGGTTCTCCTAGCTTCCATCTTGACATCCCAGTAGAGAGTCCTGTATGGACCCCTGATCCAGGGAATCAGGGTGCTCTCTCCTGGGAACTGTTGTTCCTGGAGTTGGGCTGATGACACCCTCTCCAGCGGCCAGATGATAGGCGGTAGCCCCTGACCACCCTCCTCCCCATCCACAGGTGGAGAATTACAGTGGCAACCAGCAAGTCCCTCTCAGCCCCAAGTGCTTAACTGAGTACCTGCTCAGCTGGAGCTTCCCTCCACAGAACAAACTGCCCATGATGCATGCAGTCTGCTCAAGATGTGCTCCTCAGCTGCACAAATGACATTTCTGAATCCAGTGCCAGGGCTTGAAATTATAAACAAAAGGAGAGGTAGTCTTCTGAGCACCACCCACAAACCAAGCTCCATCCACCGGGGATGACAAAATGAGACACTGCTCATAGAAGATTACAGGTGTAGAAACTTGGTTCTGTCTGCTCCGCTGGCCTTCTCAGACTTGAATCCCTTTCAAGGGGGTCAAACACACCCCTGGGCCATTTGGGTTTGGCTCTCCCTCGGTGGAATCTGGAAGCTTCACTGGACTCCTTTTTTCTCCTCCTGGTTTCGTGGCTCTATGGATCAGTTTGGGGGATGCAGAGAGGAGGGAAAATTGATGGTATTCTCCCAAATGCCACCCACTCTTCGCACCAAAATGAATCATTCAATAGTTCATGCAGATCTCCATAATATGATCCTCCTCTTTCTCCCTTACATGCTTTGTTCAGCAGTGAAATATTTCATGTTGGTATCATAATTGGACATCTGAGTTTACACCCCACTGGGATGAACACGGCTGTTCATTCTTCTCAGAGCTATTATTTCAAGATGTTTGCAAACTCAGGTAGACATCACTCCATCAGTTTATATGTGGTTCATACTTTTTTTTTTTCTTCACACAATAAAGGACAAGGACTTACCTTTGGAAAAGAAAGCTCAGCTTCTGGACTACAAGATGAGACCCAAAACTGGGGGCTGTATGCACAGGCCCAATGGTTAAGATTGCCCTTGCAATATTCCGTCCTAATTCCCAAATCACTTTAACCCTGTGCTAGAGCAATTATCACCAGAGTTGAGCGTGCAATCCCATTATACCATATATATGGTGGTGATATCCACGTGCTAAACTCTTTTATCATGCCCCTTTGACCATTTCACCTGCCTTCTGCCCAGCCATGCCAAACCCGCAAAAAAACAACAATGCAGAAATTGGGCTTGGTTTTGGCTTAATTGGCTTGTGAGTTGCTTGTTGGCTAGTTTTTGACTTGTTGCTTGTTTGGCTTATAGCTTGTTGCTTCTTTTTTTTTTTTTTTTTTTTTTGATAGGTTCCCAGCAAGCAGGGGCAAGGGGTGGGGAGAGTCAGGGGTGCACAGCGGGCCCACCACATTCCCAGACTACTCACCAGAGGGATCTAGGCACATAGAGTGTTGGGATTCTTAAGGACTGGCTTGTTTTGGCCTTGTTTTGAAATGGGATTAGCTTGATTTTTGGCTTATTGTGAAAGTCGGGGTGCTTGTTTACCGCGTGAAAGTTGGCAACTGGGCTTCTGCCCACTAATCCATCTTCCTCGGGGCTTAGTGTAAAATCCCAAACTTCTGAGCAGCTTCAAATGGCTGGCTATTAATTTCATTTTACTTGGTACTAAAATAGCCTCCCAAATAAATGTTTCCTTCTTTGGCCTTACACAGGCAATACACAGAACTCAAACATTGTCAGGCGTAAGTTGGACATTTTATGAGCCTTAAGTGCTAAAAGCAAGAACTTTACACCACTAGAAAGAGGAGATTCCCAGACTTCCAATAGACTAACTGCACTAGTCCTGGAAGTTCCCCAGGACAGTAGACCTTTGAGGAAGGCACACTTACATTTAGAAAAAGTGTTTTAGGTCACGTCTGGAGGTTTATAAATGTAAGAGTTATTGTTTCCTCTCCCTCAGAAGCCTGGACAATTAGATGCAGAGTGCTAAGGCGCCTGCCTGTGTAAGAGCAAGGATTTTTAAAAAGTCTCAGTACATTTATTTCAATCTCTTAAAAATTATACATATATTTTTGGTGAAACCTATAGCACATACAGAACAGCCAAATGTGTGATACAAAGGTTTTATCAGCATGAGTTTGGGCTGGCTGTATTACAAATGGCACAGCAGTTATGGAGGTTATCCTACAAAAATACCAGTAAAATCTTTATACCACATCACAGAGCAATGTACATAAATCTGGCCATATTGGGTCAGACCAATGGTCCATCTAGCCCAGTATCCTGTCTTCCAATGGTGGACAATGCTTCAGAGGGAATGAACAGAACAGGAATCATCAAGTGATCCATCCCCTGTCGCTCATTCCCAGCATCTGGCAAAATGTAGTTTCTATTCATCATTATTATTATTATTATTTTACTTTTTATTGGCATTGGGGTAGCACCTGGGATTCCCAGGACCCCATTGTACCAGATGTTGTATAAACAGAAAAAAAAATGTAGTTATGTCCCAAGAATCCTTTAACTGCCCTCCCCTTTTCTTCTTTGCTTAGAGCTGAGCAAAGTTTATTCTGCCATTGCCTTCAGTATCTTTTCATTTCTTTTGCCATCTCCAATAGGGGAGGGGAAGAAAATAGACTTGGGCAAGTCTGGTAGAAAATCCAACAGGACCTCCTCATATAGGTCCTGATCCAAAGTCCACTGAAGCCAATAGAAAGACTCCCTACTCCATGGGGCTTTGGAATGTGGCTATAGCTCCTGGGGAAGGCAAGTGATAGGGCTAGGCAGGGAATAGCAGTAGAAAAAACATGTCACAAGTGTATGCAAAATCTGTTCTGGTCTAACATGTAACGGTGTTACTGATTGAAGACATCCATCTTTTGGCTTTTTAAACACTTTCATGGATACTATTTACTTGATAGACCATGACAGCTTCAGTTAAATACAGATTTTGTTACCAATACTAATTGTATTGTTTACCCTGGTAGGCTGTCACGGTCTCTTGTGCTAATCTGATCAGAGGCACTTTTTAAACAGTGGATTTTTTGACATGATAGACCATAGCAGCTTGGAAATATCAGGCAAATCCTTCTGAGCTGATGGATTACAGACCCAGATAGGCTGTAAGAGCTCCTCGGGTGCTTTCATGGTTTGATATGTCAATGCAGATGAAAATCCCAAGGAAAACTAGGCAGTGAAAGAACAACACTCATACAGAGTCATTCAGTCTTAGGTACATTCCATTTGGTACCGTACCTCAGGGGTGGCCACGTTTCCTTCTTGTTTGCTGGGGAAAAAAATAGAGCCCAGGGTTAATTTTACATCTGGGTGACCAAGCCAGTCTGATTTATTTCCCTAAAAGGCTATGAAGAAGGTGGTGCAGTTGTGTTAAGGACAACACACTTGTTTCCAGGCGGCTGTGGCTTGTTTTATGTATGCATGCAGTGCTGCTATGGGTAGCTGAGGTGTTTGCATATCTATTCTGCAGTAATTGTTTTATCTCTGAAAAAAATAAACGTACTAGAATTTCTCAAATCTTTCTGCATGTATGCAGTTCCAGTGGAGGGCTCTGCTGTTTCTTTGCCAGTTTTGATGTGGATGGTGACTTTCAAACTCTGTAGACAAGTAGGAAGTGGCAGGAGCCATTTGGACCTAGAGACAAGGCAGTCATGTGCAGGCTCCTGTGTTCCTGCAGAGACGGGATACTGAACAAGATGGACAATAGGCCTACTCCAATGTGATAATTCCTGTGGTCCTCTCCATCCTTACCTGTTTCCATACAGAGACACTCCCTGCCACTAGGGAAAGGAAGCAAAGTAGCTCCCTGCTCTCCCTCCTCTCCCCCCCCCCACCCCAAGCCTGAACCAGAGGACATAGAGACAGATTCTCAGCAGGTGTAAATTAATGTCTCTCTATTGAAATCAAGGAGGATATGGGTCTGATTTTCAGAAGTACTGCTAAGCACCTGCAAGTCCCACAGTGAAGTCAATGAGAGCTGTAGGTTCCCAGCACCTCTGAAAACCAGACACTTTAGAACTGTAAAGGTTACATGTGATTGGCTGCAATTTTTACTTTCCGTCTAGGGCTCTGGTAGGAAGGAGAGCAGCAGGGGAGTAGGAATGCACAGGATGATAGGACAGTGAATGAACATAGGTTGGTTAGCATGAACAGCTGGAATGGTAGTTGGGAGTAGTCTGTATTTAAATTAATTCAATTTTTAAAAAAATGAAGCTAACAACGAGGTAGAGAAGCATTTGGGCATAGGTCTTGTTTTGTTTTTTTAAAGGCGGGCAAGCCTTTAATCTCATATATTTTTAAAAGGTTAGGATATAAAAAATAGAAAGATGCCAGTGTTAAAATGTATATTTTAAACTATGCACATATATATGAGGCAAAGGTTAAGCCAAACCTGAAAAAGGTCATGTTTACTATAAGCAAAAATAGGACTAAAATTAACACAAAAATATTCAGTAAAAATCAAAAATTAACATTATTTTAGAGATTAAAATATAGGAAATGATCAAATTAATACATAATCAGAAAAAAGGGGAACAAATAAGATCACTTTAGGCCTGATATTGCAAACATTTACAAACATTAATAAAATTACTCACCTGTGTAGTCCCATTAACTTCTGTAGGACTACTCATGCATATGTGTAAGAGCTTTGAAGAATCAGGGCTCTGAGTAGCCCCACTGACTTCATGTGGGCAAAGTCATTCATGTGCTTACTTCTTTGCAAAATTGCCCCCCTAGACAATAAACTTTTTGAGGCAGGAACCTTTTCTTGTGTGTTTTTTCGGTACCTTGCACAATGGGACTCCAATCCTGACTGGGGCTATTGAGTATTACCACAACAAAAGCTAATAATAATAAATAATGTTTTCAACCTTTTTTGTGTGTGTGTGTGTGAGTGATCTCATAAAAATCACAATCCATTTTTCTGGTGAAGCGAGAAAAACAAATGTGATAATGCTACTGTGACAGAATGTACCCCTGTGTTCACACCCTACGCATTACTGTAATAATGTTTACACAAGGTATGCCTAGTGAGGTATCAGTTAAAAATCATAATTTGCTGATCAATAATAACATGGCAAAATACACATAGCAGCGTTATGTGTAAAGTTATAAACATAAGCCGAGCTCATGACTAAAGGTATATTTTCCAGATAAGTCTGGGGAGTGGCCAAGCTAGTTTCTCACAGACAAATGGCAAGATAATGCCTCAGTCAGGTGTAAACGAGTTCTAATGGTAATGGACAGCTAAGTGGCCGTTCTCTGGCCGGAAAGGGGTCGGGGCAAAAATCTCCATCTTAGCCAAGAAACAGCATGGAGTTTCCTTCCACATAGACTGCATGCTGCCTTGCTCCCAGCTAGAAATGCTTCTTAAAAGAGGGACAGGGCTATTAAAAGAAGGGGGAGACATCCCAGGTCTGCCCCTTCCCCTGCCCATCACATTCTTGGCACCTGAAAAGATAAAGGAAACAGCTGTTGGAGGCTGGGGGAGGGGTCCTGACCTAAAGAGTTTGATCAGTATGACTGCTGAAAGCATGCAGTGAGAAAATGTTGCTTTGAATTGAATATAGTTTGTTAAGGTAGGCACCAGGAAGCATTTTATCTTTATTTTTCTTGTAACCATTTCTGACTTTTATGCCTCATTACTTATACTCACTTAAAATCTCTCTCTTTGTAGTTAATCAACTTGTTTTACTATTTTATCTAATCCAGTGTGTTTAAATTGAAGTGGCTGGATAGCTATTTAAAATAATAAACTGGCATATTATTCCCTTAAACTAAGGAATGATGGATGTAATATATTCGTATTGTTCAGAAACAGGCTTGGCAGTACAGGACATACATTTCTGTGAGAAGATCTGGGATGGGGGTGTATTGGGGTCACCCAGCAACATAACTAAGGCTGGTAAGAGCCAGGGTGTGGCTGGCTGCAGCATACCCAGATACATAGCTGGGAATGATTTGCATGCTGGAGGCAGTTTGTGAGCTGTCCAGGTTGGAGGCTACAGCAGCAAGGCATTGTAAAGGGCACGCCAGATTAGAGGGTAGGGGTCACACAGCTCCCCACTAGTCTGGATTATGCCCCTGGTATGTCATAGCTATCAAGTTACAATGTTATAGTTTTGTGATTTTAGATGGTAGCCCCTCCCCCCCCACTGGCACCACTTTTCATTGGACTCTCAAGGGGCACTGTAAAGCCTTCATTCACGTCTGTAATTGGGGAACGCAGCCCATTTGCTTGACAAAAAACAAAGAATTGCCTTAAAAGTGTCTGGCTTAAATTTAACTTAGAGGTAAATCAGTAACTTTACCAAGAAATTTAACACTCTTATGTGTTCAAGGAAGTGAAGTGAACAATGGGCAGACGCCTAAAACAGAAGAGAATACCTTTTCAGCTCACGAGTGTTTGGTATGTCAAAGTCTGACAATGAAACTGAATGTGGCTTTTTTGGAAACACTGATTTTTGTAGTAGTTCTTCTGCTAGAGCTTATTAATTGCAAATAAAACAGCTGATACATTTAGTTGGTTTTTTTTTTTTTCTGTTCTTGATTTGTTTGTGAGCCAATGTTCCTTTCTGCAAATGTATCCATAAATATTCACCAAAAAGTTGGACCAAAAAAAATCAGCCTTTGGGTTATTTGCAAACTTCACTTTGATTCTTCATAGTGCAGGGTCATTTAAGTCACAATATTGTTTCTGTACTGAGTCCTCATTAGATTGTTGAAACTTTAAACAGAAGAGCAACAATAAATGGCAAAAAGTGGATGACTAAAGACTACTCTTGCATATGCACAAGTATCCTTGTTAACAAATCTTCAATATCTCCAGCTCTAGCTTAACAGGAGTGAGTAGAGACTAGCTGAAATTGCTGAGAGAGTTTAAAGACACAAATTTCAGGAAATGGGGAGCAAAAGGGAAGAGTTTCACATTGAGTAAGCTTAAATAAAGATTCTTCTATGAGTGTTTCCCTTCCTATCCTTTGTTGGTTTTGTGTGTGAGTAATCACAATAAAGTAAAGGCAAGCATGTGTGTAAATTTTTGCAAGCTCAGCTCTGCAGAGTGTAATATCTTTGTGACAGGGGACTGTCTCATGCTGTATAGTGCTTAGCACACATGAGGCCTCTGGGTGTTAAAGTAAATAAATAATAATGCTCTCTTCCACAAGCAAGGGGAGAGTTCTGTAGTCAACAATTATCTTTCGGTAGTTCCCAGCTGTGTGGACAGCAAGTGAAATTTGAAAGAAATAAGATGCTTACCCTGAACGAGGAAGAAGTAGAAAACTGAAATAACAGCAGTAAACAATAATTGGAAATAGGGAAGAAAGTAATAGAAGAAAATGGAAATTTTGTTCTACAAATAATGTTTTTACACTTCTACAGTGCCTTTCCTCTTGAACGATTCCAAAGAGCTTTGTATGATGTACAAACTAACAAAGGATCACTTTGTCCACAACTCTGCAGTGGAATGTAGAATTTCAACAGTTGTGAATAAGCAACTCTGCACAGTTGGTTGGGACAGAAACTGACTAATACCCTGAAATTTCAGTTAGATAGGGTATTCAGAGAGGCAGAATGTAATTACATGCACGTGTCAGTCAGGACATTAAGGTGAACACCACTATTTTCGCACAAAGTATCCCAGGCTTTTTGATGACCACAAGCAATTAGAACTCTGGTTTCCCATTTAGCCTGTAAGATGGTGCTTTAGGTGTTCCCTAACATTGGTTCAGTACCAAGGTACCTACCTACTTTTTGTGATTATAAAGGATCACTATAAATAGCATAGGACAATGCTTAATTTTAAAGGCCAGCACCACAGCGTGTTTTATTTGTGGCACAAAAGCATGTGTCCTCCATGGTAAAATCCCTGCAAACAAATATTATGATCCCATGCTTATGAATGGCTCTTCAGTGGTTGATGGGTGTCAGGCACCAGAGACAAGCATTAAAATACAGGATAGGTAGATACCATATTTGGGGCTGACTCTGAGGGATGTGTCTCACCCGAGGCTTGTTACACATTGTGTTATTCCGGAATAGCTTTCCTGGAATAACTATACCTGCATAACTCCACACAGATGCTCTTATTGCAGGCTGGTTACACCGTGTTCCCATGGGCTTTAATCCAGTAGATTGAGCTAAACTGCACAAAGCTCAGTCTGCCATGAGCCCGTCTACACAGGAGTTATTCAAGAATAAGCACTGTGTTGAATCTAGATTCACAATCTACCTTAATCCGAATTGCCTTTCAAGGGTAGACCCCGTGGGCAATTCCCTCCCCCCCGTTTTTAAAAGCCTTGCCCTCTACCCCCCAACCTACGCCTATGCTAAAAAGTGTGGGGCATGGCCCCCAGTGGCTCCCCCCTCCCCCGGTTTCGGTGCCGGTGGCCCCCACTTCGCCTCTGCGTCCTGTCTGGCTGCGAGCCAGCACAGGGGGACCCTGCGGGGCCGGGCACGGCAGGAGGGAGGAAGGCCGGCCAGCCCAGAGCCAGCCAGCCTGCGAACCCGCCCCCGGGCTGGGCCGAGCGGGGCGGTGCTGGAGGCCGGGCCTGGGAAG
Organism: Malaclemys terrapin pileata; assembly: GCF_027887155.1. NCBI lineage: Eukaryota > Metazoa > Chordata > Testudines > Emydidae > Malaclemys > Malaclemys terrapin. The sequence goes on along the minus strand of NC_071511.1, from coordinate 85,957,064 downwards.
CACGGCGGGGGAGGGCTGTGCGGCATAGACCCGGCGCGGTGGAGCCCTGCCCGGCCAGGCCCCGCTGGAAACCCCGGTCTCGGAGTCGTTGCTGCCCCGAGCGGGGCTGGAGCCTCACAGCGGCAACAGTGAGTGGCTGCTGCCGGTCGCTTCTCTGGGGCCGCCGGGGACCCTGCCCCGCCTCCCCGCTCCGCTCTCCCTGCCGGCCCGGCTGCCTCTCCCCGCGTTTCCCCTGGCCCGAGCCGGGCCGGGGCGGCTGTCCCTGGCTGCCGGGCGCCCTGGGCAGTAGCGGGGCTAAGTGAAGGGGGCACAAGTTGGGCTGAAAGCAACGTTTGTCGAGCTGCTTTGGGGGGAGCCCCAAGGGCGAGCTGAGCAGGCCCCTGCCCCACGCAAGGTTGCTGGAGCTGGGGTGGGGGGGCACCCTAGGGGCCATTTGCCTTGTGGCCACTGGCGAGGAGGGTCTGTTGAAGGGTTTGGGATTGAAGAGCTCCGCCACACACGGGCGACTGAAATGCTAAGGTCTGGTCTGCACTACTGCCTTACATCGGTGTGATGACATCGCTCAGGGGTGTGAAAAATCCACCCTCCTGAGCATCATAGTTATACCAACCTATCCTCCTGTGTAGACAGCTCTGTGTCGGTGGGAGAGCATCTACATAACTACAGCCACTCAGGGAGGTGGATTAACTGTGCTGATGGGAGAGCTCTCTCCTGTCGGCTAGGAGCGTCTTCATTAAAGTGCTACAGCGGCATCGGTGCTTCAGTGCCGATGCAGCATTTTAAGTGTAGACTTGCCCTAAGCTACTTTCTTTGTTGTCTTTCACTTAAAATGGCCCACCAGATTTCATTTTGAACTTGGTTTAAGGATAGATAGGCACAGGCTGATGCTGCCTTGTGTAGGGCATGAAATATGTTTGAGTTACTGTTCTGTGTGATGAGGGTTTATGATGGAAACATTGAAATTAAAGCAGAGGTGGGCAAACTATGGCTCACGGGCCACATCCGGCCCGCCGGACCCTCCTGCCTGGCCCCTGAGCTCCTGGCCCAGGAGGCTAGATTCTGGCTTCTCCCCTGCTATTCTCCCTTCCCTGCAGCCTCAGCGCTCTGGGCGGTGGGGCTGTGAGCTCTTGCCAGGCAGTGCAACTACAGAGCCACGGCATGACCCAGCGCTCTGTGCTGCATGGTGGCGTGGCTGGCTCCAGCCGGGCGGCGCGGCTGCCTGTCTTGGTGCTCTGGGCGGCGCAGCTGTAGTGCTGTCAGCCACCGGTGCTCCAGGAAGCGTGATAAGGGGGCAGGGAGCAAGGGGGGTTGGATAGAGGGCAGGGGAGTTCAGGGTGGTGGTCAGGAGGTGGGGGTATGGATAGGGGTTGGAGCGGTCAGAGGGTGGGGAACAAGGGGGGTTCAGTGCGGGCAGGGGTCCCGGGGGGGCAGTCAGGAAGGGGTAGTTGGATGGGGTGGCGGGGGGCAGTCAGGGGCAGGGGTTCCAGGGGCTGTCAGGGTACAGGGAGAAGGAGGGGTGGATGAGGCAGGAGCCCCGGGGGGGGGCATCAGGAGGCGAGAAGCAGGGGGGTCGGATGGGGGCAGGGGCTGGGCCACGCCTGGCTCTTTGGGGAGGCACAGCCTCCCCTAACCAGCCCTCCATACAATTTCGGAAACCCAATGTGGTCCTCAAGCCAAAAAGTTTGCCCACTCCTGCATTAAAGCATTGACATTCAAGTAATTATTTATTGGGGCTCCACCCCTGTTAGAACAAGCACACTGATGTTGTACAATCAGACATGCCCCACATACTGAAGTGGGTAGACCTGTCTGACTGCATGACAGTTCGTTAGATACTCCTGTTTGGGGTTATTGTCATTGGCCCAGTGCTTCTTGTGACTTCCTTTAGCTCTAGAACGAATCCATCTGCTATTGTGCCAGTGAGCAGAGCATCATGCCTGTAGCCCCTCATGCACTGCATCATATCCCTCGGTGTCTCATCTCGTTCTTTGTCCCATTGTTTCCATCATCATCATCTCACCCTACCTTAAACCTTTCTCGGTCATGGTGTTTCCATCTTTCATTGTAGCCCTGTTCACTGTGTGTGGTCAGTGACCATGTCTCCTCTTTGTTATACTTACCTTAGTCTGAAATAACATCCCTGTTCTTTGAAAGCAGCATACAAACTAACCCATTAATCCTCAACATCCTTGTGAGGTACGTTTCCCCACTGTATGGGCAGGGAAGTGAACACAGAAATCAAGAGTTTTGCCCAAAGCCACACAGTGAATTAATTGTTGGCTAAACTGGGATTAGTACTCGGGAGTTCCCAATTCCCAGTCTCATCCTGCTTTCTTTTTGGACCACTCTGCCCCTCTTTCTCTATGGGCTGAGAGAGAAAACTGGGATATCTTCCTCTACAAGCTGACAGGAAATGTGTGCCTTGTGTTTCTTGGCTTCCTGAGATATTTCATCCAGCTGGCATATAATTTATGATTACTTTTATCATACATAATAATCTCTCTCTTTCTTTGCTTTCCCCTGGAAGTGGCTGTTGATTTGGAAGATGGAGACGACCGATTTCAGCACAGTGCTAACTCTGCATATAAACCAGTGAATACCTCTTTCCAAGAAGAAGAGCCTCTGATTGAGGAGCCAGTGGGGAACAGATACAGTCTGCAAAAGCCGAAGGATCACTTAAATGGCGCCTATGTTATTTTTTTCATCCTGGGTATTGGCTCTCTGTTGCCTTGGAACTTTTTTATCACAGCAAAACAATACTGGATATATAAACTTCAGAACTGCTCCAATCAGCAGGAGCCGAAGGGACATGGAGTCTCTGATCTCCGTGTGAGTATGATGGGTTCCCACTTAATGTCAGCGTGCTAGCGCTTGCGTCAGCCACTAAATCCAATGTGTTTGGGTTCTCTGTATTTTAATTTTAGCAATGGTTAACAGGAATACTAGGTACTGGGGTCGAGGCAGCTGACTTCTGCTTTCATATTGTTTAAACTGCTGTGGTGTTCTCTAAAATGGGCCTGTTAGTCACTCAGAACTAAGGAGTGGCAATAGCTGCTCTATAATTAAAGGTTGAAACTAGTTGTTGTTATAAACTTGATTTCTTCCCCTCCATCCTTTTGGCACTTCTGTAAAAAAACAAAAAACAAACAAACAAACAAAAAACCAAATCCCTCTGAAGTTTTACATACTGTATCTCTTGGGATAGAGAGTTTTTTTTTTTTAAATGTGCTATAAACATAACTTTCAAAACCTCTTTTTATGTTTAGAACTTTTACCTGAAGTTCACTTACGATTCCTCCCCCTACTTGAAAAGTAACATCTTATTTCTTATTCAAGGAATCTGTCTCCAATTATAGCCTACACATTTAATATGTTTTGACTTTTGCATATATTTTTGTAAATTTTAGGGTGGAGTTAAGGTCAGGAATGTGGTGTAATTCTGATGAAGAAAGAGTTAATGAGAGACAGATTATATGACATTGGAAAACTCTGGATCTCATAACTATTCCTTTTCAGACCACCTAACTTTTTTTTTTTTTTTTAAGGTTAGAATTTTTGTAAAGTGAGTCGAATACAGCCTTAGTTCTTTGTTCATTATGCTTTTCATTCACAAATATGTTTTAATTAAACAGAGTTGATTGTGTGCTTCAGCTTCAGTGCAAAAGCTCACATCATAAATTCTGATAGGGCAGTTGGATCTGGAGTTATTCACTACATTGCTCCATTTCCTCCTAAAAGCGAACTTCCATTTCCCTTCTCCTGTAATTTCACTGTGTGTTGCTTTCCAAAAGACAGTTCAGCACAGAAACTATTAAATATAGAACTGGAGGACACCACTTTAGCAATAGTCATGTTCAAAGTTAGGTGCATAGGTCAGACAGGACCTAATAATGCAATGTTCAGCTACCATTATTTATTGCTGTACTATAACCATCCTACTGAATGGTTGCTGCGCCTGTAGACGGTTGCCTTATGGAAACGTGCGCGTGCGCGCACACAGCCCACTCCTGTCCATAAATGGTTTCAAAGTCTAAAATAGAAGCTTTCTGGTTAGTCTGTTAAGATGTGTGTGGAAAGATAACTCTTGTACCTGGTGGACTGTAACAAAAAAAAGTAAAAATAGTTCTTAGTTGTGAGAGGAGACATGGTGGATTATAGAGTTAACTTCCTGCTCTTCTTAAATTCCAGAATTAGGAATGCTGGTGACAATCTTGTTCCTGATTAAGATGTCACCACAAAATAATGGCACTTAAAGAGTATATCTTTATATCATCAGAGATTCACTGACTAGGGGACGGGGGGGGAGGGGAGGGGATTTCTTTGTACTGGACAGTTTCTATTCAGTGTAGCAAAATCTTGTTGTATGGAAGCATGAAACCTTGAGAAATCCAAGGCCACCTGGCCTTCCTCAGATCAGCTTCATCAGATAAAATTAACATCTGTTTGGGCTGTAGTTTGGAGCTGGATTGCTGCTGCACTATGTAGCTTCTGGCCGTATTCGGAATAGACACTTTATAGTCAGTTTGGTTACATCAGATGTTTCACCATGCACAGGGAAGACAGGAGGCACACGGTGTCTGTCTGCTTTGCCGGAGACAAGATTAGTACTAACACGGCCCTCTAAAGAGGCGTTGTGCTGTTTTCGACATCTTCCCCCTGTGCACCTAGTGATGAAGCATGTACCTTAGAGGCAAAAGTAATCATGACAGCAGGACTTTGCAAATGACAGTTATAGCTGAACTTCTATGACACTAAGCCTATTCCAGGTCCTGTTGTTTACAATTCTGCAGGCCACCTTATGATTCAGTACAGGTTTTTTCCAAGTGCTGGCAGGTGTGGATGTAGTACCTGCTACAGCATTAAGCCTCTGGCTTTTGGCATGTGAGATGGGAAACTTGTCACCTCTCGATTCATGGTCCAAACCTTGAAAAGCAAACTTGCCATTGGAGGAAGTGGTTTTGTGTTTTACGTTGCATTTTTCTTCTTAATTCCTTGTTTCTTCACTTCTCATTGCTGCTGGATTCTTGAGTTCCCTGCAAGAGGTGCTACTCTGATGCCCCAATCTGAAAGCTCCTGTGGGTGAACACAAACACACCTGGCATCACAAGCACCTGCAGTCAGATCATTTCTTTAAAATAAAAATAATTCATTCCAATTCTGCTTCTGAGTGTTGCTTTCCAAAGTCAATGTTGGCAAGAGAAGCTTCCCTGAGAGCAATCCTGACAATTTGAAAGTCTTCATAACCCACCTAAGCAGTACAGCTTGTAATGGCTTGGGAACTCTTAGGCTGGATGTATTTTGCTGCTGCTTGGTTTCTTCAGGTAGAAAACGCATTTCTGGCTACTCCCGTTAGCATTTCCATCAGTCGCTAATGTCTTTTAATCATAATGATTTATTTGACTTCCATCCCAAAGGGTCACAAACCACTGCCTAAATTTAGCAAACTGATGTAAAAAATTATACATCACTAGCTGCTCAAAGGCAGCAACTTCTAGTTTGAAACATAGTTATTTAATAATGCACAGGAACTCTATGCTACAGTTCAGAGCAGGAAGTGTATATTACCTTTCTAAGGAATTTAGTTGGGTAGAATATAACTTGAGCCTGAAATTTGACCAGGGCACTGAGGTTAACATTCCAATGGCTTTTAACTCTAGTCCAGCAGTTCTCAAACTCCATTGCACCTCTGACAACAAAAATTACCACACGACCCCAGGATGGGGGACCGATGACTGAGCCCGCCCGAGCCCCTTTTTCTTATTGTTTGTTGCATTTCATTTTAAATTAGATCCTGATTCTGCAATCTGATCTATGTGGCCACAGCCCCATTGACTTCATTGGGATTCTATGCAGGAATAAGTTTACTGCATTCAGATACAAAAAAGACCTATCTCTGTCATGATTTTCCCACAGTAGTACCCTCATTCATTCATTTGTTCATTTTAAAACACCCTAAGCATGCTTCTTAGGGTATGTCTACACTACCCACCAGATCGGCGGGCAGCGATTGATCCAGCGGGGATCGACTTAGCGTGTCTAGTCTAGACGCAATAAATCGACCCCTGAGCCCTCTCCCGTCGACTCCTGTACTCCAGTGCTGCGAGAGGTGCAAGCAGGGTTGATGGGGGAACGGCAGCAGTCAACTCACCGCAGTGAAGACACCGCGGTAAGTTGATCTAAGTACGTTGACTTTAGTTACGTTATTCATGTAGCTGAAGTTGTATAACTTAGATTGATTCCCCCTCTCCTCCCCCCTCCCCCCGTAGACAAGGGCCTAGTGGCAGGGAAGTGTGGGGAAAGAGAGGCATTTGGTTACAGTGGTTGTAAGGGCCATAGAAGTATCCAGATACATAGGAAGATTGGGGGATGTCTATGTAAATCAGATTGCAGGATCAGGGCCTTGGATTGTAAACGCTGAGGCAGGGGCTGGGGCTTCCTATGTGGTGGCACAGCACCTAGTATAATGGGGCACCAACTGGCAGATATATTAGCCTGCCTTTGCCCAAATTAAATCCCATTTTGTTATCTTCTGCCCATGTTTCTAATCTAAAGCCTCCTTTCTAATCTGTCTCCTCAGTAGTATTTGCAACATCTCCCAATTTGGTGTTAGCTGTGAATTTCATTAACATGCTGTTTACTCTTGTCTTTCAGTGCATTAATCAAGATGTTAAATAAAGATCTGATCTAATATGATCACTAAGGTGGCACTCTATAAACCTCGCCCCAGCTTGTCACATTGCCAATTATTATTAATCTTTGATTATGGTCACTTAGCCAGTTTTCATTCCACATGAGAGTTTCTATCCAAGCCAATTGTAATTAATTTTTCAAGTAAAAAAATATTGCAATATGTTGCATCTACCTTCCCGCCTTTGCTCCAGAGTTTAATATTCTGCTGACACATTAGGCCCTAGCACACTCATATCACTTTGAAAGAGAAGAAATGGATTGAGTAGATGAGGCATTTCAGAAAGTAGATGATAGGACTTCCCAAAAGGAGAAAAAATGCATTCGGTATTTGTAGCATGATTCTGAACTTTTCAGCTTGACATTTGTGAGTTCATTTTGGGATACACACCCTTCCCTACTGCCTATCTTCTCATTTTGGGTGGGTTAGAACAGTGGTTCTCAACCAGGGATATGTGTACTTCTGGGGGTACGCAGAGGGTCTTCCAGGGGGTACGTCAACTCATCTAGATCAGTTTCTCAATCGGGGGGTTGCAAACCTGAAGCGGGGAGGCACAAGTGCATGGCCAGTGTTAGAGGGTGGCAAACAGGGCAACTGCCTGGGGTCCCATGCCACAGGCCCCCCGCAAAGCTAAATTACATGGTTCTGCCACAGGTGGCGGGGTTTGGACTTCAGACTCCTGAAAGGGGTACAGTAGTCTGGAAAGGTTGCGAACCAATAGGTTAGGATTTCTCTCAAACTGTTTGATCTTCTTCCCTACTTTTAAGGCAAGGCTCATCCCTAGAGCATTATTGATTAACTAATGTCTTTTTAGTCTTACTTGGAATTATCTTTCTCTCTTTTATAAATAATTTAGTACTCATGAAAAGTGCTATCTTGCCAAGCCTGAAGCCTCTACTTACCCACACACCAGCTATAGCAAAAGCAGGAGCAGTAGAAGCTTTCCCTAGTCTGTGCCCCACCCATAAGATCATATCTTTACCCCTGATTTGAAGGGACCACCCTTCTAGGGATGTGAGAGTAATGCAGTCACCATGTCCATCTGACCCCTGATCTCTCTGCAGATGAAAGAGCAGTTGCATTTTTTTCTGAAGTGGACTCTATCCACTAGGAAATGGATTGAAATCACCAACTTATTACCTAGGTCTCTAAATATCCCTAAATAGAGTCTGGTCATTCTTCCTTAGGGGGTTTTGGGAAGGGGAAATTGTATCAGTGCTTTTAAGATCCAGGCTACTTGCTTATCCAGTAGTCAGCTCAGTGCCATTCACAGCTTTTCCAATAGAGTTCTCTGCTGATGCCGCCTTGCCCCCTGAAGATGCTGATGCAATGATCTCTTGTGAAAGGCATTCTCATGGAGAGCAGGGATGGAAGGAGAAGCTGAGAGAGGAAGTAAAATCACCTTTGGCTTCTTTATAGGTATCAATTAATTGGAAATGTAAAGAAAGTAATTAGTCAGAATGAGGAAATAGCCTTATGTTTTCTTCTTCCTGAAAACTGTTACCCGGCACTTTTAAGGACTAGAGTATTCCTAATCGAAGGGCACTGCCCACTATTTAGCTTGAAGATCATGTTTTTTGTTTCGTACTTACTTTGTTCTTCATATGGGAAATATTGAGTTCCTTCCTCATTCCTGTGTATTCACTGGTGCAGAAATGAACCTGGTTTGGTTTTGTTTACTTCCTTGACGATGCACCAATATCAGAATTTATTTTCTACATTGTGGGGTCAGAGGTTTTAGTTAGCTTGCTGCAGAAGCAGTAAGATGCTTAACCCCAGTGGGATTCACAAGAACATGAAAAAAAGAAAGTCAATTTGTATAATTTCTTTGCAGTGGAGAGATGGGTTTCCAAGCCTTCACATCACAAAGTTGTGCTGCTTCATCACCATGTGTTGGAAATTGAGTCCATTCAAAAATGAATTTTGGACTCATTCCACATTCTGCCCTTGTGGAACATGACACTGACTTTGAGAATTGTGATGAGAGTCAGCTCGTATGTCTTCATCCTCCAAATTAATTTCAGTATTTACGTCTATAATCTACATTTAATTTCCAGAAAAGCAAAGCAAACCCATTTCTTAGTTTTATTCAGCCATTATAGTGAAATGACTTAACATGTTCATGCCAGAATATCAACATTTTTCTCCCTTTCATATTGTGAACCCATAGGTGCTTGGACACTGTGGGATTAGTGCTATAGATATGCCAATAAGTAAATAAATTAATGTTCAGTCATTTGCAACTGGCTTTCCTCAGATTCACCCCAGAATACTTTGCACTAGTCCTTGCAGCACTTCAGGAAATAGTGCAGCAATTTATGTGGCGTCTGAGAAGGACCAGTTGCAAAGAGGCTGAGCAAATCCATCTCCGCATATGCCTGTGCATAAGGAATGGGAGCACGTTTGCCACTCACCAGTGATGGCTAGCAACCTCTTAGGTGTTACAACCTATGTACTGAGAAGTGGAGCTGAGCTTTGAAAATAGCAGAAAAGATTCCAACCAGTTCTCATGGAAATCTAGCTCTTGCCAGTTTGACTAATTTAATTTTGGTTTGAAGTCCTTGTGTGGTCATTGTTTCGGTTCCTAAAGCTCCTTAAATAACAAACTCTGGGGATCAGTGTGAAGTGCTATGTCATGGTTTATTAGAAGCTCATGGGTGACTAACTCATTCATGTGGGTGAGGTTTCTATGGATATTTAAGCAAATAGAAATAACTAGGGTGTGATGGTTGCAATATAGTTGCTGACGGCTTGATATTTGCCCGGAAAGCCTTCCTCTCCGCTGCATTCAACCACGTCAGATTGCAGGAGGGTCGAATTCAAACAAGGAAATGGATTTTCTTTTTGAATACTAGTGAGATTTTCAAAATCTCCTAAGTGAATTTGGAGCACAGATCCCCTTTATTCATATACCTAAATCATTTGCCCCCTTGAGAAGCAACTGGATTTGTGCTCCTTACTCACTTTTGAAAATCCCACTCTGAGTGAATTTTGACAGCTGTGAAAGGTGGTGGCTTGCCAGACCTGAAGGATGAAATCCTCTATCTACAGGCTAAATATAGCATAGTCGGCAGCAGTGCAGGCTTCCGGTATCCCACCTTGTGCTGTCCTCATGACTTGGAGGAGATATCTCTAGGAGTGGAAGGGGTAGTCCAGTCTCCGTGCCCATTTTATTCTTGTGTGTTTGCTGAGACTGTAAATGGTGGTTTGGTAAGGCAGATTTTATGGTCTCAATCTAGTTCCATAGTCGTCAAGGGCTGGCAACCATATTTTGCACCAACCATCCTCAGATGGTAGTAGCCTTTGGTTTCTACCAATCTACAGTCCTGGAGCCTTAAAATCCCACCTCTCTTGCAGGAAGGATGTGCCTTTTTACAACGGTCAGGGAGGAATCCCCCTTCTGGACATTTGGGCCAACATTTTCAAAACTTGGGTGCCTAAAGTTAGGCTGCTAAATTTGTATGTAGGCACCTAAACAAATGGGCTGATTTTCAAAAGCACCAAGAACCCAACAATTCCTGTAGTTGTCATTTGGGCATTGGTAAGAAAATCTTGGCCATTGAATTTTAAGGCACCAAGATTATGGGCTGGAGTCAAGCCTGTAACCTAAAGATAAAAGGCTCTGTTTGGAATTTAGTGTAAAATACGATTAATTACACTGACTTCCATCTGAGGATTTCAAAGTACTGTAGAAACCTAAATTAAGCTTTACAACATACCTGAGAGAGAAGGAAGTATTGTTTTACAGGTGGAGGGACTACAGCACAGAGAGGTTACCTAATTTGCTCAGGAAGTCAGTGGGAAAGATGGGAGGAGAACCCAAGTTTCCTTGACTCCCAGTCCTGTGCTTTAGTCTGAGGACCATCATTGCTTTTTATTAGGATGCTCATTTCTGTATGTCATATTTGAAAGGAGTCTAGTTTTGGTCACTAGGGGCATGAATCCTCCTGTCAGGCAAGTGGCATGGTGTTGACTCCCTTGCAACAGGGTTTTCCAGTGTTGCCTGCTTTGGAGCTGATACTACCCAGGCTTTTGGGGTAGGAGTGGTGTGCTACCCCTGCAGAGTCATCAGAAGCACAATCTGCTATTGAAAGATGAGTTTACAACTGCAAACTATTCTTGGCTCCAACCTGCTTGCTGCTGCTAATTTCATGCCCTGTGATCCAGGTAACGCTCTAGTGCCTTGAGCCGCCACCCTGGGCCTGAATTGCTTTTCTAGCTCAGCTGGAGCCAGCTGCCTCTGCTGCCGAGTTTAGGCTGGAGCTGAATAAAAACTACTTTGCAGAAGCATTTTGGCAGCACAGAGCAGAGTCTGCTGAAGCTAGTGACTAATTTGCTACTTTGGTGTTTTGTTTTGTTTTAAAGTCCCCAGTATGCTGTTTGAATAACATCACGCATATGCAGAGATCGCAGTATTGTGTTGGAAGATGCTGTAATTAATATTGGTCATCCTCTCCATTATAAACCTCAGTTCTCATAGATTTTAGAATGCTGGTGATTTAGTTCACATCAACCCAGAAGGAACTATATAGGAGATTGGAGAAAAGTCCCCTCCCTCCTTTTATAAATGTGATTGAAATCAGCCCAGCTGGCTGCTTGGCATTCTCATTTTGCTTTGAAGAGGAAAAAGCTTGTTTTGTGCTGCATACGTAGTCATTGCATCACGGAATGGAGAGGTGACAGCCCTCCCCCCGCCCCCCTGTTCTGGTGACACCATGACTGGAATATTGTATTGGGCTCTGCTGTAGACAAACTGAGTGAAGCTCAGAGAAGAGAAACATATATATGGGCCTAACCAGGAAACAGTAAGAACGAAATGTATACAGTGTAGCTGAACTAGGAAGCTGGGCAGGGGTGGAGGGACAGAATATAAATCTACAGATATGTGAAGAATATAAACACCAATGCTGGGGGAAGGCTTATTTAAGAGGGACTAAGGGGTTATGAGTAGAAGCAATCATTCAGAAAAGGAAAATATTAGGCTGAATTCTGGGGCATAGAAGATGGTAATTTCCCAACAGCAAAATGTAATAGTCTGGGAAATAGTCTTCTATGGAAAGTCATGGAAGATCCATCCCTGAAGATATTTAACACTAGGCTGGTCAGGGTACTAGCAAATGTTCTGTGAGGTGCCATCCTTGTCCTTGGAGCATGTAATGCTGTAGACCTATTTCTATCTCTAGCATCTGTGATGCTATAGTATATTATGTTTTAAATTAACACAGTCAATATTAATAACCCCTTAGATTATTCAAAGTGAAAACATTTGAAGAATTCAATGCACAGTACTTGGTAGTGTTTGTACTCTGCTTTATACACTTTTTTGGCATGGATGCTAGCAATCAAATTTCTTTTACTATCAGGTTTTTAGGGCCTTGAACAGCAGGATCTGTGCTTAGTGTTGTGGAGTAAAAATTTCAAAGCATCTAAGGCTAGGTCTACACTACCCGCCTGAATCGGCGGGTAGAAATCGACCTCTCGGGGATCGATTTATCGCGTCCCATCGGGACGCGACAATCAATCCCCGAATCGGCGCTCTTACTCCACCAGCGGAGGTAGGAGTAAGCGCCGCCGACAGAAAGCCGCAGAAGTCGATTTTGCTGCTGTCCTCACAGCGGGGTAAGTCGACTGCGATACGTCGAATTCAGCTACGCTATTCACGTAGCTGAATTTGCGTATCTTAAATCGACTCCCCCCTGTAGTGTAGATGTACCCTATGTCAATGGCAGTTAAGATCCTAAGTCACTTAGGCACTTTGAAAATTTTACAGTATGTGTAAAACAGATGAGCACTTCCTACTGTGTTGAAATCCAGCTACTTTAATTGGATTTTCTAAAATGTGGAAACATTTCACTGGTCAAAAGTTTAATAAAGGCTTGTTTTCACAAAACTAAATATGAGAGCGATAGTTATGGTGACAGCATCCCTTTAAAAAAAATCCACAAACAAGGCTAAATTTTAACAATTAAATTTACATTTTTCTTGTAATTGTACTCTCCTGTACCACATTCCATTTCCCACAGCTTTGTGTTTGGAGTCTGTTCATTCATACTACAGCTATAGTAGATTCATGTATTTGTGTCTTGCTCTCTGTGTGAAATCGTAAACAGTGTTTATTAGATTCTTTGCTGCTTACAGTAAAACTCTTTATGGGAAAAAGTAAATGAATATGCACATAAATTGAGTAAAAGACTATGGTTCAAACTCTCAGAAATAAGGAACATTTCAGGTAAAGGGAAAATATGCCAAGTACCTTCTAATTCTTGGCCATAATATGGCACCATCTTTGTACATAGCTAACAAAGAATTATATAACCATTTCCACTTCCTGTATATACTTCTCCACATGATGACCTACACATAAGCCTTTCTATTAGCTGAGACAGCAAAGCTATCGAAATAAAACAATAATTCTGCACCCTAAAAAAGGGGGAAAGTAATGAGTGTTTTAACAGCATAATAACACATAAAATGAATTCAAATATAAAAACTGATCTGTGATGTTGGCACAAAAATCATTGCCTTCATTGTAGTCATTGCTTTCTGTGTCTCATTGATATTGTTGCCTGGTTTCACCTCTGTATGTCAGACTTGCAAATATTGACCTAAATGTCAGCCAAGTTACTCAGGGCATATCTGCACCAAAAACTTAAGTCAACCTATATTAGGTCGACTTACAGCCACCACAGTAATTACTATTCGTGTTCACACTACCCTCCTTCGGTTGGTGGTGAGTGTCTTCACTAAGAGCACTTCCACTGACCTAAGAGGGGGAATGTGTGGAGCCGAGAGTCCAGGCTACCTCTGTGTAGTGTAGACCAGGGCTTAGATGATACATGAGCAAATACAGTAAAGGTACATTTGAGTCCAAGTCTTTGGCCCTTTCACATAGAGTGTGCGTGTCTGGTGTGTTCTACATGCCTTCTTTCTAGCTGCAGATGCTTAGTGTTACAGGGTATGTCTTCTGCAGGGCCCAAATAACTGTGGGTGGAGAGGGAAGAAACAGGTTTGATTAATCATTGCAAACTTTCAGTTTAGTTAATTAACAATAATGCTTTTGTATAGTACTTCCATATAAATGAATCTTCCAACACACCTGTGAGTCAAGTAAGCGTCATTATTCCCATTTGATAGGTGGAGAAACTGAGGCAAAGTGGTTAAAGGATTTGCTCAAGGCCAAAGAGAAAATAAACATCAGAGGATTAGAAACTCTGCAGATTGTGGCTACCAGTCATGTGCTCCAGACAAAAGGCCTCATTTACATCAGTGTTTGTGAAGGGAAGGAAGGTAGGTCCAATGGTTAGTCTAGGACTAAGGATACCCACCTAGTTTCTCTCTGCCTCAGTTCCCCATCTATAAAATAGGGCTAATAGCCCTTCCCTACTCACAGGGATGTCATGAGGATAAATATGTTAAAGATGGTGAGGTGTTATGGTACTATGGCAATGGGGGCCACATATGTATCTGAGATAGATATCAGATTAGTTCTGAGCTGGGCATATGTGCTCTCCATGGAGGCCAATGTGAATAGGTGCAGTGCTGTTGAAGGAGACGATCTTTTGATAGATGGCAACCAACGTTCTTTTGGGGATGGAACCAAAGAGGTACATCTGTGATACACCGTAGTTTTGGGTGAAGACTCTTCTTAAACAGCTAAGGTTTTAAGGAATCCTAATAAAAGGCATCCACTGCTATTAGGAGAAGGGGGAGAAGGAATGGAAAGTTGAAATTAATTGGAGTCTTCTGTCTGTTTCTACATACTCTTCGTTCTGCCTTGAGAATTCTTGCAGTGGAAGTTCAAAGGTCTCCAATTAAAAGCTTCATTTTCTTTCCTAGTCACCTTCTCCTTGCCTGTCTGTTTGTCTCTCTCTCTCTGGCAAATAATACAATCCCAGATTAATAGCTGCTAATTCTCATGGATGTGGAAATATACTAGACTATAGACAATGCTGGCCTGAAACACAAAGTGACCTCTGGCAGCCCAACATATAATAACAGCTCTGTAAATTGCTCCATACCATAGCTTTGTAGTGTTAGCAGGGAAATTGGGGTGGGAGGAAAGTACTTATTGACCAGGGTTGGATAAAATCAATGATTTAAAAAAAAATACAGATTTTTAATTTAAATTTTATTTTTTAAATAAACCTATTTAAAATTAAATTTGAAGTGATGAAAACCTATGTTAAGCCTATGATCTATTAAAATCATTTATATTAAAAACAAAAAATAATATTAAGCAGTGTTATATTTGCTATCAAGTTTTAAAGAAAATCACAGCACTGAAGTAGTGGAAGTCACTGGCTAAGCACCTGGAACCAGAGTTTGTTGAAGTGCTAAACCAGCTTTGGACAGCAATAGCCTCTTCTATAAGTGCAGAGAGAATAATTTCTTCATTTCAGTATATACAACTAGTTCAGTTCAGTGACTAATTCTTTTTAAGTTAAGAAACCAATTGGACGTTGAAAAAGCAGGAAAGCTTGTTTTCCTCTTCCAATCTATGAATTAAAAACTAGGTGTGAAAGGATGAGATCTACTTGTTTTAAAATCTTGGAGGACATGGTAACCAGAAACAATCAGTTCACTTTGCTAACTACAGACAATACTTTCTTTGTTTAATAAATCAGTTCGTTTTAAATGCACAACATGTTTTAGTAAACTTTCTGATGCACTTTTTTTCTGATGTATCCCCCACATTTAAGGTAGTTTTATTGAACTAGTAAAACAATTAAAATACTGTTTTTGTGCAGTTTAATTGAATTTAAATTTCTATCCAAATCGAGATTAGGTGACTACTTTTTTACTGTGATTTGTCACAGTCACTAAGAAGTGCATCATTCACCATTGTCTAACATGATAAAAATATAAAAATTAAGTATCTGAATAAATGTATGTTAAGCGCTATATTTTTTTTAAGTAACTGTGTATAGCTATAGTATATGGTCCTGTTTTAGCAAAAAAACACAACCCACCACATGGGGTATAAAGGCTATATTTATTTGCAAATCAACATTTTTAATAAGCAACAAAGAGTCCTGTGGCACCTTCTAGACTAACAGACGTATTGGAGCATAAGCTTTCGTGGGTGAATACCCACTTCGTCAGACGCACCTGTTGCTTATGCTTATGCTCCAATACGTCTGTTAGTCTATAAGGTGCCACAGGACTCTTAGTCTGGATCTGTAAAAAGCAACAAACATGGCTACCCCTCTGATACATGACACCATGTTTTAATGGTTCCCAGCTAATGAGAAGTAAGCTATAGGAAAATAACTAAAAGTACCAGTACAAAATATGATTAAAATCAATTTTTTAAATCAAGGTTTCTTGCTTGGTGATTTTAAACATTAGTGATTTAAAGCACTGCAATTTAAATCAAGCCACCCTTTCCTCGTCAGTCCCATTTATGCTCCTGGCCATGAGATTGGAGGGCCTGACAAATCGCTACCTGATTGTCTGCATATACACAAGCTTTCCACACAAATACAGAGGTGCTCTAAATCACTAAGACCTCTTAATGAGATGTCCTTGCAGGCTGCTCAGTCAATTAGTCATTCCATTTGCAGTGCAGGAACATATGGGATTTCCCATACTGGATCAGACCAGTGGTCCATCTAATCCAGTGTCCTGTTCCTGCTGCAGGGGTAGGGTATAGGAAACTATGTACTAGGCAGATATGGGATTAATTGCCCAGGAAAACCTTTAATTTGCTCCTAACCCTCTGTAGTTCGAGGTTGGTTTAAGCCCTGAAGTTTGAGGGGTTATAGCTCTTCCACAACTTTTGTTTGTTTTTATGCTGGATATTATTGTTAGTCACATAAACGTCTAATCTTTTTCTGAATCCTGCTAAACTCTTGGCCTTAGTAGCATTGTGTGGCAATGAGTTCCACAGCTTCACTGTGTATGTATGTCATATAAACAAGTATTTTATTTTTTCAGTTTTGAATTTGCCATCTTTCAGTTTCATTAAATGTCCCTTTGCTCTTGAGTTATGAGACCAGGTAAAAGAAAGTTTCCAATCTGCCTTCACCATCTAATTTATAAAATGCTTTGGAGCATGTGCTATGATGGAGAGAGAAATGTATTTGGCAGTTAAATGTCATGCCATATTGTAAGTAATAGAGAGGACAACTGTGTTCTGAGTGAACTTTCTTGGGCAGTATATAGTGACAAAGTTGGGGTGGGGGAACACACCACAACAGCCATTGCTTGGCCCACCAGGGCTTGGAATGCAGAGTCTAGCCTGGTTAATGCACTAGAAGTCAGTGATCATTTGAGCCATTCTGGAATCAGCCACTCTGTCTTAAAGAATATGAATATATTTAGTCGCTTGTGCTGTTTCAGCCATTGATTAAACCCTTGTTAGATTAGGGTGGGGGTCGGCAATCTTTCAGAAGTGGTGTGCAGTGTCTTCATTTATTCACTCTAATTTAAGGTTTCGTGTGCCAGTAATACATTTTAACGTTTTTAGAAGGTCTCTTTCTATAAGTCTATAATATATAACTAAACTATTGTTGTATGTAAAGTAAATAAGGTTTTTAAAATGTTTAAGAAGCTTCATTTAAAATTAAATGAAAATGCAGAGCCTCCCTGGACCGGTGGCCAGGACCCGGGCAGTGTGAGTGCCACTGAAAATCAGCTCACGTGCCGCCTTCGGCACGCGTGCCATAGGTTGCCTACCCCTGGATTAGGGGGACCTGACCTGTTGTTTCACTTCCCCAGATGCACATACTTACTGTACCCTGCCAGGGTTGAACAAATCACCGTACTACACACATCCCAGAGGGATAATGTGATAATTGAGAGGGGGGATAGCTCCCTTTTGTGGACACCCAGCCAGCTAGTTGGCTATGGAATCCCTCTTGGTGGTTGTTCTCTACTTGCTTTACCTGTAAAGGGTTAACAAGCTCACAGGTAAAAGGAAAGGAGTGGGCACCTGACCAAAAGAGCCAATGAGAGGGCTAGGACTTCTTAAAATTGGGAAAAAACTTCCCTTTGTCTGTCTGTCTGTTGTTCTCAGGGAAAGAGGGGAACAGGGAGCAGTTATGCTATGAGAAGCTTTAAGCCAGATATGAAGATCATCAGATCATATCTAGAACTACTTTTAACAACCCAAATATGTAAGCAGATCAGGAATGTTTAGAAAGACACAATTAGGTTTATTTCTTATGGCTAGTGGACTCTTCTGTGCTAACCCCAGATGGTTTTGTTTGCTTCTAAACTTTAAGTTGAACCCCCAAGAAAGCTATTTTGGGTGCTTAATTTTTGGAATTGTTCTTTTAAAAATCTAGCAAAAGCCTAAGTTCCAGATATATTTTCTTTCTTTTTGTTTTTAATAAAATTTACCTTTTTTAAGAACAGGATTGGATTTTTGTGTCCTAGGAGGCTTGTGCATATGCTGTTTAATTAACTGGGGTCAACAGCTAATTTCCTTTCTTTTCTTTCTCAGCTCTTCCCGGTTGTGTGTGTGTGAGAGAGAGAGAGAGAGAGGGCTTGAGGGTACCGCACAGGAAGGAATTCCCAAGTGTGCCTTCCTGGGTTCCAAGGGGTTTGCATTTGGGTGGTGGCAGCATCTACCCATCCAAGATCAGAGAGAAACTGTAACCTTGGGAGTTTAATACAAGCCTGGAGTGGCCATAATTAATTTTTTGAACCTTGCAGGCCCCCACCTTCTGCACTTGAAGTGCCAGAGTGGGGAATCAGCCTTGACAGATACTAATGCAGTAAATATTTTAGTAGCTCATACTATTTATGGTAGCCAACACAGTAACGAGCTGGAAGATTAAGACAAGTGCATTAGAAATAAGTTTGGTAAATTGCAGCTCAGTCTGTAGGCCCCCAGGCATTATGATGGTATGGCAGCTCAGAGCTTTGTCTTGGTGTTCTTGATTTGCTCGCTGC
The DNA here is from genome assembly GCF_027887155.1 of Malaclemys terrapin pileata. Lineage (NCBI taxonomy): Eukaryota > Metazoa > Chordata > Testudines > Emydidae > Malaclemys > Malaclemys terrapin. Next base: position 85,938,478 of record NC_071511.1, on the reverse strand, counting down.
TACTTGTATAAGAGGTTTCTGAGGTAGTGTGTAGCTAGATTTGTTTCTGATTTTGGTTTTAAATGCCTTTGTTGCTTTTTGCAGGACTACTTTGAAAGTTACATTTCCATTGCCTCAACTGTGCCTTCAGTGCTCTGCCTGATTGGAAACTTTGTGCTAGTCAACAGGTAAGTGCAGTTACATCTCCAGTCCAGGATGCATTAAGCACCACCATTTCCAGGCTTGCCTGCTCCCTCTGCAGTCCAATCACTCCACCCTTTTCTCTAGTTTTTAGTGCTAGCACAGCAGTGGGCTTGAAGTCAAGCTGAAACATCTAAGGGGGAACTACATTTAACCAGAAAAAAATGTTAGCTAAACTGCTTAGGAAAGAGACTCACTCTGCTGTTCTGTCGCCACAGCAAAGCCCACTCAAGACACCTCTTAAGTATTAGACAAGGCACAGATACATTTCTGTGCACAAACTCATGTATATGTTCTCTTGTGTGATGTTATTTTTTCAGAGAAATAACAGCCCACTGTAGAAAAAGGTCAAATACAGTATTAAGTTCCTTGTTACATTTCCCTGTGAAATCTGTGTTCTGAATGCTACTGTAGTTTATAACATAGTACAGGTCCCTGGAATCAGTGATTCTTCTTTGAATGATGGTCCCTATATGTATTTGTGGTGGGGTGACGACTCACCGGCGTGGCGTCTCCTGCTGGTCGTCTTGGGAATTACTCTTTCCAGCCCAGAGCGCCCTCTGCAGGCTGGTGGCTCGCCCGCCGCTGGCCCCCCGTGTCCCTCCCAGACCCCGGTACCTCTCTACTTCAGGGTTCTGCCCCCAGCAGCAACCCACTGTCTCTGGGTCTCCCCTCCCAGGGGAACCTCCAACCCTCTAGCCCCACCTTGCCTCAGTGGCTACTGCCAATCATCATCTAGCCCCCACTCACTAGGGTGGACTGCAGTCTGTAAACCACTCATCATCGGCAGGGAGGTTAGGACCTGCTGTCTTTGCCTATCTCTGGGCTGCCTCTCTGCAGCCCCAGTACCCTTTCATAGGCCTTCACCAAGGCCTGCAGCCTGGGGTTTTATCAGGCTGGAGCTCCCCATCTCCCTCTGTCCTTTCCCAGCCCTGCTCCACCTCAGGCACCCGTCTCAGCTCCCAAGCATCCAGGTCCTTCTCTCTCAGAAGCTAGAGAAAAAGTGTCCTTTTTGAGCTCATGGCTCACAGCCCTTTTATAGGGCCAGTTGTGGCCTGATTGGGGCGTGACCCCAGCTGTGGCTGTTTCCCCAATGAGTCTAGCTTTCCCTGCTGCAGCCCTCTCCAGGGCTGCTTTATCCCCTTCAGGCAGAAGCGGGGTGACCACCCTGCTACACACCCTCCCCCTTAAGAATGTGCAGGGGGGATCCCTATTGCCCCAGTGCCCCTCGCAACTGGGCTCGCAGGGAATCCTTCTCCTGCTGCGGGCTCTCCACTATGTGGAGCCACCTGCTTCCCTCTATAACAGTCTGGGTCCCCACCATAGCCCTCTCAGCTCCCACGTGGGTTCCCCTCTCTGAGATCCCACCGTAGCCCTCCTGGATCCCGTGTGGGTTCCCTGGTTTATCTGGGGCCTCTCTGCCCCCGACAGTTCCTGGTTTGGGCCCCCTGCCTTCCCTGTCCCTCCAGCCTGGTCAGGCTCAGACTGGGCCCCTTTGTCAGTGCTCCCCCTTTCTCTTAGGGGGCAGTGCCTTTTTAAATGGCCCTTGGTATGGCAGTGGAAGCACCTCCTGTGCCTTCCCTTTGCCACGGCCCTCCCTTGGGCAGCGCTCCCCCTTTCTCTTAGAGGGCAGTGCCTTTTTATATGGCCCTCATTGTGGCACTGGAAGCACCTCTTGTGCCTTCCCTTGGCCACGGCCTACCCACTGTCTGTTTCAGGCTTAACCCTTCCCTCAGGGCTAGCCTGAGCCTGGCAAGTCCCCTGAGGGCACCCCCTCCTTGTGTGCCCGGGCTCTTTACAGGCCCAACATGTTCGAGGGCCCCCCTGTTACCCTCACAGGGAGTGCGCCTTCAATTTCTTCCTTGTCCAGGTGGGGTCCCCAGTAGGAGCACTCCTGTTGGTAGTGTCCCAGTCGCCCACAGGCGAAACAGTCTTTAGGCCCTGGCACCAGCCTCCAGCCGCAGGTGCCTGGCCCCCAATGAGATCTATGTGCCCTGCCCCACAGCAGCTGAATCAGTCCCGCTTGCTGCTCGGCGAGCCGGACCACACAGACTCTCCAGTACCAGTCCATCTTCACCACCTTCACGTTTTCCCTCTCAGATCTGGGCAATAGTCCCACAGTCCCTGCCCTGCCCTTTGTATCAGGGGCGGACTGGGTGCCCACATGCTCCACCACGTGTGGCGGGGCGCCGACTCACCAGTGTGGCACCTCCTCTGCAGGCCGGTGGCTCGCCTCACCTCACCTTCAGGCAGAAGCGGGGTGATCACCCTACTACAGTATTCCAAATGTGGGGTGCGCATGCACACCATGCACCGGAGCCAGAAGGCTTTCTTAGCAGTGCCCTTTGAGCCGCACATGTGCCGTGCATCCCCTTGTGCTCCCACCCCACGGTATAATAGGCTGTGTGGGTCGATGCTTCTCCAGTCCTTCTTACCGCCACATGGCCTGAGTCAGAACCCTTGTTCTTTCGCGCGCTTAGTTTTTACTAAATCTGTGTTCTGAATGCTACTCTAGTTTATAACTAGGGCCCCACCAAATTCATGGTCCATTCTGGTCAATTTCACAGCCATAGGATTTGAAAATTAGTCAATTTCACATTTGCAGATGTTTACAGATGAAATTTCACAATTTTGTAACCATGGGGGTCCTGACCGAAAAGAAGTTCTGGGGAGGTTGCAAAACTGTTGTAGGGGGGTTGTGGGATTGCTACCCTCACTTCAGACCCGCCTCAGCAGGGCCGGCTCCAGACACCAGGCAACCAAGCACATGCTTGCGGCGGCACCTGATAAGGGGCGGCCAATCTTGGGGTGGCGGGGGGCAGCACGGCTCGGCGCGGTGCGGCGCAGCATTCCGCGGGGGGTGGGGGGAGCTGCTTGGGGCAGCAAAAAAGTTAGAGCTGGCCCTGCACCTCAGGGTACCTTTCCCTGCTGCAGGAAGCTCTGCCTTGTTCCCATTGACCAGTTTACCCCCTGCCAAGAGAATCTGAGACACAGGGCAAAGGTTTCCCCACCCACTAGGAGAAAATCTTTTAGAGGGAACTATAGCGCTGTACTTGTCTTGATTCCCTGTTGACTGGCAACTATAGTTCTATTTTCTGTACCTACGGTGTTTGCCTGTGTGCCAGTCCCTTTTATCTGCCTTATTCTGTGAGTTCTAATCACTGAAGAAAGAATGGAAATTAGTCTGAAGATGAGCCATATCAGTGCCCAATGGCAGGAGGTGAGTATGTGTGTGTACAGTACCTACTTCATATTGAGTAGGTACTTTAATGTTCACCGTTAATACCATAGTAATTATTAGCCAAGTGATAAATTCCTAAAATAGGTGCTCAGTTGTTACCTATTTTAGCATGTTGCATGCAAACAGGGGAAAGGGAAAGAAAGCAAAGGAGAACTTCAGAAAATAGCTCTTGTTTTTCTTGCATATCATTCAGACTGCTAATGTATCCATTTCACTAAACTATTATGTATTTAATGCATTACATTTAAATGTAGCATCTATCTCCTGCATATCACAGATTCTTCTGACTGGTGCATCTATAATCAATAAGTGTTTTATTATGTTAAATTTTCAACATCATAAATACTCATGAGGCAGATTAACATTATGAAGAATTCTGAGCAAATCGGTTCCCTGTGGTTCAAATATTATGCAGCATGTCTGGCTAGCATATGCTCCACCTTCAGTATAACAGCATCTTTGAGAGTTAACCATTATTGCTGTTTTAAAGTAGTGGCACTATCTGTGGATACCAACATATATGAGATCATGAAAGTTTTTCTTGTACATCATTTGGGAGAGAACAACAAAACCAGGTACTGCTGACTCCTTGTGGGTGCGTGAATACACTTGTATTCATATCCGTGCTCCTGTTTGACCAGATATAATTATTTGTGTTTTAATTGCTTTTCAAAAAGGTGTTCCATGCACACAAGGCATATTTGTCAGGAGTCCTTCATCCTCCTAAAAATGGGCCAGTCAGACTACAGTATTTGTCGTTTGGGTAACTATGAGGCATGATGCACCATATTGTGGTCCCTTGGAGACCTGCCTAGGAGAATAAGGTTTAGTACAGGAGACCTTGTATCTGAGGATGAAAGGAATATATTTCAACACTTCATCTCTAGATCTTGATTGCTAGCTTAGCTTTTCTTTTTCTTCCTTTTTCCTTCATCCCACCTCTGCCCTGAAAGTGAGCTGATAAAGTCTTGTGTGTCTATAATAAGTAACCTTCCTGTTCAGGCAACTAATTATCTTGTAGTGACAAGCATATGATTGCTTTCACCCAGCCTGCCGTATTCCCCAAGCAGACTTTGTTGCTGCTGCGTGTTGCTCTTCTGAGGGGAATATCTCCTGTTTCTGCTAGAAATAGATATTTCCAGCTTGGTTGGGTTTATAGACTTATTGAGTTGAATAAGCACTGATGGAAGATGTGGAAGTCATCAACTTGATATCAAAACACTTTAAAATAATTACTTTTTATTTCTCCCCTTTTTCTTGGACCTTCCCACCCCAGAGGAATTAGTTCATAGCAACTTCTACACTAGCTTCATTTCTCTAGGCACCTGGCTTCCTTTGTGCTCTTGTATTATCTCCCAGTTGGCTGGCACATCAGCAGCCTGCCTTAGCCAGAGTATGCATTTCTAGGCTGTCGTTTGTGCTTCCAAAACAACTCCATTGTCAGTTCCCAAGTTCCCATGTTGTGGTGTGGCATCTTGAGTGTGTGCTCTAAAAAGTGGGACAGGGTGACAGCTGCACACTTGTACGCTGCATTTTGACAGCAGGCAGTACTACTAGCACATGGCACTTCTTGGCTACCTTTAAAGCAAAGGTCCTTAGCTTGAGTTGTGAAAATTACTTAGTTTGTAGAGTACTTTGCATTTCTGTACCCTTTTCAACCCAAGAGTTTCAAAGTTACAAAATGATAGCCATTATTGTATTTGTCTGGAAACTTTTCAGTGACTAGGGTTTTTAAAAATGAAATATGTAGAATAGAGTAGATTGTGCCAGCCTGTAGGCATTTGAAGGTGAGTCACATGTAAGGAGAGGCAGTATGGTCTAGTGCATAGGGCACTATACTGGGAGCCAGGAGACCTGGGTTCTTCTGCCAGTTTGCTAACTTGGGGCAAATCACTTCACCTCCCCCAGCTCTGTTTCCACTCCCCTTCCCCATAGTCTGTGTGTTTAAATTGTGAGCGCCTCAGAAACTGTCTCTTACTATGTGTGTATACAGTGCCTAGCACAATTGGACCCTGATCTCAGCTGGGGCATCTAGGCACTACTGTAATAGAAGTTATGAATAATAGATTTCTGTGACTAAAATAGATAGTGGGGGGGGTGTCTCATTTTTAAAAAACCCCAAACCATTGCATTTCTTCTCTAGGGTATCTGCCAGCATCCGCATTCTGTCCTCCTTGGCTGTCATGCTGGCTGTCTTCGTGGTGATCACTGTGCTGGTGAAAATGGACACATCCACATGGACACAGCGTTTTTTTGTCATAACCATAGTTTGCGTGGTTATAGTCAGCAGTGCCTCGACCATCTTCTCCAGCAGCATCTTTGGCCTGACAGGCTGTTTCCCCATGAAGAATTCGCAGGCGTTGATTTCAGGTTAATCTCTCTCTGATATTCAAAATGGAATCGGTGGCAGTAAGTAAATAATTAGCTTTTTTCAATGGAAAACTACCCACTCACTGAGAAACAGACTGACGAGAGCTTAGAAACTGCTTAGAATCATGGGGTTTAGTTTTGTGACCCGTGCTTTCGGTTCTGTAGCACATGCTCCATCTTGGTGGAGGTTTTGCTGCATCTTGCATTTAGACGTGATAATGAGGTCTGCATGTTGGCTAAAGTAACATGACCTTTCCTTTATTTAAAAAAAATAATAATCTGTAGACTGAGATAAAGGGAAGTTCCCAAGGAAGAAAAACAGCCAGTCATGTGAGCTGACTCTCTGTAAATGTTTTGTAGACTGCCGTACTTCACTGTATAAAATAGTATTGGTTCTCTCAAAAGAGACAAGGAGAATACCAGATCCTTGGTATCCATATCCTGAGGGTGAATTTCCCCTAAACAATGTGAGACAAAGGACCACAGAGTTGATTTTTCTATAGGGGGAAGAACATTCTTTAGTTCCACATTTGTTTATATCTCAGGAAATATTAAACTTCACATTGTCTCTCTTTTTATATTCCACATTTATGCTCATTTCCATAACTGATGAGGGACACGCTGAGAGTCATGAGTGATGAGGTCCCTGGAGGTTTGGCTGTTGTTGATACCTACCCTGCAGTGCATTTAGAATGTTAAGAGAGAGATGAGGGGGAAGAAATCAAGACAGTGACTTCAGAAATACTTCCTTGGGCCAAGGCAGGAATGTTTTAATGATTTTTTTTTTCCCGGTGAGGGAAATTAGCTTGTCTCAGATGTGGCTGTTCCTGTTGTAAAAAATGTGTATGTGGTATTGGCAACTTGATTTGCATTTTGGGAGGTAAAAGAGAGAGACTATCAAACTCCCAATTTTAGAAAACCAAGCTTGGGTTTCTGATCCGGTAACTAACACTCTACCCTCTGAAACTAGGCATAGGAAATCCACATTAAAGCCCAGCACACCAGACCCACCTGGCCCCCACAATGTAATGTATTTATGTACCATTGCTGGAGAGGGGAGACTGATGGATGGGAAGCGGAGCTCCCATTTCACTACACAACTGGTACGCAGTAGGGGTTGTGATCCAATAAATAACTGATTTGAGAGAAAACATAGAAGTAGAGGCAATACCAAACATGCAGATGGGCTTTCCCTTTCGAGGCTGCTGGGGTAACTAGATGATCCAACGTGGTAATGCACTGGCTTTTCACCTCTGGAGGCCGAGACTACAGTGAGGCTTGGGTCAGACGAAATGAGTTTAGAGGTTTCCAGCTAGCCAAATATTTGGGAGTTTTGGGATGTAGAAAAAGCACCATACAGCTTGCAGCGATTGGCTGCCTTGTATCGAGAGACCTGGCGCTGGAATTCAAGCAGTGTTCATCGGTTAGGATTAAAATGCATTGGCTAAGTTGTGTGTGAGCACTTGCACAGCACTTGCCAGCTCTGTGTATGGCTCTGGCCAATACTATCAATGGCTCTGTTCCAAGAGCACTGAAGTTTGCCTGTACATTTCAGTTAAAAATGGTTTCTGAAATTCCTAGGTGCAAGCCTCTTACCTTCATCTCTCTAATTCCTGCCCTCTATTTCAGCTTTGAAGCTGCTGTCTACCCAAGTGTCTGGGCCTGGCTGATCCAGTATAAGCTGGGCATTATTACATGCTGCTTTGACACTGAATTCTTGCTTTTTCTCCCCCCATGTAGGTCAGGCCATGGGAGGCACAGTCAGTGCTGTGGCATCGGTGGTAGACCTGGCAGCAGCAGCTGATGTTACAGACAGCGCCTTGGCCTACTTTCTGACAGCAGATGTCTTCATCATTGTCTGCATTGTGGTATACCTGATTCTTCCCAAGTTGGAATACTCCAGGTAAAGCCTGTCAAGCCACCAGGCCATTGACTATGCAAATATCCTAAGCACGGTTCACCTGATATAGATTTTGGATGTGGTGAATATGCCTCAGGTGCAGGTAGAGAGGTATTTTTCTCCCTAATAAGAGCTACAGAGTACATGATTGAAGTATGTTGAGGTGTGAAAAGCCAGCAATAAGAACAGCAGTGCAAATGGGGTAGCTGGGGACCTACTTTCTCTTTCATTGTGTAGTGTAAAGGGTCAGGAAAATCATAGTCTTATGTGATGCCCATTTCTCCTGCCATTCGGCAGTCTTGCCTTTTATGTTATTTGCTCACATGCTTGTCTGATTGTTGCAAGAATCCCCCTTCTCTCCTACCCTGCTCGGAGGGCCATGCAACACACCCTGTGCATTGCAGTCCTGCTGCTTGTGTTCAGTTCCTTTGCTGGGTCTCTTTCATATGATCTTCCTGATTTGACAGAAACCACAAACAGAAACTGGAGGTTTTGCAGCTTGTCTTGAGTTTCTGAAAAGCTACTTTTGTGAGGAAGAGGGGGAGGGGAATGACTGAAACCACATAAGCAGCTCTAGAACTGCTTAATCAGAAGTAGTTAAACTAACTCTTATTCAGATTAACCCCTGAAACATACAGATAACAACCAAACAGGTCCCCTGGTTCATGCAGTAACCAGTGGGACATACCAGTATTTTGGACTCCTCAACATCTGGATTCTCCAAGCCTGATTGGTTTTGAAATGTCTGTCGAGCCCTCCTGTGAATAGCTGGGCATCTCTGTGCATGAGAGGCATTTCTTGTTTAATTATGACACATTCAGGTTGGGAGAAGGGAGTTGGAAAGTCTATGGGATTTGAGTAAATTCCATAGGAAACACTAGTTAGAGTGCATTTGTGGTGATGTAGGTAGGTTCATGTGGGAGCAGGAGATAATGTTTTTGTTTTGTTCACAGCCCTCTTTTATTGTACAGTGAAGAGCACAGGAAACAAGTATTTTGTACACTCCCCCATGATACGATTGACATGTGCCCATATTGTGTAGGGAGTGGGATCTTGGCAAGGAAGAGGAATGTGATCTTATGTGTCTATTAAATTCTAAGGTCGTTGAAGTAGTCTGTATGTGTAGCCCTTTATTAAAATAGAATCCACTGACAGTAACTGTGGGGATTGCCACTGCTTGTGCTGAATTTCTGTTCTCCATTTCCCTGTTGACAAGGTTTTAGGGAGTTTGCAGACATCAACGTTCTCTCTGGATTCTGGGCTGGGGAGGGGATCAGTTTCTAATGAGGTGGGCAGTACAAGCTATATAATCTAAATACTGAATTCCTTATTTGTTGGGTGCCAGCAAATTTTCCTGCACAGCCAAATTCTGTTCTCATTGCAGCTGTCCATCTTGATTTCATTGGGTTGTTGACAGTTTGCCTTCCTCTCTCCTTTCAGGTATTATATGAGAAGCCACAAGGGTAGCACACACCCAGCTGGTGTATTGCCTAGCAGTTATTTAGAGGGAGTGGATGAGTCAAAAGGCATCACCACCAGCTCATTTCCAGCCAAAGCGACCAGTGACCAAAATATCCCACCCCTACGTCCTATCCTGAAGAAGACCGCTGTCCTGGGCTTCTGTGTCTTCTATGTCTTTTTCATCTCTATCATCATATTTCCTTCCATCTCCTCCAGCATAGAATCTGTCAACAAGGACTCGGGGAGCTTATGGACCAATAAGTACTTCATCCCCCTCACCAGTTTCCTTTTGTACAATTTTGCTGACTGGTGTGGCCGGCAAATCACCGCCTGGATCCAGGCCCCTGGCCCAAAGAGCAAACTGCTCCCTGCTCTGGTCCTCCTAAGGACTTTGTCACTACCCCTGTTCATGTTATGTAACTATCAGCCTCGGAGCCATATCAAAATGGTAATCTTCAACAAAGATGTCTACCCGGCTGTCTTCATTGTGCTCTTAGGACTCAGCAATGGTTACCTGGGTACCTTAGCTATCATCTATGGCCCCAAGATCTTGCCCAAAGAGTTGGCAGAGGCAACAGGGGTGGTGATGACATTTTACCTGACGTTAGGATTGGCGTTGGGATCTGCCTGCTCAATTCTTTTGGTCCATCTAATATAGAAGAGAGGTGGGAGGGTGAGGGTGTTACCAGCATCTTGGGCAGCACCAGATTGAGGCCACCAGCAGTTGGCTGAAGAACCTGCTCCTTTCCCCAGGGAATCTATGAAGTTACATTCCTGAACCTCTGATCCTGATCAGGTGTAGTGGGGCTCGGAAATCAAGCTCCTGAAAAGCAAGAGGGCAGGAAAGTTGAGGGAAAGCAGCGGAGTTACTTGCTGAACCTGAAAGTCAGGTGAAATGCATCCCTCATTAAGAAGCTCATAAAAGGAGTGCCTAGCTAATATGGGGAGAAACAAAGCATCTGCGGAGATTCTCTAGGCTCAAAAAGGAGCTTGATATGTATTCTATTCATCGCTGTCACCGTGTCTGTTATCATTTTGGTCTTATATTAACTATTTGCTGGATTCCCAAGCAAGAAGGCTGACTAAACTGGTTCAAGTTACTACTAACGGTAGAGGTGAACTAATAATGAGTTTTGTAAAAGAACACAAACAAATAAACAAGCGCCCCCCTCCCCCATGGTTTGTGGGAAGTTCCCACGGACTGTGTCAAAGGGGGTTAGTCCAGAATGCCAGTTGTGATGGTGTGAAAGCTTCATCTCCAGGAACAACTCATTAGGTCTAGTGGATGTGCACCAAATGTTGCTCTTTTCCTTCCACCCACAGTTATGCCTTCTTTCATATATCTGCTGGACCCAACATTGCAAGACCTAACATTTTCAGATGCTTCAGTAAGCCCCACTATTTTCTGCTGGACAATTTAAAAGGACACTCTTGGAGGATTTGTAATTGTTTTATTACTGAATTAATGCTGTGGGACCTTGAAAATGAAAATGAAATCTATTTCCCTGTGGAATACTTCCCTCGTATGATGTACATAAACACTGCTTTGTTATTTAGGATTGCTTATTACAGCTGACATTGGGTAAGTGTATAAATTTTAATGCTGTTTGTATGTGTATGATGTGGAACGAAGCAGTGAAGTGTTCTTCTTGGGAAAAACCACAGCAAAGTACAATACTTGGATTTTATACACTTTTTCTAAGACAACGAAAAACTGTGAATATTGGGCATAACTTCCTAACAATGAGGTCTATCAGACTGTGGAATAGTTTCCTTAGGGATAGAGTGGAAACACCACTGCCTGCGTCATTCCAAATTAGACTGGGCAAAGCATTGATAGGGGGATGTCCTAGATCTTCTCACTCTTAACTGCATATACTATTGGAGAGTGGGGTAATACTTTGTGCTTTACTATACTTGACAACAGCCCTTTTCTGTGACTAGCATAATAGAATGATTAGCGGCTTAATTGTGTGTTGTTGTTTTTTTTTTTTTTTTAAACTTCCTGTGCTGCTCTTTTTACCTAAATCTTTGAACTGGTTCATGTTGTGGCAACTTTCACAAATTCAAGTGAATGGACACTAATGTTTTTTCTCAAACCTACCAAATGGTGACCAATTAAATCTTAAACTGAAAAGGATCCAGTAATAATAAATTTTGCTGATATTTTTAAAAGTTCTACGATGTGTGTTGAGAGGAGGAAATTTTATTAAAAAAAAAGATTTATTAGAGGGAGCGCTTTATTATGTTTACTAAATTCACTGTATGAAAAACATTGAGACCCCAGTTAATTCAAGTGGACTGGCTGTGAAGGAAGGGAAAGATTACACTGATGATCTGGCATTAGATCTGTTATCAGAATAAGGAGATGTTATAAAGCAAAAAGATTGTCTCCAAATGGGATGGCTTTTTAAATTTATCTATGAAATTTAGATGAAGCACAAACTAAACTAAATCTGTTTCTGATTATATTTTTACTCTAAAATTGGATGGATATATGCTGTAAAAGGAGATTGAGTAGCAGCCTAATTTTATAATTTGTCATTACAATTGAATGCCTCTGGAGAAAATAACCATGGAAAATGTTTCCGTCCCAGGATTTGATGTCTCAAGGAATTGAAAGAGGAATATCAAACCTTTTGCTTCTAGATAACTGTTTCAAATTCACCCTCAGCTGGTAACTTCTTTAGATTTTAGTCTCTCCTTTGAGTTCCTAATGTGCCAGCGGTCATGTGCCAAAAAACTGCCACCACAACTCGTTCTCATGATAGAGATGCTATGGGATGAAAAGCCGTGGGAGTTAGAACTCGCCTAGAGTTAGTGCCGGTAAGTCATAAGATTTGTCAGGGTGACGTGGCCGCATGCCATGCTGCTGCCAATGCAGGGCCATTTCTGTGATGGTTATTTAAAGGCTTTCAGGCTTTGGGGTGGATAGTTAAGAATTAAAACTTGAAAGATATATTTAGTTTTTTTACTATTTAACACTCGACAGAATATTAATTGGAAAGTAATGTGGCCTAGTTGCTGAAGCCAGTGCCCTGTGTTCTGGAGTCTCTTCCTTTTTTGTGGTCTGTGTGGGCAGTAACAGTAGATGATAAGGTTTTAAAAATTGAAGTTCAGTTTTGATAGCTAAGAGTTTCACAAAGTGTCTACCCACTGCTGGTTTTCATTACTTTATATAGAGAATAATACAGGGCTAGCATATAACCTACCATGATTGACAGCAGTTATTGAGACTGAACTAAGTGTTTTTTCAGTATTTAGTCTGGGATCATGGGTAACACACAGTTCAGCTTTATAGGTAATTTTAAAACATAAAATCCAGACATGAGTGGAAAATTTACAGGGCATGTGATACAGAAGGAGAAGCTTTACAGAATGTGACTTTGCATGGCATAGGCTTTAAAAAACTGAAATGAATACTGTCATTTCACTAGGAACTAATCCTTTGGCCTTCATTGCGTGGAAATATAGTACAGCCTGGCCAAGGCTGATACATGTTTAGATTCTAAAGGGTAGCTAAATGACTAGATGGTACAGTTTAAATGCACTTCTACCACTGACAACCATTCTGCAGAAGCCCAAGGCGCAGGTATGTGTGTAATATTGTTTTAAACCAAAATAGGACTTGGTTCATACTGGTGCTTGTCACCTCTGCAATGTTGTGAAGATTTAGGAGCCTTTGTGTGGTGTAGCAGGGTACTGCACTAGTCTCTCATCACTGGAGAGCTGAACTCAAATTCACTTTAACAGATAAAGGCATAAAGGTGACATTTGTGGTCGTAACTATTTCCCCCTAACATTTTTGCCTATATCACATAAGCCCTGTGCAATATCGGATAATTTTCATTCTCTTTGCAGAAAAAAAACTGAGCCTGGAATAGAACTGTGTTGGGAAATATATGTACATAACCTCCATTCGGGGTAAGATATTTTAAAAAGAGGCTTAAACCCAGCATCCAGTTTTATACCTGCAGTCAATTGTACAGACACAAACAATGGCATTAGCACTTCTAATTAGCTGATTGTAACTGCAGATCAGGTAGATGCCTAAATACAGTCTCTTGTGTCTGCAAATGTAAAGCCATAATTAAAATATTGCCTGTTGATAGCTCTGGGCGGGGCTGAATGTAACTGATGAAGTGGGGTTTTTTTTACCTTGTTATGTTGCATGTGAGTCTTACTGTCCTGTACTAATACTGTGTGTATCTCAGTTTCCCTGTGTACTGCACCATTGCGTAGGTGGTGGGAATTGGGTGCTTGACTTTTGCGGAGGCCCTCGAGGCAGGTGAGGCTGCCCAGCTGCCTGCATGGAGGTGATGGTTGATGCCTTTCGTAACCTGAGAACCAGGAAAGGAATACAACCAGGTGACATTTTGCCCAGGAAGCAGGACAAAGAGCGGAGGAGGAGCAACGGGCATGTCGGAGGCCAGGCAGCAGGGTCCATGGCAGTCTGCTGTGGGGAACTGGAAGAGGGGGAGTCCAGGCCGTCTGACCCAGGGATCCCCCAAGATGGACTTGGCTAAAACTCACTGATTTCAGTGCTAACAAGTTCTGTTCTATGCTGTGTACCTGTCAACTAATAAACCTTCCGTTTTACAATGCTGGCTGAGAATCATGTCTGACTGCGGAGGTGGGGCGCAGGGCCCTTTGGTTTCCCCAGGAACCCCGCTCATGCGGACTCGCTGCAGGGAGCACACGGTGAACGGGGATGCTGAATGCTCTGAATTTCAGACACAGGAAGGCTGAAGGCACGTAGACTTCTTGCCCTGCAACAGTGGCATGCTTCACCAGAGTCCTGACTGGTTCTTAGAGAGCAGTTCCAGAGCATCGGCCTGGTGTCTCCGTGACAGTTACAAGGCGCTCTTCCTAATGCTAAAATTTATTTCAGATGCTCAAGACTGAAAGGACTTCAGCTCAAGGTTTGCTTTGCGGTTCTTTAATATACTTGCTATGGGTGTCTAAAAGTGTTCTCAATGGATTTTTAAAATATGAAGCCACCTGCTCAATGTTCCTTCTTTTAAATCTCCCTAATTGTGAGTAGGGTACATAGTATTGAGAGAGAACACGATCCTTGAGAGGGATTGCTCATTAACTGATTATTTTGCACTTACTCTGATTCTGTCCACAGTTAAAAAGGGAAATGAGGTGGTATCTCTTGAAACAGAACCCTAATTGTCTCATAGCATTACTAATAAAATTAATTTAGTACTGGGTAAATGCTGGAGTCTGAAGTGCGTGAATTTTACTTTGACATATTCAGAGTCTAAGCAAGCTTTCCACTTCCATTACTGATCAACGGAATGCATTTTCAGCCACATCTTGTGATCGGTTTCCCCCATTACTGGTTACACATTTGGTGATATTACTGAACCAGAGGTTGAGAAGCCAAGAATGAGGGCTTATATACATGCACACAGCCCAAATGTATACTGAACTCTAATTTGAACCGAGTATTGTCATTGTTTTGTCCTGAGAGAGCTTTTGAAATGTGACTGTTGACCTCTGTAAAGTCTTGGCATTCTCTTACAGTGATTCTCCTGTATCCACTCTCAATTTATCCTCCCCTACTATGTGTTTATTTTAATGCCTTTATACCTCCCACTTCCATAGCACCTTTTTATAGAAGGATATAGATAGAGAGGTTCTACAATCACTGTTAACCTTACAAACATGTTAAGTATTACACCAACAATATATCACAGAGATGGAGGGGAAAAATAAGAAGCTTAAACCTGGCCTCTGATTTTATGCCAGCTATTAATGGGTAGTGCAACTGACATCATTTGCCTGGCTGTTGTGATCAAAACTGTGCTCACAAAATTTGAAGGCAATGTCTGATGGAGCATAAGAACAATAAGTAGTAATGGAATCCACAACTTCTGACTTTTCCAATCCTCTTCTGATTATTAGACCAGACTGCATCTCAGATAAAAACATTGTTGGAGGCTCAGCATAATTATGGGAAAGGTAGTGAGGTAGGCTCAAAAAGAGTTTTGGAGCCAGTTATAATGCAATACCTTCATATGACCTGGAGGAAGATCCAGAGAGACTGCTTACTGAACTTACAGGTGATGCAAACGAGGGATTTCTCTTACCTTTATTGGTGTTATTAATCTAAGGGAGTTAGATAAATGAGGGGAGAGGGGAAATCAATAGAGGTTCAGTGAAGGAGGCAGAATCAGACATAAATATAAAATGGAAGAATCCTGGTCAGAATACAACACCACGGAAGATTTAAGGCAATGACAATTTGAGCATGTGCTGTGATGCTGCAGCGAAAAGAGACACATAATTTATAGGGTATTGCATATAACAATTGGGATGTAATTCTTTCTGTATACAGCATGGGCAAAGCCACGTGATGCATTGTGTGCATTGCTGTGCTGTATAAGAGAGATCAAACTGAAGAGTATAGAAGAATGGCAACAGAAATACTAAGCAAAAAGTGCCTTTGAAGAAGGTTGGCTTTGCAGAGCAATGCAATGACCTAGCAAGCATGTTTATACAGCCACTGTTGTTGAACATATTCCAGGTTAGGCCTGACACCCACTATCAGGAGGAATAATTAGTCAGGAGGCTAGAGGTAGTATACAATAGCCAACTAGAGGTTCCTTCCCAACCAAAATGAATCCAGTGTTGGTAACACAAAGCAAAAGGCTGCAGTTTACTTCAGTTCCTTTAGACACTCTGGGATGGGGAAAAGGAATTCATGCTTGTCTAGCAGGGGTAGAGAGATTGTTTTCAAGCTTCTAAGAGCAAACTGCAAATAACTGAGCATCGAAAGCATTACAAAAAGAAGATTGCCCTCTTAACAGAATGATAGGAAAGCTCTGCTGAAGAATCCAAGCAAAACCCAAAGCTATGTATATTGAGAGGAAGGATGGTGTAATGGTTAGGGCACCAGCCTGGGACTTGGGAGACCCAAGTATTGTTTACTGTTCTGCCACAGACTTCCCTTGTGATCCTGAGCCAAGGCAGTTAATTGCTCTCTGCCTCAGTTCTTCACCTGTAAAATGGGGACAATAGTAGTTCCTTACCTTCCAGGGGTGTTGTATCTTAAAGATTAGGAGGTATTCAAATACAACTGTGATATGGGGAAAGGTGGGGCATATAAGTTCCGAATATAGAATAATTATGTTCTGTAATGCCAAAGTCATTCTTATAGATGCCTTGGTGGAAATAGTAGTAACAATAACAATTGTGTTCTTGATTTTGTTTAAACAACAATTTTTTGGCACTTATAAAAATACATAAATGTTTGATGTGGAATTAAGTTGTTAAGCCTGGTTTAAAATTCACGAATTACAAATTCTCACTGCAATCTACCAGAATCAAGACGAGCGAGCAAATTAAATATCCTGCTTCAATTTAGCATTGATCAGTACTCCAGAAATATTGAGGAAAATTTACCTTCTTCTTCGAGTGATTACTCATGTCCATTCAACTTAGGAGTGTGTCCTCGCCACATGCACCAGTGCTGGAAGTTTTTCCCTCAGCAGTATCCGTAGGGGACCGGCTCTGGTGCCCCCTGGAGTGGCGCGCATATGCCCCTCCATGCTCAGTTCCTTCCAGTGATGGTGCATGGAACTGGTGCTAGAGCTGTTGCATCTCGTTCTTTCAAACTCATTTGCCTCTTGCAAATATTATTGTATATCGTTTCCCTCTAGTTTAGTTCAACCTATTTGTTAAGTTAGAGACTAAAGGGACTTTGCCATGGGACGGGGTATGCCCTGGTCCCCAAGCTTTAAACCCTGCGATCGCTGTAAAAGTCCCATGCCTATTAGCAATCCACATAATAGTTGTTTACGGTGCTTGGGCAAATCTGCAAGTCCTTCAAGCCCAGGATGAAGAAGGAGCGTGGCATTCGTTTGAAGGCGCGCCTGATGACATCTGCCCTTATCCTGATGCTGGAGCAGCGCTCTGATTCGGTGCTGAGCATCGTGATCTCGGTGTGCAGCACCCCGCCGGTACCATCTACGAGCTGGCACTGGTCTCCTTCCATGGCTCCAGCCAAGGAGCCCAGGAAGACGCGACAAGGAAGGTCTCCAGCTTCCCACAAGGGAAAGAACAAGTCTGGGGTGGACCAAGGCCCTGTCTCGGGCGCCTCTTCACCCTCTTTGGGATCTGGGGCCTCAGCTCAGGTTGAGCAGTGTAGCCTAGCCCACTCCCTGCTGGCTACCCCGGATAGCGGCAGAGGTCCTCCTCAGCTCCAGGTGCTGTCCACACTGGAGGCTCTCCAAGCCGCGCAAGACATTATGTCCCTCTCAGGGCCGCCCACTCCACCCCCTGTGGGGTCCCGGTCCCAGGGTAAACCCGCATTGGGATCACCACAGTCTCCACTTTCCCGCAGCGCTCCCCGTCACGGAGAACGTCCCACCAACGGTCGCCCTCTTGCAGCCAACACGCTTCTGACCGTGACCGGCAGAAGCTTCGCAGCCTCATCTGGTCTCCGGACCTCAGACAATGGCAGAGAGGCTCAAGGCGCAGCTCGCTGGTAACCAGGCACAGACCTCTGGAGGCACGCCCCCCCGGCAGGAGTTTCGGAGTCTGCGCCTGGAATCTCTGTGGCACTGGTACTGCTCCAGGGACAGGTTGAGGGACTGACAGTACCGTTCCCCGGACCGACGGTACTGTTCCCCGGACCGTCGCCAATCCCCTAGGGCAGCATCATCACCTGCAGCTGCATCTTCACAATGTCAAGTCCACTCTGGTTCCTGGTCCCGCTCCACAGCCTGGTACCACATGTTAAGCGTGAGGCGTAGATTGCTGACCCAGTGCCATCGCGGATCCGCCACGTGCCACTGGTTGCCGAGGCCCTGAGCCAGATGCTGGTTGAGGTCAGCCAGATCCAATTCTGGGAGGGGTGACCGGTACCGATCGGCACAGAGCCACCAATCAGCCCCTTCTTGGTCGCAGGGGAGTGACTGCTCGGGCTCAGGTTCAGAGCAAGGTTCCTAGTGGCGGGACAGCCTCCGGCACCTATGGCGCAGACTACGTTGGCGGGCCCGTGGCATCAGACTCCGTGGTAGGCAAAGTGGTACCCATGAAAACCATGTGGGTTCTCTCAGCCCTCTCAGGCCACCTGCTCAGTATCCGGAGCTTCGTAGAGACCGGCTACTGCCCTGTCTCGCCCCCTCCAGCCCAGGAGGCCTCGGCTGCAGGCACCCCGCAGGCGCAGGATGAAGTGGGTGGGCGAGCAAGCCACCAGACCACCTATGGTTGAGGAGGACCCCTTGATACTGGCTTCCTCCTCGTTTCCAGACAAGGCCACATTGGGGCCCCCTCCACTGGTGCTCTAGGATGATGCTAAGGTGCATCAGGAGCTGTTAAAGAGGGTTGCCGCCAACCTCTGCCTCCAGGCGGAGGAGTTAGAGGAACCCACAGACTCCCTCTTTAATGTTCTCTGCCCTGTGGCCCCAGCCAGAGTAGCTTTGCCCCTACATGAGGTGGTCGCTAAAATTACAAATGACCTCTGGCAAACCCCATCCTCCTTGCCTCTGATCTCCAAGACGGGGGAGCACAAGTACTTTGTGCCATCCAAGGGCCATGAGTACCTTTATACCCACTCTGCTCCCAATTCCCTAGTGGTACAGGCAGTCAACCACAAGGAGAGACAGGGTCAACTGGGGGCTATGCCTAAGAATAAAGACTCAAGGAGACTAGACTTGTTTGGGCATAAAGTTTATTCATCCTCCAGTCTACAGTTGCAGGTTGCCAACCATCGGGCCTTACTAGGCTGCTATGATTTTAATAGGTGGCAGGCCATGACCAAGTTCGAGAGTGCCCTTCTTGAGGCTTCTAGGAAGGAGTTCCAGGCGATCCTGGATGAGGGCACGACTGCAGCCAGAGCAGCTCTCCAGGTGGCATCGGACACTGCGGATGCCGCCGCCCATACCATGGCATTGGCCATCTCATTGTGCAGGGCTTCATGGGTGCTCCTCTCTGGTTTTTCCTCGGAGGCTCAGCGGTCAATGCAAGACTTCCCTTTTGACAGGCACGCCTTGGTCACCGGACAGACGGACATTAAACTCCATGGCCACCAACCTCTGTCTACATCCCAGGCAGGCTTGACCCGCAGTAAGCAGACGGGCAAGTGCCCGTTTTGAGGATACGCCCGAGTGCGACCTACTGGATTGTTCCTCAGATCCTTCCTCCCTCTGTTTGCCAATCGCCTTTCTTCCTTCCTCCCTGTGTGGGCATCTATAACATCGGACCGATGGGTCCTCAATATGGTGGGTCCTCAATACACTCTTCAGTTACTTCCTACCCCCCCTTCCCCAACCCTCTTCAGGGACTCCTTTTACAAGAATCTTCTTGTACAGGAGTTAGAGGGTCTACTACAGTTGGGTGCGGTGGAGGTAGTTCCTGTGGAGTACAGGAACAAGAGGTTCTATTCCCGATACTTTTTAACCCCCAAAGCCAAGGGCAGTCTGCGGCCCATACTAGACCTGCGGGGCTTGAACCACTACTTAGCAAAACTGAAGTTCCACATGGTCTCCCTGGCTTCCATTGTCCCCTCCCTGGATCTGGGAGACTGGTATGCCGTCCTCAATCTGAAAGATGCATACTTCCACATGGTCATCTTCAAGGGACACAGACGCTTCCTTCCATCTTCATGGTAGGTCCTTACCACTATCAGTTCACGGTCCTTCTGTTTGGCCTAGCGACAGCACCACCGGTATTTCCCAAGTGCATGTTGGCAATGGCAGCTTACCTCAGATGTCAGGGTATCCAGATCTACCCATACTACGATGACTGGCTCATCAAGGGCAACTCCAGGTCCAAGGGGACGTCATGGTGCTGCTAGCCACATGCCATCACCTTGGCCTGTTGGTGAACAACAAAAAATCTCCTGGTACAGAGGATAGAGTTCATCAGAGTGGTGCTCGACTCGACCTGCGCCAGGGCGTTCCTGCCACTGGAGAGATTCAAGGCACTGATGGACCTCATCGCGGAAGTCTCCACATTTACCCTGACCACGGTCAGGGTTTGCCTGTGCCTACTAGGTCACATGGTAGCATGTACATATGTAGTGCTCCATGCCGGATACGACTCCTGCAGCAATGGCTGGCGACAGTCTACTCCCAGTCCAGGGACCACCTGGAGAAGGTCATCACCATCCCCACGACGGTACTTACCTCGCTGCGATGGTTGACCGACCCCCAGAAAGTCTTGGAAGGAGTTCCCTTTGTCAGCACTCCTCACTCAGTCAAGTTGGTTTTGGATGCCTCGGACCTCAGCTGGGGGGCACACCTTGGCACCCTCCAGACCCAAGGCATATGGTCCCGAGAGGAATTGGCACTACACATAAGTGTCAAAGAGCTCAGGGCTGTGTACAGAGCATGCATGGTCTTCCTACCTCACCTGTTGGGCAGAGTGGTCAGAGTCCTCACTGACAACACAGCCTCGATGTTCTACATCAACAGGCAAGGTGGAGCGCAATCCTCAGTCCTTTGCCAAGAGGAACTCCATCTCTGGGACTTCTGAATCGACCACGGAATCCTCCCCAAGTGAATTTGTTTGCCACCAGGCAGAACAGGAGGTGCCATAGGTTTTGCTCCAGACAGGGTCTGGGCAAGGGCTCCCTCTCCAACACCTTCCTCCTGCCATGGGCAGGAACCTGATGTATGCATTCCCTCCAATTCCTCTCATCAGCAATGTCCTAGTGAAAATCAAGAGGGACAAGGCGCAGGTTATCATGATTTCTCTGGTGTGGTCTCTCCAGCACTGGTTTGGGACGCTATCAAGCTTGTCAGCGATCCCTCCCTGGACCCTGCTGAACTGACCAGACCTGCTGTCACAGGATCACGGCCGACTCTTGCACCCCAACCTCGCAACCCTCCATCTCACAACGTGGATGTTGCGTGGCTGAACGGGCCTCTTTGGAGGTGGTGTCTACTTTCCACATGAGCCAGGACTTCTTTTTTCCGGTCTTCTGCCCTAAGCCCCATGAGATTAGATGAGATTAGTGAAAAGAGGTGCCTTCATGCTTTGGACATAAGAAGGGCTCTGGCTTTCTACCTCGATCGGACAAAACCTTTCCATAAGTGGACTCAGCTTTTCATCTCTACAGCTGATAGGATGAAGGGCCTCCCAGTGTCCACACAAAGGATTTCTAACTGGATCACCTCTTGCATTCGGACCTGCTATGAGTTAGCGGGAGTCCCTCCACCACCGATCATCAGAGCCCACTCGACTAGAGCGTAGGCATCCTTGGTGGCATCCAGGGGGTGCCAGAGCCAGTCGCCTCCGGATACTGCTGAGGGAAAAACTTCCAGCACCAGTGCATGTGGCGAGCACACACACCTAAATTGAATGGACGTGAGCAACACATTTCGAAGAACACCAGTTACGGAAAAAGGTAACTGTCTCTTCCACCATTATCTGTCTTTCCCTGCAAACAGCAGCCAACAGTCCGTTTAACATGACCATTCCCAGTAAATCTAAGTCTACCACAAAGACTAGTGTCTTTCTAAATAACACCTTTTCTTCAGTCATTTAATAAAGACCTACAGGAGAATTTATCATGCATCGGTTAATCTTTTGTCCACTGCCCTCCTCTGATGGCAGGCTTATAATGGATTTGCGCAAACTTTTGTCACAAAATCAGAGATGATTGAAATTTTTCAAATTTCCAAAATTCCATTGAATTTTTTTTCATGGAAAAACTTTCCCCATTTTTTTTTTTTTTTGGACTAGCTCTATCCTAAATGATGTTATTCAGATGTTGTGTTTCTTTGCTATCTGTGAGCCCAGCCTACGTTCTTTGCAAGGGTTCAGAATCATGACCCTGTGTCAATTTATGATTTCACACTGTAGCTGGGGAAAGCTTGTCATTTCACATAGTTTTGAGGCAAAACCAGCTGAAGTGCTGCAGTGTTTTGATTTGTTTCACTAATGGATGTAAGACCGGGGAATGATTCTTACAAAATTAATGAGTGCGAACCCATGTGAAATGAAACCAAATAAAAGATTCACGTGAACCCTTCCAAACTTCCAGTTGATATAGTCCAGTTTTGCACAGCACTCGTATACAGTGTGGCCAGAGGATACAAGACAAAACAAAGATAAAACTGAAGCTTCTCCTCGCCTCTCTGGTGAGGACAAGCCTGGAATGGTAAGAATGCTGAAATGGAAATGGCCTGTATTTTCAGTTGTGCCCAGCCAGGCAAAAATAAAGACTTTTTACCAGAAAAGTGAAGAGGCTAGGGGGTTACCTGCACTGGGAAGGAAGTTGGCTGAGGGGCTGGTGGGGCGTGGAGGAGACATACCCACTTACAGCATAATATGCCCCTGTCACCCTCCCCACAATTTCCTTACCACCATACTGCCACTCTTAAATGTTCACAAGTCACGGATCAGTTCTGCCTCCCTCCCCCCATCCAAAAAGTAAGATTGTAAAAATAATTTGGGTTTTTTATATGCCATCTGTTTTTTGAAGTAGCTTAGGTCCCAATCTGCTCATGTGTTCAAGATTTCCTCTGCAACCATGAGAGCTAAAACTTTTACATGAAAGATATCCGGTAATTACATGACTCCAGGAGCTGGGGCTTCACATCCATGAGACTGGGCCAGTCTGTTGCAATGGAGTAGAGGGACAATTGGTCAGAGTTATTCCTGTGACGTTAGAAAAAGGCAAACAGGCAGGTTTGTGCATGCTGTGGCAATTCTTGTTCTGTCTGTGCAGCCTAACCATAAAGCCTATCTGCAAAGTTCACAGGCTTCCTAATGAGCTGTATGCATATTTCTCTCCATCTAGGTCCACAGGCCAGCCAGTATGACTTCACTCCTAATTACCACTCTCCTGTCAGTTTGATTCGTATGGGAAGGGAGGAAGCATCAGTGTTTTTCATCACCACACTGATTCCAGCAGAATGTTAAGAGATTTCCTTATTACAGGTGGGTCTCTCAAGTCATTGCTCTCTGACCTTCCTTCAGCAGCTCATAAGTAGCTGCATTTAGAGACTTTGCTACCTTGACCTCTACAGTCAAGGGCAATGCATGCTCCTGGGACAGTCTTACTTGTTTTGGACTATTTAAAACATTGGCCCTATGGTTTTTTGGTTCCATTTTTTTTTTAAAGCTATAGTTGCTTGGCAGTTGCAC
This sequence comes from Malaclemys terrapin pileata, assembly GCF_027887155.1. Classification (NCBI taxonomy): domain Eukaryota; kingdom Metazoa; phylum Chordata; order Testudines; family Emydidae; genus Malaclemys; species Malaclemys terrapin. The sequence goes on along the minus strand of NC_071511.1, from coordinate 85,915,217 downwards.
TCCCCCACTGCCACACCTCAAATTAGCTACCTGCTTCCCCCATCCATATATAAATGTGCACCTAAGCCAATGTTCTAAAATGCTGGAGGTCTCTTTCATGGACTGAGGGAGCACCAACACCTGGAAGTGGGGCTCCAACTCTGAAATTAGACTATTTTACGGCCTAATCCAAAACCCATTGAAGTCTATGGAAAGACTCCCAGTGTCTTGAATAGGCTTTGCATCAGCCCCCAATGATGGAGTATTCCAGGGCAGCTGGTCTGATCCCATACCCACCCAGACAGGATCGTTGAATCTTGTAGCATTTCACTCTGTAGGAAAAAAACGTGCTTTGAAATGTAGACAGCCAGCTGCAGGCTCACCCTCTGACTCTCTGTTCCTGCCCTTCTTTTGCAAGTTTTATGGAGTGATTTGTACTATATTTACACAATGGTGACAAACAGTTTTTAAAATGGAACTGAAGAAAATGCAGTTGAATGAATTGCTTCAAAAAAGCCCTGTTTACCATCAAAAAAAAAATAAAGGTATAAAAATCACCATTATAGGGACATTCTGTTAGTCAGATTTGGGTACTTTTCTGTTGATTTGTGTCTCTAATGTGAGGAGAAGTCACAGATGCATGTTCAGTTCTGCAGGGAACATATGCATGCATTTAAATCATTTACAGCTTTTTACTGGTGCAATTGTAAAGCACATTATTTTTTTGCATTTGTAATTAGGTTCTAAACAGATGGCGAAGGACTGTAGCTCCCAGTAAGATGGGCTAGTGCTCTGTTGGATTGCATTGGAAGAACTAACTGAGCTAGGAAAGTTTTCTAATTTATTACACCATATTGGGAGGGAGGATATAACTATGTAACAGGGGTTGGCTAAGTACGAATTCCAGTGTGTGTATATCTATCTGGACAAAATTGAACTGGTCCACTTATCTGCTTATAATGTAATCAGCACATTTCTATGAATACAAGCAGTCTTCACCCCCAAGATTTAGCATAGATTCCAGATTTCATAAATATGAGTGATACCCAGTAGCTACTGCATGATTTGTTCTGCACAGCATAGTTTTTATTATGCAACAGCATAAGACACAATATCTGCTTTGACAAATGTTTTTAATATAAACTTTAGCAGAAGGTTTTGATTTGAAAAGAGACTTTAGAATTAGAGCAAACTTGAAACATGAGATCACATACAAAGGCCAACTGTCCTGTTTATGGTTTTCACTTTGCTTTTCAGCACCGCCTTTCCCCTTCAAACCTAACTTCCCATTCGGTTTGAAGATATGGTGTAAAGTTCATTTAATCCTCTTCCGAGGACAGCCTTGTAAGCTGCAGCAATGTCACAAGCTCAGGCTACGGCTTTCATTGCAGGATTAAGAAGGAATACAATGAGCTGTAAGGGAGAAAACCCCGCTTTAAACCTCTCTCACTAAGGGCTGGCAAAGATGGTTCTGAAAAACACATCACATGAGCAGTTAAACAGTTGTGTGTGTAAGTGTGATCCATTTTAACCTTGCTCCCAGAACTGTACCCTTTGTGAGTAACTTAGTACAGGACTATGTCTACACAGGGATAAAAAACCCACAGCTGGCCCGGGTCAGCTGACTCAGGCTCGTGAGGGTCGGGATCTGAAGCTGAAAAACTACTGTGTAGACATTCTGGTTCGGGTTGGAGCCTAAGTTCTGGAGCCCTGTGAGGGTGCAGGTCCCCAAGCTTGCATTCCAACCCAAGCCTGAACATCTACACAGCGATGTTTAGCCCTGAAGCCCAAGCCCTGTGAGCCCGGTTCAGCTGACCTGGCCCAGCCGTGGCCCTGCTGCAGGGCTTTTGTCCCTGTGTTGACATACTCTTAGAGATAAACTAGCTGGATATGTAGATATTTGCCTTTACCAAGCAGCAACTGCTCTTTATGGGCTAAGTAAGCATCATTTTCATAGATGCTGTGGCTGCCAGGTGACCTCAGTGACCCAGCTGTTGTGTAAAGCAGGTATTCTTAAGATGCATTTCCTTATATTATGAATTTATACATGTCTATACTTCTGCTGCATCTGGCAGGGAAGAGAAGGAAGGGGAATTAGGTGTGCACACCGCTAGGACAGGATGAAAATAGGTGGAAATGCAAGGAGACAAGAACAAAATTGAACCAGCCTATGCCAAGAGCATGCATCAAGGCCGAACCACTAAAATAGACATGAATGGCTTTATAGGTAAGGCACTGGACTGGGATTCTGGGTTCCATTCTCAGTTCTACCCCAAAGTCCCTGTGTGACCTTGGACAAGTTGTTTAATTTTGCTGCCCATCACTTCCCCACATGTAAAATGGCAATAATGATACTTCCTTTCTCCCACCCTTGGCCTGGCTTGTATATTTGGATTGTAAACTCTTTGGGGCAGGAGTTGTTGCTCATTATGTGTATGCACCCAGTTTATCCCAGTGGTGCCCTGTGCTTGGTTGGGTCCTCTAGCGCAGTGGGAGCTCTAGCGGAGACAAAGTGCTGGCCGTTTTACCACCATGTCATCTCACCCTGCTCAGCGCATGTCTAAATGACAGTGACAAAAATGCCACTGGTCACCAGCACGTTACCTACGCTCGAGCTTAGGCTTTTGTTACCACTGGGAGTAGTGGGAAATCTTAAAGTGCTCAATGTAGGCAAGGCCCTGAGTCTATGCAACAAGAGAGGGGCCCAGCTTCTGCTTCGTTCTGTGCTGCTCATTCCCCTTGTCCTTCGCGCCACAGCTAGCTCCTTGTTTGGTGACTCATGGAGGTTCCACTTCCCGTTTGTAGGGCAGCCAAGCAGGCTGAGCCATCACAGCAAGGGAGAATGAGAGAATAGCTGGCAGCAAAGATGCAGGATCCTCTGAACTGGTGAACAGTTCAGCTCCTTGCTGTGGCCGAGGCACTTACTAGGCAAACATTTTAGCATTTAGAGCACACCTCCGGGTCAGGTGTTGCTGGTGCCATTTTAAGCCAGGTGTTTTTGTTCTACAGTGGTGCCAGTTCCTCCTCTCTGTGTTTCTCTCCCTTACCTTCAGTTTAAGAGGCCAATGGTGCCAGCGCAGGTGTTCCTTTACAGAAAGGACTTGCTGGAGGTGAGCCACTTATCCACCGTTCCCTTGGGCTTGAAACTGGGCTTTATATTGGTGGTTTTCTGCGTGCTAGAGAGGAGAAGTTGGGATGGGAAAGTGGCAGTTATAGCTTCCAAATGGCAGCCATGCTCTGGTGACTGGCAAAGGAACTTTCTGAGAATTCTGCCCTGGGTCTTGGAGCTCCTGTGGCCCTTATAGGCCTAGATTGCAGAGCCACATAGGGACTTTGAGAGGGGAGCAAAAGAGATCAAGGCTCCCTCCTGCACCATGTTCACCTGGATGGGAGAATAGGGGCTACTTGTCCAATTCTCCCAGCTGTGGGCAAGGGAGGAGGAAGGGCGTGGAGAGGAGAGCAGAGGAGAATGAGGGGAGTCCTGGCCCCATCCTCTTACTTACCAGCCACAGTAGCTGGCTGGCCACACAAAGGGAGGGGAGTAATTTACTTTTCTACCCAGCCCCAGAAAGGGGGGGAACAGGGGAGGAATTGAGACAGTTCATTCTCTGCAAGACTCTTTAGCTTCATGAGGAACAAATATTTGTTAATGGGCTCTTCAGTCTAGCAGAGAAAGGTATGACATGTTACAATGACTGGAAGATGAAGCCAAACTGGAATTCAGATTCAGACCGATGAGAGTAATTAACCATTGGAGCTATTTGCCAAGAGTTGTAGTAGATCCTCAGTCACTGGTGATTTTTGAATTGGACTGGATGTTTTTCTAAAAGATCTGCTCTAGGAATTATTTTGGGAAAGTTCTTTGGCCCGTGTTACACAGATCTAGATGATCACAAAAAATGGAGGGCAGGTTGTCAAGTTCCAATCTAGCCCATAGCCATCATCTCAGCATCATCTTCTCACTGATTTCTGGAAGCATGCACCAATTGCAGATCTTCCCTCTCTTTCTGCCTGACGCATCCAGCACAGAGGGATTGCATCAGATGAGCAAATGATCATGACTTTATAATCTGATGCTCCTTTTGGATTCCACACTTCCATCCAGAGAGAGAAACTGAACTAGGGACTAAAAAAACATGTTCCTGGTGTTTATGACAGAGAGCCCAGCATACTATGTACAATTCGGGCAGTTCCGTTGCCCATATTAGGCACATACTAAGTGGAATCTAATCCCTCCGTGGTAGGGAATGCTTCATGGACAACTTCCTCAATTTTAGAAATGAGTCAGAGAAGTCCTGTGCAGCCAGCGCTTGCCAGTGCAGGATTGTTCCCTAAGGTATGTAACCTAGTGCTCTAAACCCCTCCATTCTAGGCTGTCCTTTGCCCTGATCTGGAACCCATCTACCCCTCAGCTGCTTACTCCAGTCACTTAGCACCTGACTGTGCAGAGAAGTACTTCGACTGTGAGCTCTTTGGGACAGGGACCATCTCTTTGCTATGTTTGTACAGTGCCTAGCACAATGGGGTTGGGGCTGCTAGGTGCTACCACAACACAAATAATAATAATTATTAATACTAATAAGCAATCTCCGAGCAGACCTAACTAACCTCCCCCTGGAAATGCTTCTAGTCAATTCCATCACATGCATTTATTATTAGTTAATATTTACATTATTGTGGTGCGTAGAGAACCCAGTCAGGGTTAGGGCTCCACTGTGATAGGCACTATACAAACACATGGAGTCATGGCTTACAAAGAGTTTATGAACAATCTGTGCAGTGGAAGATGCCCCCAGGCTCTGATATCCCAGTTGTGAGCGTCCTTAGCTAACAGGGCAGCTCATAGGACTAGGACCTATTAAAGGAGGGGAAACCAGCTCCTTTTGGGAAGCTGAAGAGCTAAAAGGCTGTAGTGTCTACCGTCAGCCTGTAGATGGCACCTTTTACTGTGTCTGTGGTAATGCTGGAAATAAATGGTGAAAAAAAAATAGTGCTCTTACAATGTAAGGCTCAAAACTGAGAGGGAGAAGGGAAATGTTAGGACTGTCCTAAAGTGGCATCTAATCTAATCTGGAGCAATGGCTCCAGCTTGCTGCCATCCAGATCCAAATAAAGGGACTTAGACTCCAACTCTGCCTTTCCCTGCCCATAACTCCTTCCTCACTTGAGACTTTGAATCATTGAATAGTTGCCTTTCTGTCTATCGCCTAACACTCCCCTTTATAGAAAATTACAACTACAACAGCTAGTTCAGAGGCTAGAGAAAAGAGGCTCTAACTACTTGGATTGGAGTTGTAAAATTATGCTGGACATGATGTTATTTAACCCCTCGTGTTAGTTTATGAGAAATAGACTCTTTTAAACCTAAGAAATTTCTTTAACTCTATGGAAATGAATGTATCTAATGTAAATAGCACCATACAAACCAGAAAAATATGATAAATTGCTAAAATGGAGATATTATAATCTAAATTAGATTGTAAACAAAGATTATTCCTTCAGCTTCTCTTCAATTTAGATAAACTGCAGTTAGTCAAATGTTCTCCACTGTCTACTTGGACAAACACTTTTCAGTCTTTGGAGTAAAGTTATGCTTTTGGGTCTGCAGTGGCAGAATGTTCAGAGCTGTACCTGCAAGCCCATTCCATGGGGGCCTAGAGCTCCTGTCCAAATGCTTATTCCCAGGCAGTTAACATCTCTATGCCTCCGGCTGCATGACATCGTGCTCTGTTACTGATAATGAGGCACATTCCAGAACATCTAGCTCCTGTTACCAAGGGACTCTGAGGGATCCCTAAAGCAATGCAATGCAGATTGTACCGTCTGTAGAATGCAAGCCATCCAATCGCTGGCCAAGAACTATGGGATCCATGAGGATAGATAGATATCCCAGGACGAAGGTCTTTTGTGTACCCAGCCTTTAGTCTTTCCATCATGTTTAAATATGTGTGATTTTCACAATGGATACGTTAAAATATTATAAAGATAATTACTTTCCCAAAGAATAAAAATATCTTTTTCAGTGCAGAAAGATGAGCTTATATATAAGGAATATATATTCCATCCCTTTAATCACCAAAATGGACTATCCCTTAACTTTGCACAGGCTTCTTCTTTGCCTCATTCATTTATAATTTTCCAAATAAATAGCATGATTCTAATACTGGTCTTAAAATGCTGCATAAAATTAACCTAGAAATTCATTTCACGCAGGAAGAATGGGTCACTGTTGACCATAACATTCAGATATGTTGCATGGACTATCAAATCAAGCAAGTTCAACACAAAGTCGTTCACAGCATTTAGTTAACCTGACTTGACTGTACCAAATGGGTTGTCCCATATGTGAGGGGCTGAAGCTGTGGGGGGGGGAAAGACACTGTAGTGGGGCAGCTGCCCCACTCCATGAGAAAAAGGGCTGAAACAGGCCAGAGAGGCTGCGCAGCCCAGCAGCCAATCAGCAAAGTCCTTTGGAGAGCCAATCAGGGCCAGGCTGGGCCGTATATAAAGGCTGCTTAGCAAAGGAGAGGGCAGTCTCTTCCCTCAGGAACCAGTCCTCGTCCCTTGCTAGTCAGGAAGGGGGTAGCACCTTGGACAGAGCAGTGCTGGGCAAGCTTGGGGGAGCAGAGGAGAGCTCTGGCCCAGTTACCTGCCAGGCTGTGGCCCCTGCTAAAAAGGTGCATGGGGCCAAAGGGGAAGTGGCCCAGGGAAGATAGGAGGACAAGAGGGGAGAGAAGGAGGGCAGAAGGAGGCTGCCGCTAGAGAGTCCCTAGGTTGGGACCCAGAGTAGCGGGTGGGCCTGGCCACCTCCCCCCCTTCCCTCCTAGCACTGCACCTGGCCACGGAGGAGTGTGGCCGAGGCTGACTGCAACTTGCCCCTGAGGTGAGAGGCTAGACTTTGGGGTTGTGGTTGGCCACCGAGGCAGATGCAAGTCGAAGGACTGTCGTTACCCCTCCCCCCCCCCACTCCCAGAAGGGGGGTGAGAGTGGAGTACTGGGCACTGCCGGAGGGCAGTGTCCTGAAGCGGACACCGCCGAGTGAGGAGCAACATGGTTCCCAAATCAGCAGAGCAGACAATGGGTGAGACACCACACGCAGAGGGCACCCCACAGCTGACAAGAGCTAATTCCCGGAGCAACCAGCAGGAGGCGCCAGTGGTGGTGAGGCAAGACCCGGTTACAGACACCATCACCCACATGCTATTCCCATTTTAAAGTGCTGTTGAATGAAGAATAGCATTAATGCTGGGAATTTCTATGGATGTTGATCTATTGGCTTTTCTACTGGGTAATGCCAGTTCTGTGCATTTCTTGACAAGTTGGAAGATGTAGCTTTCTGGTGCCCCATGTGGTCTTCAAATGATAGTTCTGATGAACCTGGATGGGTTAACTGACCATTTGTGAAGAAGCAAGAAATGATGCTTAATTCCATGTTGCTGAGAGCAATGTCCTCCCTTTGTCACCGAAATGGGGGATTATGATGATTACAGATGGTGGAATTATTAATAGCAAATAATTAACTGATCAATTTAGCTCTTTTGTCTGCTCCTATTCATATAAATTTTCACCTATGGCTTTTCTTTACTAACTGGTTGCTTATTTATGAAGTGTTGTTGTTTGGGGCTTTTAGGCACTACTGCAATACATTCAGGACCAAGACCCTCTTTGTGCTGGGTGCAATAAAACACATAGGAAACAGTCCCTGAAATGTTTACAGTCTAAAAAGACAAACACCGATGAAAGGTAGGGGAAAGGGCTAGACCATACAAGCAAAAGGATCAGGGAAATGGCAAGGCATGACAGGTGTTCTTAGTTTCATGGCTTTAGTTTCATAGGTTTTATTGATTGTACAAAAACATTTTTTGGGGGGTGGGGTGATGAGTGTTCTGGGTTGGAGAGAGGGTGAGCAAGGGATTGTTGGAGTAAGAGAAAGGAGTGGGCAGAAGCGAGGTAAGGAGAATAAAGGAAAAGTGTAGTTGCAGTATTATTCAGCAATTGCATGTCTGTGTGCTGCACAGGATTCCAGACAGGATGTCTGGAAACAAGGAAGACCAAGTTGGAACTCAAGCTGTGTGGGAGCGTGTTTGTACTTGTAGCTGTTTTCTTTAATACATTCCTCCGGGTAAATACAGACTATGATTCCACATGTTATGGCAGGAAGAAGGATGAGAAGCATCATGGTCAGGGAAAATGAGTTTGGACAGCTGAAGGGTTGCAATGGTAGGAGAAAGGTGATATGAAATGGGTGAAAACCAACTTCAATGGCTAGACAGCAAATGAGAAAAAAAAACAGAGTTCAAATGTCAGGGTTGACTGAGTGATTTCAGGAGGCTGTGAAGGTTCTTATGAGCTGCTGCTCTTCTCCATACTGAGGGGAAGCTACTGGGACCATTGCTACCAGGGTCCAGAATGGAGTGGGTGAGAAGATTAGGGACATCTGGAAGGTTCCGGTACAGCCCCCGTGCCCTTGGCTGTAGCTTGTGCTAGCTGCTTTGCTTATTTGCGCTGTAAGCCTGGTCACTTAAGTCTCGTGGTATAGTTTCTGTTCCCTGTTTGAATGACATGACCAGATGGCATCCTTTGTGTGTGTGTGTGTGTGTGTGTGTGTGCAAATTTTTTACAAATATTCCATAATTTCAGTATCAGAGGGGTAGCCGTGTTAGTCTGGATCTGTAAAAAGTGACAGAGAGTCCTGTGGCACCCTAAAGACTAACAGATGTATTGGAGCATAAGCTTTCATGGGTGAATGCCCACTTCGTCAGATGCATGTAATGGAAATTTCCAGAGGCAGGTATAAATATGCAGGCAAGACTCAGTCTGGAGATAACGAGGTTAGTTCAGTCAGGGAGGATGAGGCCCTCTTCTAGCAGTTGAGGTGTGAACACCAAGGGAGGAGGAACTGCTTTTGTAGTTGGCTAGCCATACACAGTCTTTGATTAATCCTGAGCTGATGGTGTCAAATTTGCAAACGAACTGAAGCTCAGCAGTTTCTCTTTGAAGTCTGGTCCTGAAGTTTTTTTGCTGTAAGATGGCTACCTTTACATCTGCTATTGTGTGGCCAGGGAGGTTGAAGTGTTCTCCTACAGGTTTTTGTATATTGCTGATATCTGACTTGTGTCCATTTATTCTTTTACGTAGGGATTGTCCAGTTTGGCCAATGTACATAGCAGAGGGGCATTGCTGGCACATGATAGCATATATAACATTGGTGGATGTGCAGGTGAATGAACCGGTGATGTTGTAGCTGATCTGGTTAGGTCCTGTGATGGTGTCGCTGGTGTAGATATGTGGGCAGAGTTGGCATCAAGGTTTGTTGCATGGATTGGTTCCTGAGTAAGAGTTGTTATGGTGTGCTGTGCAGGGCTGGCTCTAACTTTTTTGCTGCCCCAGGCAAAAAAGAAGAGCGCCTCCCCACTGTAACACCTCCCCCCCCCCAGCACCGCGCCGGGCCGCCGAAACCCCCGCCCCCCCCAGCGCCTCGCCGGGCCGCCGAAGCCCCCGCCCCCCCCAGCACCGCGCCGGGCTGCCCAAACCCCGCCCCCCCCCCCGAGCGCCGGGCCACCAAAGCCCCCGTCCCCGCCAGCACCGCGCCACCTAAACACCCCCCGCATTGCCCGGATGAAACAAAAACACAAAAACACCGCGAGCGCCCCCCGCCACCCCAACATTGGCTGCCCCTTCTAAGGTGCCGCCCCAAGCACATGCTTGGTTGGCTGGTGCCTGGAGCCGGCCCTGGTGGTGTGTAGTTGCTGGTGAGAATATGCTTAAGGTTGGCGAGCTGTCGGTGGGCGAGGACTGGCCTGCCTCCCAAGGTCTGTGAAAGTGAGGGATCGTTGTCCAGGATGGGTTGCAGATCACTGATGATGTGTTGGAGAGGTTTTAGCTGAGGACTGTAGGTGATGGCCAGTGGAGTTCTGTTGGTTTCTTTCTTGGGCTTGTCTTGCAGCAGGAAGCTTCTGGGTACATGTCTGGCTCTGTTGATTTGTTTCCTTATTTCCTCATGTGGGTATTGTAGTTTTGAGAATGCTTGGTGAAGATCTTGTAGGTGTTGGTCTCTGTCTGAGGGGTTGGAGCAAATGCAGTTGTACTCAGCGCTTGGCTGTAGATGATAGATCGTGTGGTGCCAGCGATTATGGAGACATAATTTCAGTGTCTCTTTCATGCCAGTAAGAGTTTTTCAAAATGGCCATGATGGCACATCCTCCACAAATATTCTGGTGGACATTTTTTTCATTATAACATTCACAACGCCTTTGTTTTCTTCAAACCAGAGCTCATGAACATCAACAAAGCAAATGAGTCTGATTTGCAAGAATATTGCCAAAAATTCCTCTCCCTTTTACTCAGACAGCATGAAGACTTAATTTAGGGTTCATGATGGGATCTGCACCATGGATAACAATTTCAACTTGGGCCCATACAATCACCTTGATTGCAGTGATGGTGTCTGGAGATGTATTTGATCTGAATATGCTTTTAAACATAGCAATGAGTCTTTAACAAAGTCCCAATGTTTGGCTATTTAGCAATAGAAGAGTTGCAGACAAACAAGGTAAAGGAGCTGTGCTTATGATGCAATATTTAGTCATACCATAGTAGTGTGGAGTTCCTTAGGATAGTGTTTCCCAAACGGTGAGTTGCAATCCACCAGTGGGTCATGGGAAGTTTTTAAATGAGTTGTGGGCCAGTGTGGAGGGGAAGCCTTGAGGGAGGTTGGAGAGCAAACCTGCCCTGCACTCACCCCACAGCAGCAGCACCTATCCCACAGGCCTGGGCCAGAGTCCCCAACCCAGCCATTGCAACCTGTGCATGGGATCACACTACCACATTGTGAAGGAGTGGCAGCCAGGCCACATTTGAATGAGTGGTGTCGTGACATGGTGCCAAACTTAATTGGCACCGTGACCCTGTGAGCCTGGTCAGAATATGCAGAGTGGGGATCCAGGTTTAGCCCCTCTGTCACTGCACTGAGGATATGGGTGGGTTTGCTATCCAATACCCCTTCCCCTTGGGCCTCCC